>NC_041221.1:121068833-121112567 GCF_002837175.3 Physeter macrocephalus | reverse complement strand
AAAAGCTTTTAAGTTTCTTTAGGTCCCATTTGTTTATTGTTGTTTTAATTTTCATTACTCTAGGAGGTGAGGCAAAAAAGATGTTATTGTGATTTATGTCAAAGAGTGTTCTATGTTTTCCTATAAGAGTTTGATAGTGTCTGGCCTTAAATTTAGGTCTTTAATCCATTTTGAGTTTATTTTTGTGTATGGTGTTAGGGAGTGTTCTAATTTCATTCCTTTACATGTAGCTGTCCAGTTTTCCCAGCACCACTTACTGAAGAGGCTGTGTTTTCTCCACTGTATATTTTTGCCTTCTTTGTCATAGATTAGGTGACCATAGGTGCATGGGTTTATCTCTGGTCTTTCTGTCCTGTTCCAATGATATGTATTTCTGTATTTCTGCCAGTACCATACTGCCTTGATTACTGTAGCTTTGTAGTGTAGTCTGAAGTCAGGGAGCCTGATTCCTCCGGCTCCATTTTTCTTTCTCAAGATTGTTTTGGCCATGCGGGGTCTTTTGTGTCTCCATACAAATTGTAAACATTTTTGTTCTAGTTCTGTACAGAATGCCATTAGTAATTTGTTAGGGATTGCATTGAATCTGTAGATTGCTTTGGGTGGTATAGTAATTTTCACAATGTTGATTCTTCCAATCCAAGAACATGATATATTTCTCCATCTGTGTGTGTCGTCTTTGATTTCTTTCAAGAGTGTCTTATAGTTTTCTGCATACAGGTCTTTTGCCTCCTTAGGTAGGTTTATTCCTAGGTATTTTATTCTTTTTGTTGTGATGGTAAATGGGATTGTTCCCTTAATTTCTCTTTCTGACCTTTCATTGTTAGTGTATAGGAATGCAAGAAATTTGTGTGTATTAATTTTGTATCCTGCAACTTTACAAACTTCATTGATTAGCTCTAGTAGTTTTCTGGTAGCATCTTTAGGATTTTCTATATATAGTATCATGTCAACTGCAAACAATGACAGTTTTGCTTCTTCTTTTCCAATTTGGATTCCTTTTTTTTCTTCTCTCATTGCTGTGGCTAGGACTTCCAAAACTATGTTGAATAATAGTGGTGAGAGTGGGCACCCTTGTCTTGTTCCTAATCTTAGAAGAAATTCTTTCAGTTTTTCACCATTGAGAGTAATGTTTGCTGTGAGTTTGTCATATACGGGCTTTATTATGTTGAGGTAGTTTCCCTCTATGCCTACTTTCTGGAGAATTTTTATCATAAATGGGTGTCAAATTTTGTCGAAAGCTTTCTCTGCATCTATTGAAATGATCAATGGGTCTGAAGTGGGCCTTTTGTAGACAGCATGTGCATGGATCTTGTTTCTGTATCCATTCAGCTAGTCTTTTTCTTTTGGTTGGGGCATTTAATCCATTTACATTCAAGGTTCTTATCAATATGTATGTTCCCATTACCATTTTCTTAATTGTTTTGGGTTTATTTTTGTGAGTCTTTTTCTTCTCTTGTGTTTCCTGCCTAGAGAAGTTTCTTTAGCATTTGCTGTAAAGCTGGTTTGGTGGTGCTGAATTCTCTTAGCTTTTGCTTGTCTGAAAAGCTTTTGATTTCTCTGTCAGTTCTGAACGAGATACTCACTGGGTAGAGTAATCTTGGTTGTAGGTTTTTCCCTTCCTTCACTGTAAATATGTTCTGCCCTTCCCTTCTGGCCTGCAGAGTTTCTGCTGAAAAGTCAGCTGTTAACCTTATGGGGATTCCCTTCTAGGTTATTTGTTGCTTTTCCCTTGCTGCTTTTGATATTTTTACTTTGTATTTATTTTTTATTAGTTTGATTACTATGTGTCTCAGCATGTTTCTCCTTGGGTTTATCCTGTATGGAACTCTCTGCACTTCCTGGACGTGACCAACTATTTCTTTCCCCATGTTAGGGAAGTTTTCGACTCTAATCTCTTCAAATATTTTCTCAGGCCCTTTCCCTTTCTCTTCTTCTAGGGCCACTACAATTCGAATACTGGTGTGTTTGATGTTGTCTCAGAGGTCTCTGAGACTGTCCTCAATTCTTTTCTTTCTTTTTTCTTTATTGTGTTCCTCAGCAGTTATTTCCACCATTCTGTCTTCCAGCTCACTTACTTGTTCTTCTGCCTCAGTTATTCTGCTTTTGATTCCTTCTTGTGTATTTTTTGTTTGTTATTGTGTTGTTCATCACTGATTGTTTGTTCTTTAGTTCTTCTAGGTCCTTGTTAAACGTTTCTTGTATTTTCTCCATTTTATTTCCTATATCTTGGTTCATCTTTATTATCATTACTCTGAATTCTTTTTCAGATAGCTTGCCCATTTCCTCTTCATTTATTTGGTTTTGTGGGATTTTACCTTGCTCCTTTGTCTGCAGTATATTTCTCTGTCATTTCATTTTGTCTAACCTACTGTGTTTATGGTCTCCTTTCTGCAGGCTGCAGGATCATAGTTCCTCTTGTTTCTGTTGTCTGCCCTCTTCTGTAAATTTGGTCCAGGGGCTTGGGCAGGCTTCCTGGTGGGAGGGCTTGGTGCCTGTGCTCTGTTGGGTGGAGTTGAGTCTTTTCCCTCTCATGGGCAGGGCTGTATCAGGTGGTGTGTTTTGGGGTGTCTGTGCTCTTAGTACGACTTCAGGCAGTCTGTCTACTGATGGGTGGGGCTGTGTTCCTGTCTTGCTGGTCGTTTGGCGTGAAGTGTTTAGCACTGGAGCCTGCAAGCAGTTGTGTGGGGTTGGGTCTTGGTGTTGATACGGATACCTTCAGGAATGCACACGTCGGTTAATATTTTCTGGGTCCAGGAATTCTCTGATGTTCCAGTATTCTGGACTCTCTGTTCCTACCCCAGAGGCCCAGGCCCAACCCCTGGTCCAGGAACCAAGAGCCCACAGGCTGCACAGTGAAGCCTGATAAAAAATAGAGAAAAGAAAAGGAAAAAGAAAAACAAAACAAAAAAAAACCAACAACAACAAAAAACAGACAGACAAAGCTCAGGGAAAATAGCAAAAACAGCAGCAAACAAACAGCAGCAACAGCAACACAACACAACACACACGCACACACACATACACACACAGAAAAGGAAAAAAAAACCCCAAGGGAACAGACAACCAAACAAGAGAATTCTGATATGAGAACAGTCGATAAGGACTATACTAATGAAAACAAAGAATGAAAAATAAAACAGAAACAGGTGCAAGCAAACAATATCCACAACAACAACAAAAAAGCAAATAAAACATGGAATATACACCAAAAACATTTGAAAAAAATATATATATATACATATAATATGAAAAACAAAAGACAAGCCACTAAGCAACAAAAAAGTAAGGTAAAAATATTTTTTAAAAAGCTTTATATATGTTAAGAAAATTACATAAGATAAAAAAATTTTTTTTAAGTGGAAAATAAAAGCAACAATACCAACAACTGAAGAAAACAAAACAAACCAACAAAGAATAACAGTAATAAGAATATTTTCCTGGGACCGCCTTCCTGGGAGGCCTTCCAATACCTCTAGGTAGGTCTCTGGACCTGTTGTGGACACTGTGGGACCAGCTCAGACTCTGATCTGTCCTGATTACCGTGTGTATTTGCCCACAAAGTCCAGTGCTGCAAAGGCTAGACTGGTCTCAGATGTTGAAACACTCATTGTCTATTCAGGTATTCCACAAACGCAGGATTTACCCAGCCGATCTTGGGGATTTGATTCACAGCTTGTGCTGCTGCATGGAAAGATTTGCATTTCTCTTCCTTAGTTGCACCACCCCTCGGGCTCAGTTTTGGTTTTAACCCCACCTCTGCGTATGTGCCGCCCTCAAGCGTCTGATCCTTTCCCAGGTGAGAGGGAGCGAAAGCAGCAGCTGCTTGGAGTTCAGTTGGGTACTCCCAGTACCTGCAGCAGCAGGAGCTGGCATATGGGAGCATTGTCAGCCCTGCCTCTTCACACTCCCCTCAACAATGGCACCTCGCTTTCCAGGCAGACCACGCTTCCTCTAGGAGCATTCCTGGCCACACGTCCCCTAACTCCTGTCCCTTCTATTGTATCCACATAGTCAACTGTGTTTCTCTCCCCGGCCGGGTCTGTTCTGCCAACCCCACGTTTTAGTCCTCCAACCCTGCCAGCTTCGGCGGACTCTTGTCCCAGTCAGGGGTGCCCAGGGCTGATTCCCAAGGAGGGTTTAGGGGTGGGTGGCACTCAGGCCCCCGGAGCCTATGCAGGCGGAGGAGGCTCTGGCCCGGGGGCAGGTGGGCGCAGTCAGGTGGGAACCCCTCCCAGTGCCTGCAGAAGTCGGTGGGTGGGGAAGGGGATTATGATGGCAGCTCCGCCCCTTGCACACTGCTCGACAATGACACCTTGCTGTGTTGTCTCAGGCTTTTTCCACAGAGTTTCCCAGTTGTGGCACCCCTTGCTCCTGTCCCTTCAGGCTGTCTTTACACAGCCAAGAGCTGTTGTCTCCCTGGGTCTTCACTCCAAATCCCTCTTTCTAGCACCCAGCTCCCCTTTGCAGCAGGTGACACACAATTCAGGCTGGAATGTGCAAAGCTGTGGTGTAGATCATGCATGCAGTTCTTAACTTGTCTTGCCTTCCACAGACCGTCTTCTGCGTTCTCCTTTGTTCCCCCGAAGTCCAGCTGATTTCCCCTCCATGAGGGAATCTTTCTTAATGTGGGGATCTCTCCTCACCTTCAGCTTCCCACCAAGGTTGCTGGTCTCTTTTTTGATTCCTCTTTTCATTTTTTCCTTTTTCTTCTTTCTTTCATTCTTTTAGCTGTCCGAAGTCTACCGCTAATGTTCAGCAGGTGCTCTGTGGGTATTGTTCCATTTGTAGATGTGTTTTTGATGAACTTGTGAGGAGCGACAAATCCTGCGTCCTCCTATTCTGCCATCTTGACTCCTCCTCGAGGTGGCTCTTAAATAATTACCACATTTCTACCAAACATAATTTTGACTATTTCCTTATTTCTCCTATTGTCAGTGTTATTCCCAAATCTTTATGCTTTATAAGACTGCAGCCATCATACACAATTTGGTTTTATGAGAAAGTTATGTTCTACCTTTAATCATGTAAGCTATCAGTGAACATATCAATTTGCATCAAGTCTAGAAACAAATTATACTGCTGTCTCATGAAGAGATGAAGTAATGGGGATAGATATCATACCTACATCATGGCAAATATATGAAAATTAGAATAAAAGTATAATGTGGAATATTATTATATCAAGAATAGAATATTCCCTCTCATCTAATTTGACCACTTATTAACATAAAAATAAATATTAGTAATTATTTTAATATTAGTTATTTAAAAAGTTTAATAGTAAAAAAATTAGACCTTTGATTCTTCAAAGCAGTAAGCATTTCACATAGAATATAAAGGTCACATCTTTGTCATACATTAAATTCTTAGCTTTCAATCCAATGATATACACAAAATTTTATGTTCTGTAATATTTCCCTTTTTTTATTTGGTTATCATGCATAGCTTCAAAATTAAATCATGATAAAATCACTTTTGATCGGACGTTACATTCAGTCATTGCTCATAAATAGCTATTAGGTGGTCAAGTAGCCTCAGAAATTACACATGATATTTCCTTATCTTGCATTCAAGATTTAGCCTACAGTATTTCTAATCTTCATCAGTTTTTTTGTTTGAAAAGACCAGAGTTTCTTAAAATTATAAAGAAATTTCATGTAACATAGTATTATTCAAAAAGAAGAGCCTATAATTTTAGTGAAAGAGTCTTGACAAATGTCTAAAGTATTGACAACTGTTGATGTCATCCATTAGGTTAGAGTTACCCATTTAATGTTCTCCAGATAACCAAAGTATATCCTTCCGGTTAAAAAAACAAAAAACAAAAAAAAGGAACTGTCAAACGTTATAACAACAAAGAATATTTTCAATTAATAGTAAATCGTCCTTGATAAACTTATTTCTTAGTGAGACAACCAAGAAACATCAGTGGTTGCTGAAACAACCTGAGGTCTCTCTCCCATGACTGTTCCCATTTCTCAGTAATCTGAGAGGGAAAAGTGGACATACAGAAAAAATGAAGAAGAGCTGAAAAGATATTTTGGCCTGCCAAAGTTTTTTTTTTATTATTCTTTATGCCCCTTTATAGTAGTAATATAACTCACACCTGATTATCAAGCCAGAAGGAAAAGTGTGAAATATGCATCCAATTTCTTAGACCTTTGTGGTACGCAATTTCAGTTTTTGCAAAATGGAAAAAATATACTCATATGTTAATGTAAAATTTTAAGTTCAAATGTAGCAAAATGAGATTGTGATTTTCATATTAAGAACTGCACATATATGGAATAATAGGTGGTGCCAAAGTCTTATACAAGACATGAAATTACAGTCAGCCCTTCGAATCTGCAGATTCCACATCCATGGATTTAACCAACTGTGGATCAAAAATATTTGGAAAAAAATTCCAGAAAGTTCCAAAAGGCAAAACTTGAATTTACCTTGCTTGGGCAACTATTTATATGGCATTTACATTGTATTAGGATTTTTTAAAGTTTTATTTTAGAGTATACTTGATTTACAATGTTGTGTTTCAGATGTACAGCAAAGTGATTTACTTATACATATACACATATGTATTCTTTTTCAGAATCTTTTCCTATATACATTATTACAGAGTATTGAGTAGAGTTCCCTGTGCTATACACTAGGTCCTTGTTGATTATCTATTTTATATAATAGTAGTGTTTTTGTTAATCCCAACCTCCTAATTTATCCCTCCCCGCTTCCTTTCCCCTTTGGTAACCATAAGTTTGTTTTTGAAGTCTGTGGGTCTGTTTCTGTTTTGTAAATAAGTTCATTTGTATTATTTTTTAAGATTCCACATATAAGTGATAGCATATGATATTTTTCTTTCTCTGTCTTACTTAGTATGATAATCTCTGGATCCATCCATGTTGCTGCAAATGGCATTATTCCATTCTTTTTTATGGCTGAGTAATATTCCATTGTACATATGTACCACATCGTCTTTGTCCATTTATTTGTTGATGGACATTTAGGTCACTTCCATGTCTTGGCTATTGTAGATAGTGCTGCAGTAGGGCTTCCCTGGTGCAGATACATGCCCAGATGTGGGATTGCTTTATCATATGGTAGTTCTATTTTTAGTTTTCTAAGGAACCTCAATACTATTTTCCATAGTGGCTGTACCAATTTACATTACCATGAACAGTGTAGGAGGGTTCCCTTTTCTCCACACCCTCTCCAGCATTTACTGTTCGTAGACTTTTTGATGATGTCTAATCTGACTGGTATGAGGTGATACCTCATTGTAGTTTTGATTTGCATTTCTCTAATAATTAGTGATGTTTAGCATCTTTTCATGTACTTTTTTGGCCATCTATATGTCTTTGGAGAATTGTCTGTTTAGATCTTCTGCCCATTTTTTTTCTGCCATTGTTTTTTTTTTTTTTATATTGAGCTGCATGAGCTGTTTCTAAATTTTGGAGATTAATCCCTTGTCAGTCGCATTGTTCTGCTTATGTTTTCCTCTAAGAGTTTAATAGTATCTGGTCTTACGTTTAGGTCTTTAATCCATCTTGAGTTTATTTTTGTGTATGGTGTTAGGGAGTGTTCTAAGTTCATTCTTTTACATGTAGCTATCCAGTTTTCCCAGCACCAGTTTTTGAGGAGACTGTCTTTTCTCCATTGTATATTCTTGCCATCTTTGTTGTAGATTAATTGACTATAGGTGTGTGGATTTATTTCTGGGCTTTCTATCCTGTTCCACTGTATTAAGTATTATAAATAACCTAGAGATTATTTAAAGTGTACAAGAAGATGTGCATAGGTTATATGTAAATGCTACACTGTTGTATATAAGGGTCTTGAGCAGCTCAGATTTTGATATCCTTGTGGGTCCTGGAACCAATCCCCTGTGGATACTGAGGGATGATTGTATAAACCTGTACAAATTTACAAAATAAATGTCCAACGACACCTATGATATTTGCAGAAATGCACATTATGTGATATAGCATCAATTATTGCACCCATTCAGTACAATGTAATTACTCCAAAAAATCCTACTTTTCCAAGTTTAAAATGCCCACTCATAGTCATCAAACTCTACTGATGATTCATTATGCAGTTTAGGAACAGGATTAGATTAGAAGCCAGATAATTAAATCACATTTCATTTTGCTTCTAATAATCCATTTTGGCCTTGCACAATTTACTTCATCTTCTGGGACACTGCTTCCTCATCTGTAAAATAAGGGGGTTGAATTACATAATCTCTAAAATCCTTCACAGTAACACAGTTAACTTTCTGTTCAACTTGACCACTTGAGACTATTTCCTAGATATTGTGAATGTGATTTTCTTTGAAGTTCTGTCACTTATTATCTAACCTAGGGGATTGAGTTGAAAAGGGTAAAACAAGTGATAGCCTATGTATCAGTGATTTTCCTCCAACATGTTACTACAGTTTTCTTTTTTCTCTGTAAAAACACAAACAGTTCCAGTGTTCAGAGAGTGAGAATGTTTTATTTGTTAGTGTACTCAGAGTACTCCAGGATAGCTTTTATTGATGGGCATGTTGCATCCAAAGACTAATTTTGATTATTAATATTGTCTAAGTAACATGAAACAATTCAGGCAAACATAGTTATATCCCCTTACCTATGACTGGGACTTTGAAGGCTAAAAGCCAAAGAGAGGTCAACCTCTAATGTGATACAGCAGCTTTGGATGAGAGAATTGCAAGACACGGCCATTACGCAACAGACAGAGGCTGAGGTCAGTGAGAAGCTTTAGGGGGTTCAGTGGGGAGAAGCATAATAAGAGGTTTGAGTTCTAATCAGACTGAGGCAGTCATGATTGGCATGCTTAGTCATTGCTTAGTTCTCAGGGGAAACATTAGTCCCATATCTGCTCTAATACTTCTGTCCTAAAGGGAAGAATTCCAGAACCTAGACAGTGTTACTCCTTAAAGAAAGGGATGGGAGTTTAGACATTACATCCCAAACGTTGCCATTTATATATTGTCTTTTCTGTTTACACAACAGTTGTAAGGGCTTTGTTCCTATTTAAGTTTCTGAGATTAAAAAATGATTATATTGGTCAATGTATTCTGGTAAGTAAGTAGAACCAGTAAAGCCTTCATGTAAATTACCAAAAGCCATTTCCCAATAATTATAAAATAGACTGGGATGCTTCCATTTATATTAATATAAGTTAGCATCATTAGTTAGTATTCTTGGTATGATTTTATGAGGTTATTTAGAGTAGATAACAAGAAATTTATGAACTCTGTAATCTTTCTGAAAACCCCAGCTAAATATTAACTTGCTGAGTACATAGAGGAAGAATTATTTTGGTTATATGACCCAAGTTAATAAAGCATTTAAAATTAGATAGAAAAACTTCATAAAATTCTCTTGGGATGCTATCTGGATTAGCTAGTTTTCCCATTGGTAATATTTAAATAAACTTTACGATCATCTAGAAGCAGATCTATTATTAAAGTATCAAACTCTCTTGGTTCATACATTCTAAGTCTAGTTCACATTAAGAGGTCTAATTTCTGCTGGATCCAGACAATGTATGGAGTATAACTCTTTATGAAAAAAGAATAACATAAAGTCAAAGAATATTTAAGTTCAGGAATCTGGTAAAGAAGAATAAACAAGTATGGAAATCCAGGAGGAGGGAAAAAAGTACAAAAGCTTACAAAAGTACAAAGAGATAGGAGAAGCATATAAGGGTACTACAGAAACAAGACAAAGCGAGGATAATTTGGAAATCCTAGCTCCACTGCCCACTCCATTTATCACTCCTTCGCAAACACATAGCTTACCACAGTTGTTACAAAATAAATTAAACATATATAACCACTGTTGACTAAAGATACAACTGTCTTATGAAGTGTAACAATATGGGAGTTAGAAAGATCTTGGGTCTTGATCTTGACTCTACCATTTGCTAATAGTGTGATTATTGGATTAGTCAATAAAGATTGTTGAATCTCAGTTTCCTCATCTCTAACATGGGGGTTATACATCTTATCTCAGAGACTGCCATGAACATCTATAAGAAGAACGCTTGGCAAGGTAACAGGCCCATGTCTACTCTGTAAATGATGTTTTCCCTTTGCCTCTTTGATTCCAATTCTCTCCACCTCACCTATCAAAACAGTGGTTAAGGGTTATCCATTAAACAATAAGATTTCCTTTTAGCTTTTAGTTTGTTTATTACATTATACCACATGAATACATTACCATCATAGTAATAGGTATAAATTCCTATTGTAATAATAGGTATAAATACCTAGAGTACAATCTAGGTATCTAGAGTAAAATCTTCCCACTCCACTCCTCAGCCTCCATAACAATCACCACTCCAAAAGTAACCACCATATTTAGCATTTTAATATTTATTCTTCTGCCTTTTCCTAGGCATGTATAAACATGTAAAATACTTAAATTTGGTGTTTCACATATATGGAATTTTACTATATAATTTTCTCTGTAACGTACTTTTCTAGTTTACCAATATGTCTTGAAGATCTTTAAAAGTTAATAAATATAGACCTGTGCCAACTTAGTGCCCAGTAGTCTGGATTCTGGATGTTCCCACAATTCATTTAACCATTACCCTTTGTATTAATAACTACTTATTCCCAGTGTTCCCGTTACAAATGAAAAATATGGACTGAATGTTAATAGGAAATTATTTTTAATTTTCTTAGGTATAATGATTATATTGTGGTTATGTTGGAGAATGTCCTTATTAGGAAATGCATGCTGGAGTATTTAGAGGTCTTTAGAGGGGTGAAGTGTCGTGATGTCTGTAACTTACTTTCAAATGATTCAGCAAAAATGTGTGTGTGTGTGGTGTGGGGGAAATGAGAATGTATACACACACACATAGAGCTAAAGATAAAGCAAATATGGAAAACATGTAAACCATCGTTGAATCTGGGTAGTGGATACAAAGGTGTTTGTTATATATATATTTTAAATTATTCCCAGGGCTCCACCATTACAAATGCACAGTGCTGCACTGAACACCTCTGTATACCTCTGTGCTTATATAAAATTGAGCACTGCCTTAGAATAGATATTTAGAAATAGAAATACTGCAAGAATGAAACATCGACTATAAATTCAGATAGGTAATACCTTAAAAATATTGGACATGTTTATTCTCCATACTGCCATGTCCTTTCTCCTCACATTCCATTTGTCTATACAAGTCATGTGGCCAACCATGATAAAGAATTGGGAAATTACGCTCTTCTTACAGGAAAATTCATAGACACTTGAAAATAATAACAGAGTTTGACACAAATTGCAACACTGAATGATATTATTGAATTGAACTTCAAAAAAACCCCAAAAAGTCTTTTGGTATCTAGGTTTAAAAAGAGAAGAAAGTAGGAAGATGGGAAGAAATTAATTAGGCTCCCTAGCAACACTCAGTGCCAAGAGTCATAGGAAAATATTTCTATGGGAAAGAATATGTGCCTCCAGAATATTATAAGCAGTCAAGGTATTGTCTAGATTGTCTGTGACAACCAGGCATCATTTTTTCCCTTTGTCCCCTCCTATACTGCAAGGTGTAAAGACTGGAAATACCATTTTCTCCATTCCAGCCAGCAGAATTCCAGATGGAATTCTGCCAGTGAGAGGAACTTGAACAAGATGTAGAAGGCAGACAAGATGCAGAAGCCATCATGGCTTGGGTGCTAGCAGCAGGCAAGCATATAGGCTTTGGCACATGGCAGCTTCTGGGCATCCCCCTGTAGTCACTCATTTGGGTGCCATAGGCCACTGAGGTCATCAATGATGGCTTCCTGAGATTTTTGTCCTTCCTGATTTCCTGAATGCCAGTTTCCCTGAGTTGGACTACTCCAGCCCTTTCAGCAGTTTAGTAAACCTCTAACTCCTTCCATCAAATCGCACTTTATTTGAAGCATCTGGACTGATTCTCCCTCCATTTCCCTGATGCACCTTGACTGAATACATATAAAATAGGCATTCCAGTGGATACAAAAACTTAGGAAATAACAATCCACAAGACTTTCTTTTAACAAGTACTTAACTACAAAATAAAATTTAAAAAATAAAAACATAGAACTTAAGAATAGAGAATTAGATAGATAGAAGAGAAATACAGAATTTAGATTTTTTAAAGTAGGGTAATATGATTACAGAATATACTATGTTATAAACCTTGGCATTATAATATTCGGAACTACCAAAACCAGGGGGTAAGGAAGAAAGAAGGAGAGGGAAACTGTAATGTGCTAATTTCCAAATGTCAGCATCTTTCATAGCAGGTCAGGGATGAATACTGTCTAAAGTTTAAGAATTTGACTTTTGAAATGAACTCTGGTCTCTTTAGTTCTTTTATAATTTTTTTCCTTGAAGTAGAGCTTGTACTTGTTTTTCAGCAATTAATTCACATATATTTTTCCTTTATTCCATTAAGTTAAAAAAATTTCATTAATATAATTTTTAGAAAATTTGATCTATTTATATATCCTTCTATCTATATATATCTATGCTCATCAAATTACTTCACTGTAATATCTGGATGGTTGTTTTGTGGTTGATTTTAAATTTTTATTTTATATAATTTTGTCTACTGTTTAGTTTTTAATAATGTCATTAATAAAGTCATTATTCTTTTTGTATAAAAACCAAAAATAATAATTAGCTTTAGCCCTTTATATCACCCCTGCCAAGTATAGTATATATTGCTTTGGATTTGTCAACAATCATTTTTTTTAATAACGTGAGCAACATTCTTTAATTCTATAAAATTGCTTAGTTGCATTTGGATTTGAACTATTTATGTTTTTATGTAATGCAGTATATTTAACTAAGCTACTCCAGGGAGTTTATGGGGAAAAAATGACCTTGAAAATGAAAGTTAAATCAATAACACAGCATACCAATGCAAGAGAAAGGGTTTTTCCTAATTATCAACTATGAGTCAGTTAGAACTATTAACTTGTTATTGAACAGTTTTTATTCTAATCAGTTCATAAATGTTGATAGAGTTCAAAACAAAGCTAATAAAAATTTTTAATGATTATCTTAGTAAAAAGAAATAGTGTTAAACCCAGTAATCTGGAAAAGAGTATTTGCAACTCTCAGAAAAAAAGGTTATTTAATCTTAGACTATTGACATACCTACTCCAGTCTAACATCTTTAAACAAAATAAACACTTCTTTGTCTAAGCAGCTCCAAATTCTGAAATCAAAGCACACACAAAACAGTATTCTATCTTGTGTGTTTTTTCCATGACATTTATCCTGATATATCTTGTCAATTAACATTTATAAGGTATAGTGAGTCATTGACATACATTAATCTCCCGGGGGTATATCAGTGGGAGTCACAATGATGAATATGTATTATACTCTTAGCTGCTGACTCAATCCTATATAGAAAAACTGGACATAGTTAACTCTGAATAGAGATGATAGAATGTACTGGGAAAGAGTCTGCAGGTCTACCACTCACCAAACCCTCTTCCAAAGAAAATGGATGGAGAAGATTCTTTGTTTTATGTGACTCCATTTCCCTGATCACTACTGATAGATCAGACATGGGGGCCTGCTTATGAGATTGTTTAGCATGTGATCTCTATTCATTGGGGAAAAAAATCTAAGTTAGAGATTGATTCACTCAGTATTTCATTAACTTCTGAGATCATACTAAATGCCCCATGCTCTGCAAGGAGCTGGTAACTAACACAGTGCTTAACCCAATCAGAGATAGGCTCTACCCTCCTGAATCTTACAGTTTAGTGGGAGAAATAGATAGTGGTCAGTGTATCCTACAAATGTGTCAAAATGTGTCCTTGTCACAGAAGATTATAGGGAAGACATAGGCATAGTGAAAGGGAGGACTGGTCGAATGTGGCTTCTTAGAGAAAGTGACATTTGAGCTGATATCTGAAGGAGGAGAAGCAGTTACGCAGATGAAATCACAGGGGTATAGATATTAGTCAAAGCCAACATCATGGCTGAATGAAATCACCTGGGGGATAAAGTGTTAGAAAGGAGACCAGGATTGGTATTCATGAAACCACAACATTTAATGACCAGGAAGATCTGGGATTTGAAAATGAGTCCACAAAGAACCAGCCAATGATGTAGATGAAAACCCAGGAAAATGATTAAATTAATCATAGCCTATATCTTGGGGAGAATGGATAGTGGTTAGAAGAGTTATAGGCCAAAATACAGAGATACAGAAGTAAACAATCTCCCAGGCTGGAAAACCATGCACAAGCTACAAAGTGGTGAGGAGTACAGAGATGCTTTTGTTGGAAATGAATAGAACAAAGACAGAGATAGAGTGACCCAAAGATCAGGGCAACAGAAGTTTGCTGCTGAGGGGTCAAGGGCATTATACATTCACAGGGGATATTTTAAACATTGTCCAGTTTCTTGAGTAGCATTGTAGTCTCATGATACCTGGATACAAAATGGTTTAAATTATTTCTTGTCTTTCTTACTTTCCTGTGTATTCTTACAATAAATGCCTTTCAATTGAGGCACTTAAGCATGCATATATATAGACACACACACACACACACACACACACACACACACACACACACACACACACACATTTCTAGCAACATGAATGAAAGGGCCCAACTAACACATCTAGAAAGTATAGGCTTAATAGAATCAAGTGCTAGCTCATCATGGTACAGAACTGCAGGAAATTGTTCGTGCTCTTAAGTCTGTGGTCTCCTTGATTTAAAAAAAGACAATTACAAGGGGCTTCCCTGGTGGCGCAGTGGTTGCGCGTCCGCCTGTCGATGCAGGGGAACCGGGTTCGCGCCCCGGTCCGGGAGGATCCCACGTGCCGCGGAGCGGCTGGGCCCGTGAGCCATGGCCGCTGGGCCTGCGCGTCCGGAGCCTGTGCTCCGCAACGGGAGAGGCCGCAGCAGAGGGAGGCCCGGCCTCTCCCGTTGCGGAGCACAGGCTCCGGACGCGCAGGCTCAGCGGCCATGGCTCACGGGCCCAGCCGCTCCGCGGCATGTGGGATCCTCCCAGACCGGGGCGCGAACCCGGTTCCCCTGCATCGGCAGGCGGACGCGCAACCACTGCGCCACCAGGGAAGCCCCTAAGAGTATATAATCTTAAAGTGGAACAAACTCTAGGGGTAATGGATTATACCAGATGGCCACAATAGATGGTTACAAAAATGGGCCATAACTTCAAGTATGGGTTAGATAATTCAGAGGTGGAAGGGGGAGGCACACAGAGAGAGACTTAGCTTAGCTTGTGGCTCTCATGATAGGACAGTACAACATTGGTCCCTAAAATTCTGTTCATTAAAATATTCCATTTACAACTTTGGACTGTGTCAATAATCTCACAAAGATACCATGAAACGAAACTTACGCTGCAGGAATGCCATGAAAAAACTACTTCGTGTCTTCAGGGTTCTGAATTCAATCTGAACCAACACTACAGGATGGTAAATGACCTGAAATATTCACATACATTTTTAATGTAAGACCAATCCTATCATCTATTTTTTTTTTTTTACTTGAAAATGACTTTTATCAGCAGAGGGGAGTGCTGAACTCTTGCTACTTCTGATGTATTTGTGTTTCTTCTTTATAAAGTTACTATTACCTCTGATTTTGAGTGTGTATTTAGACTTGTGAACGTAGACAATCATAGTGTCAGCTAGTTAGGGACCTTTGGAGTCATCTAGTCCTACCCCTAACCCATTTCTCTCTATATAAAATTGTATGAGCTCATAAGACCACAAGAGATTTGCAGTCTGTACAGTGGAATTTACTAATAGATTTTGGTGCTTACGTAATGCACATGTGGGCCATTATCTCCTTTCTCATGCATCATCAGTGTTTCCTTTCTTCTAGATCATTTCCATCAATATACAAAAGTACTGTAATATCTCCCATCTTAAAAATAACCCTACCCAGGATCCTCTCCAGGTACTTCCCTGTTTTTTCTTCTCATCTTGAGAGTAAAACTCCTACAAGACATAGGATCTTGCTAGCTCCTTTCTTCCCATTCTGTCTTGAATCTACTCCCATAAAGCTTTAGTTCTTGTCCCTGCATTGACATCATTCTTGTCAAAATCACTAGTGACCTTCAAAGAGCCAAACCCAGTGGTCATTCTCTGTTCTATTCTTACTTTCTGTATCAGCAGCACTGACATAATGCATTACCCCTTTCTTGAAGCATTTTCGTTTGGCTTCTGGAATAATTCTCTTTCTTGGTTATCCTCCGCCTTCACCAGTCATCTTCCTCTGTTTTCTTTGCTGGTTCTTCCCCACCTCTCAGCACTCTAGCCACGGAGTATTCCAAGCTCAGCATTCAGAATTCTCCTCTGTCTGTGTCAGCTTCTTGGGTGAGCTCATCTAGTGTCTTGGATTTAAGTGTCACCTATATTTGGATGACTTTAAATTTACGTCTCCAGGACTTCCCTGGCGGTCCAGTGGTTAAGATTCCGTGCTTCCACTGCAGGGGACACGGGTTCCATCCCTGGTCAGGGAACTAAGATTCCACATGCTGTGTGGCTCAGCCAAAAAAAAAAGAAAAAAATAGTAATATCTCCAGCCTGGACCTCTTCCCTGAATTCCAGGCTCATATATCCAATTCTCTACTTGACATCTCCACCTGGATGTCTAATGGGCATCTGAAACTTAAGTCCACCATCAAGCTCTTGTACCAGCCACTTCCACCCCTATAATCTTGCTCCCGTGGAAGTCATACCAATCTCTGTAAATGGCAATTGTATTTTTCCAAGTTTGCCAACCAAAAACCTTAGAGCCATCCATCCTTCTCTCAACACTGTATCCAGTCTGACAGGCAATTCTTTAGGCTCCTTCAAAATGTGTCTAAAATTTCTCATCTCCTCTGTTGTCAACGCCATAGTCCAAGCCACAATCATCTCTTCTCTAGATGATTATAATAGTCCCCTGACTGCTTTCTGCTTCCACTCCTGTCCCCTGTGTCTCTTCTCCACACAGCAGACATAGTCATGCTCTAAAAACCTTTATCAGATCACACTACTCCTCTTTCCACAGTGCTCAAATACTCACATTGTCCTTCAAGGTGCTACATGACCTACCTGAAACATACCAACAGGTCATCTCATGGCGCACCACTACCTTTCTATCCTCATCGCCTACCACTTTCCCCCTAACCATGCCACACTGACTCCCTGCTCTTTTTTTTTTTTTTAATTTTATTTATTTACTTTTGGCTGTATTGGGTCTTCATTGCTACACGCGGGCTTTCTCTAGTTGCGGCAAGCAGGAGCTACTCTTCGTTGCGGTGTGTGGGCTTCTCATTGCGGTGGCTTCTCTTGTTGCAGAGCCCGGCTCTAGGTGCGTGGGCTGCAGTAGTTGCAGCACAAGAGCTCCATAGTTGTGGCTCACGGGCTCTGGAGTGCAGGTTCAGTAGTTGTGGTGCATGGGCTTAGTTGCTCTGCGGCATGTGGGATCTTCCCAGACCAGGGCTCAAACCCATGTCCCCTGCATTGGCAAGCAGATTCTTAACCACTGCGCTACCAGGGAAGCCCCCTCCCTGCTCTTCTGAGCACTCAGCCCAGGGCCTTTATGCTTACTGTTGTCTCTGTTTGCAATTCTCTTCCCCCACGTGTCCCCAGGGCCCACCCCTTCGCTCCCTTCAGCTCTCTACTCAAAGGTCACCTTACCTAAAGAGACCTTTCCTGAGCCCCTTGTACAAAACAGTGCCCTCCCCCACCCCAGATTTCTCCATAGCACTAACTCTCATCAGGCATATATATAGTTATGTGTCTCTCTTTTTTGTGTGTGTGGGTTAAGTATGATTTGGTGCAAAATGAGGACTATATAGCCTAGGAGACAGAATTTCCAGCAGCTCTGAGAAACTGTTCTGAAGAGGTCGGGGGAGACGTCAGTCTATATATTAATGTGAGTTTAGTGAAGGAGGGTATGTGCAGTCAAGCACACATTTTGGCAGAGACTTGCTGCTAGTCACGAGGAGCAGGTGTCACTGTTAATGATTTTAGTGCTTTTCTAGATGTGAGGAGATACAAGAATTGGGCTCATATAAAGTCAGCTCCTGAAAATATCTAACTATCTGAAGACCTGTTCTGCCAGTTTTTCCCAGAGCACAGAGTGCCTCATTAGTTGTGTGTTTATCTGACTTCTCCCACTAGGATATATGCTCCATGAGGACATGGACTTTGTCTGTTGTGTTAACTCATACATCCCCAGGGCCTAGAACTATACCTGGCATATAGTATGTACTCGATGTATATTTATTGAATGAGTTTGTGAATTTTGTGGCTAAACATACAATGCAAACTATCCCTCCTCTCCCTCCAACTATGCAGGGGTTAGCTGGTGAGTTAGGATAAGCTGCCCTCACCCTGCTCAGGTATTTCTCTGTGATGCCTTCTTCTACCTCTCAGTTCAGGGATTTTATAGCAAATTATTGTGGAACCCTTCTTATTTTGTAAGCTGGGCTTTGTTTAGTTTCTATTCATGCTGGTTGGTATTTCTGTCCCACTAAAGGGGATAAGGCCCAATGTATTTTAAAGTATTTACCTATAAAGAGCATTTAAATGGGTTTGCTTAAAGTGGAGAGAAAGAACACGTGTGTGGGGGCTTCCCTGGTGGCGCAGTGGTTGCGCGTCCGCCTGCCGATGCAGGGGAACCGGGTTCGCGCCCCCGGCTTGGATGTTTCATGTTTTGATCACAAAGTTTAGTTATCTTTGACCTTGACTAACCTTCCTTGATGTCTGAGACAATTCTTCTATTTAATAAAACTAATGTATGTCAGATGTGCTTTTCTATTTTTTGTTTGTTAAGCAAGAAGTTGTAAAACAGTGGTCTTTTCAGATACTGTACTTCTTCCAAATGAGCAAACTACCAAACCATCAAAGAAAGATAGTATGAAGTAGTATAACTTGAAATATTATTTTGAGAAATAAGAAGACAATGCATCTCATTAGACCTATTTTTTTAGTAAGACTATAAGACATCCATATCCCATGTTGATTTCAGCATCACAGAACTAAACTGATTGTGAAGTTCAACCTATTTACAATTTATAAAGAAATGTAATTGTGGCTTTTAATTCTCAACTGGCAAGTAGTAATCTTACCATTGACATCAATGGAGAAAAACAACAGTGTCTTCACTTGGCAAGAAGCACTTACGGCTGTATATAATGCAGATAAGTTTGTTTGAGAATGTAGACAGCTTTCTAGACTGGAGATAGGACCTTAATTTAACCCCGAGCCTGAAGCATTTCCTCTGGGATGTGGATGACTGATAACATGGCGGAGGGCAGAGAAAGTATAGATTTATTGAAAAATGGATGTTGCAAGCAGGGGGTGTTAAATTTCTTCCTTTAAATCATTGTTTAAAAGGACAAGCTTAGATTCCTGCTTCAGAATGAAAAGCCTAAGTGTTGGAAGAGAGAGAAATTTTTTAAATCGCAGGTAGTTGGCATTTTCGACATTTCATTTCAAAAGATAAGCGATGTACTTAGCTCTAGCTCATCTTGCAATAAGATGGCATGACTACACTTGCTTTTAATATCCTCTACACAGGATACCTCGGTGATTTCTAATTTAAAGAAAATGAGTCCTTTACTGACAGCTTGATAATCTTTCCTTTGGGAACACTGGAGAAAAAAAATCTGTTCATGGTATTAATGAGCATCGTATAAAAACCAGCTTCTTTAAATGGTGGAGTAAATAGATCTTTATTAACACAGATTATGTATTATGTGTTTCTGTATCACAGTCTTCAAGAATAACCTTTTAACAAAATGAGTAAATAATCCATAATGGGCCTCTTGCCCTTTCCTAAGCAAAATATCAAGAACTTCTGCAAGGGCAGAGGTTAAGTAACTCCTTTATTTACTAATGATAAAGGTAATTGTGCGAAACCTAATTCTACCAGGTTGGAAAAAGAATTTTTCTTTTAGCTAACGGCCCTCAGAGCAATTTTTTAAAAATAGAGAGTTATTCTTCAAATAAAGCTTACCCTTATCTCTCCTGTAAGAGTTAGTTAAATTCTTGATTGCAAGCAAAACACTGGCTATATTCCATTCTAAATGGCCAGCTAAGAACAGTAAATAACTATTCGTTACTGGGGCTGCTCAGAGTAGTAGTTTCAATATCCATTAGTAGTAAATATTCCTTATTATACCTTTCATCCAGTTGAACTAACCAAGTGGCAGAGTTCTGTTGCTAATTATAAAATAGCCTACATTATAGAAGAATTAAAAAAGCAAGTGAATCATCTGGAGAGCTGCCATGGTTTTTCTAACATTCTACACCTACGTGTGAATTTTAATATATAATTTTAATTACGCAATTCTTCCCAACGCACTGTTCTCATTACTTAGGCAGCGTATGTGTGTATTTCTTTTACCTTGATTACAAAGTCAAACCATTTGAGCTGAAATTAAAAATATCTGTGTATTTATAGAGAAAACAGAGGGCTGTGTTTTGAATAGGCCTCCAAAGGAGTAGGGCAAAACGTAACCCTGTAAGGAAAGGAAGGCTGCCTGGTCTTCGTATCAGACACTGGCTAACGAAATCCTCAGAGGGTTTGTTACATGAGCCAGTGGGCTGAGGCAACCTTTAACATGCAGGAAACTGGAGTTAATTAAACCATTACGGGGATCCTATCTGTCATCCTAGCTGTGTGCTCCAACCCAGGTCCATTTACATTTTAGAATTGAAAAAATTTTCTCAGGATTGTTGATAAACCATGTTTACTGTCTCTATTGATTTGCTACTTTTGCATAACCTTTATGTTTTAATTATCTTATAGTATTTCTTGAAGGCTCTCATGTAGCCACCGCTATCTGATTAGACTTTGCTGGCAATTATGAGACACTAGGAGAACACCTTTTAATGGCTTAATCTGCTTCAAAGGTATTAGATGACTGCAGGAGTGAAACTGCTAAGAAAAAAATAATGTACCATTATGGAAAGGCTATTTTCAAACCACAGTTGTACTTACTGTAGAGGAGACAACCTCAGATTATTTTCCTGCTTTATTCAGTGGAAGGCCTAAGGGGGGATTATTTTGTAGATAGTATGTCAGAAAAAGCATACACCAGGTGGCTATCAATGGATAATTAACATACAAATTTAACACCTGGTGAGCTTGCATTCTGTGAAAGACCTGAGGCTAGACCTTTTTGTAATATTGAATGAAATCTTAGTATAACATAAATGAAACTTATATAATGTGTGCTTATTCACTTTACCTAACATTTATTGAGTGCTTACAGTGTATCAGGTACTGTACTAAGATCTCATTACATGGATCATCTCATGATCATGGGATCATATTAGCCCATTTTAGACAAAAAGAAACAAAGGCACAGAGAGGTTCAATACTTTGCCTCAGATCACACAGCCTGCAAATGGTTTTCCAGCTTAGGGTATCTGATTCCAGAGCTCTGTAGCTTAACCAGTGGGTGTTACCCAGTGGGATATATTTCAATAATGGTTCCTGAATGTCACTAAAAGAAGAATGATCAGGCCATATTATGCTTTTAACATTTTAATACCCAAATACTGGCCCAGAGGTTTAATTTGAAAACCCAATTGTGACAACTGTTTCTAAAAATCAAAATAACTCCAACCCAATTATATATAATATTAAAGTTTATGTACACATATGCTATTTCAAGAGGTTGACCATTATGAATGGGTTTCTACCAGGAGATACAACAAGGAAAACAGAAGAAGAATCAGATTACTTAACATCCTGCCTGCTCTTCGAAAATTAAAAAAAAGATCCTGAATTTGCTGATTTATCACTAATGCCTTAACGATGAACGTTCATGAACATATAGTGCTTGTTCACACAATTTTTGTTGTTGTTAAAAGGAACCTGGCAACATTTTCCCTAAATACTCCAAAGGCAATCCCGAGTTCAAATTCCATTCATTTCATTTCTTTTTTAAATTTTTATTGGAATACAGTTGATTTACCATGTTTTATTAGTTTCAGGTGTACAGCAAAGTGATTCAGATATATATATATATATATATATATATATATATATTCTTTTTCAGATTCTTTTCCCTTATAGGTTATTACAAAATATTGACTATAGTTCCCTATGCTATATGGTATGTCCTTGTTGGTTATCTATTTTATATATAGTAGTGTATATATGTCAATCCCAACCTCCTAATTTATCCCTCCCCCCTTTCCCCTTTGGTATCCATAAGTTTGTTTTCTATGTCTGTGTGTCATTCATTTCATTTCTGAACGTGAGGGAAAGAAAACCCCGTAATCTTTCTAGCATAAGTAGAGAAATTAGAGCCACTAAGGTTCTGGTCGCACATAAGAGCAGATGCATCAATCTCAGTGAGTCATATAAGCTGCTATTCCACCCTCTGCCCCATCCATCCATCCATATTATGTTTAGTAAGCAAAGCGGGATAGCATAGGACATTAAAGCACAGATTCTGAAGCCAGGCTTCCCTCATTCTTAAAGGCTCTTCCTCAGCTAGCTATATGACTCTGGGCTTAGTTTCTCCATCTGTAAACTGGGGATAATGTATATTGAAGACAATTTATGGTGAGGACTAAGGGAATTACTATAGGTAAAGAACTCAGAAAAGTGGCCCATATAGAGTAAGCAAACTATTAGTAGAACAGTGTCGTGGGGCACTACGCTAGGCCCTTCAATAACATTCCATCCAAATGTATAACTTTGATCTACTTCGTCATTTGCTGAAAAACTAATGACGACAATACTAAGACATGGTCCTTGCTCTCACACTGTCACACTCTTTCTTAGTTTTCCCAACAATACTTATATCCCAAGGGGAAGGAGAACAGGAATGGTCCTGGGCAAAATGAGCAGCCTATTTTCCAGGGCCCTCCAGGGTCACTCTGAATGTGGTGTTCATGTGCTCCCCTGCCCGGTCAGCACCATGGCAGCGGCCAATCTTGTGGGCCACACCTGGACCAGCTGCTCAGGACCTTTCAAGGTATCATTAGGCTTCAGCTAGAAACTTTTGCAGGATCTACACATTCTCCCAGGAAAACACCCATCTCTTTTACTGTGCTCGTGTCCTGTAGGCACGAAAACAGGGATCATTTACCCAGCCCTAAATGCTCATTTGCCCAAAAAGAAAAAAGTCATCCATTTTTAAAACTAATATATCTCATTCTATTGCAACAATAGGGGCAAGAAGAAAATAATCTCCAGTTAGTCTCAAATGCAGAGGAAGCTAACAGACAGGTAGTATAGGGGAGGGAAAATATTTTTCCTCCACTCATGGTAGGTTCTCTGACTGCAGCCTTGTAAATTAGATTGACAAAAGACAGATTAACAAGAGAAAAACCAACGAAAGTTTATTAGCATGTGCATTGCACTTACACATGGGAGTACCCAGTGATGAGTAACACAAAAGGGTGGTTAGAACTTGAACTTATATAGCATCTGAACGATACTAGTAATTATAATAAATGTTTAGACAAGTGACAACACAAAGGAAAGGACTTTGAGCTTCTGGGGTCAGCAAGCTGTGGGATGCGAATCTATGGTGAAACTAATGGCCGATGAGAGCTGGTTTTAACAAGGTTGGTGTTACATGGGTTCCTCTGGTGCTGTCTCCGGGCTGATAAGCGTCTAGCGTTGTCTCTGGTGATTAACTCCCTTACTTCCGGGTAGAGAGAGGAGGGGGGACACCTTTACAAATTTTTGTCGTGCTCTTAGGCAGCTAGTGGGAGGGCAGAGAACTTGTCTTATATCTGCTTCTTCTCAATTACCTTCAGTTTAAAATAATCTTTATGGCACATCCTGCTACCCCTCAGTAGGCACTTTCTGCTTCATCCCCCGAAAGCAGTTCATTCTCTCTCTCCATCCTCGCAGCAGCCACCAGTCAGGATGAACAGGAGAAAAGTCGGACGGCGGTGCTTCCACACCAGTGCCGCATACCTATGGAATCAGCCGTGTTCTTCCTTTAGCCCCCAGCCTCCCTTGGGAATTACAGGAGAAATGCCCGGTTCCCTCTCTTCCAGGCCTGCCTGTGGCCGCAAATTCTCCTCCTTGGAACTCAGTGCCCAACTTCATTTCTGGGAGTTGCTACCACTGACAGAATATAGCCCATCCAACCTACCTCCCGCATCTGTGTTTAATCCCTTACGGGCACTGTAGGACATGATGTAATCTGGTCTTACCTGTTTTATGTGTGTTACTGGGGTTTCACAGGATGATTTAGGGGGCAGATGGAAATTTTTTTCTATCTTATAGTTTGAGTTGTATACTTATTTAATTTACTATATTGAAAAACACATCAGCACATCAAAACGACTATTTGAGAAGTATTTTTGCTTCAAATAAGCCTAGGAAAACAAGAATTAAGTTAAAGTTATACAGTGAAAAATAAATATGTACAGGTGATATATGAAGACAACACACAAAGGAGCAACATTTTAGGCTGTTGTCGTACCCTGACTATATGGTTGACTCAGGGTTATGGCTAAGAATAAGAGGGTGGCTCTGCCTTTTCTGTAAGTGAAGAAAATAAGCAAGGAGAGGAAGTGACTTCTAATAGCGCCCAATGTGAACATTAAATATTAGCTGTTTCACTAAAAACATTAGTGAACACTAATGAAATGATACAAATACATGGTGAATGTTTCGCCTGGCTTGTTAAGTTTTGTTTTCTCTTTTAAGAGGGAATGATTTGTTGCAATGTTGGAAAAACTCCAACAGCCCGCCAAGCTGGGGTTCTGTCACACAGTCCCGAGACACCCCACGCTAAGGGGCCACATGGCAGAGCCCAGGGGGAAAATGGCCTGCTGAACAGACAAGCAAACCCTGGAGGGTCTCTCTCAATAGTTTACTTGCAAGGCTTGCCCTGTGCCTATGCAAACACTCAGTTAAAATTTGTTTCCTCCAGAAGAGTGAGGAGAGAAAGATAACCCTGGTGGAGGCGTAAATTTGCATTTGCAGTCAGTTTGTATTCTTGTTAGCAACTTAATTCTAACTATATTCTACACACTAGAAAGGGGAGACGTCATCCCAAAGAAGATGCTAAATCTCTCATAGTTGGGGTAGGGACAAAATAGAAGTCATTTTATCAGTCCTTTCAGGTAATTCTTTAAAGGAAGCATTTGAAGAGCTAGAAGACAGGGGACACTCTCCTTAGATTACTTTGCCTGTTCTGAGTTATTTTGAGTTAGGACTGGGTAAGAAAACAACAGTCAGATCTGGGCTTGGAGCACATTGCTTTGTAACAATTCCATCAAGTGCTGGCCCCAGGTCCACCTTCCTCACTTGGATGCAGCCCACGGGCAGGGAGCCAGGCATCACCACACAAGAGGCACGGCACCTCTTCCTGAAAGTCACATTAGCTTGTTCGTAATTCATTTTGGATCATTTTTATATCAAAGCAAACATAAATATACACTGGAATTGAAAATACTCAAGAATTTTTAAGAGTAAACCACCACATCTGAAAGAAATACTGAACTTTCATCAGTCCTCTTTAGGCTAAACCCCTCCCACTTCCCCAGGGGGACACACCCCACTTCAGTCTCCTCTACCTAACAGGGACTTGGGTGGAAAACCATAAGGAGCCCTTCGCTGTCTCTGATGCTTCCAGCCATCCTCATCTATGTACTTCCTTCTCTGGTGCTTCTGGCTCCTTGCAACCTTATACACTTGGCCTTAAATTTGGGGCGGGGGGGGCGTCCACAAGGATATCTTCAGTATCTATAATACTGTATTTAATAAGCCCTTCTTGGAGCTTTCCCTCCACCTCATAATAAAGCTCAGCTATTAACCCTTTCTACTGCAACACGAATTTCCTTCTCTTCTGTTCTCCCAGGCTCACTTAGCCTTTACACTTTGTCTCTTACCACAGAATTAAAGACCGCCTCAAAGGGATTTTGGCTTCCATAGGCAAGAGAAAGGGCCCACTGCTGTGCATGCCCGCTTGCCCACATGGCCCCTTTGCCGGCACCTCCTACCCCGAGGCTCCAGAACAGGATTCTGAAGGAAAGCTCATCGGCAGCAGGCTCAAACGTGGAGTTCTGTCCTGCTTTACCCAGGTATGCAAGCTTCTTGACTATCCAGCTCTCCTCTTTGCCCATCTCTCACTCCTTGGGTTGAAATACTATCATGAATGAACTAGACTAGTTCTAACTGGTGCTTCGGTACAACTCATAAGGTCCATTAAGTATTCATTTTCTGCTTCTGGGGTGATCATCACTATTCTAGATCAGAACTGTTCTCATACATTTAAAGGCAATATTTCTCAGCTTAATTCATCATGCATCCTTTCAAGCAGGTGATCATATAGCCAATCTGTATACATGCCAAGGTCTCCCATCCTCTGCCAAGAAGGACGATTGCTTAGTAATGAGGAAACTGGGACACAGTCCTTTTTATTTTTAACTGTAAACATGAATTAGATGCTTGGCACACATGAATGGTTTTAAAACATCTCTTTGTAAAGTAATCTGTCATAGTGTCTTCATCACCAGGCCAACTGGAAGGACTTTACTGTTGCCTCTGGTAGGAAAGTTGAAAACAATGACTATAAAGAAACCCTATCTATTTACATCATGTTTCCGTAGCGGTCGGGATCAGGAGATAGTTTGGGTATATAACCTAGCAAGTTGTGAATGCAAAGATGTCAGACCTTGTTATATATTTGTCTGCTCTGGTAGAAGCCTGGTTACACAGAACGATTTTCCCTTGGCTGTCTTGGGCCCAGGCTCAGAGGCAGTGCCACGCACAACTGTGTCTATATTCAGTGCTGCTAGGAAATACTGCTGGGCCTTGGTTACAGTTCGGCCGTCCTCTGGCAAACCTGCCTGGGATAGGACTTAACCCACTCTCCCAGGGTCTGTCTCCTTCTTGTTTATGCTACTGATATTATTACTCTTGCTTTCTTCTTGGGGCGGGGGGCGGGTGGCTGTTTTTTCATTTTCTCTAGTCCTCTCCTTCCCAAAGGATGTCTGTCATCAGGCTCTTTTAAGGTCAGCCTTGTTACTTGGACCTGACACAAACAAACATCTTTCCCCTTCCCCTAATAGTGGTCCTTCCCCTGCCTGTGCTAAAAGTCTCAGTGCTGCCTCTGTTGTCAGGACCCGCCTGCTTCTGTGTTAGGACTGAGAGATAGAGGTTCATTTCTGGACCCAATGACGAGGAATGTGAGAGAGTCTGCCCCATGGAGCGTGTTGGTCCTCCTCTGCCTCTTCTGTCCAAGCTTGTTCTTTGCATCCACATCTCTCCCCTGTTCCCTAAAAGACTGCAATACTGTGTCTGTTGGAATTAACACTGCCAGTGACTAAGACAGGGTTTCAGAATTAATGCACTCCCCATTATCCTGGGAAGTACAGGACACAATAAAGATGAGAACTTCCTAAACTTTATTCATCACCTTCGGTTTCCCCAACATTCAAAAGCCCAGCATTTTCTAACAAAGATGATTTCTGAATACTGGGGCGAGGATGGTTTTTACATACCAATCATAGAACAGAACAGATACAATTTACATGGAGCATTTGTGTCTCTAAGTCCTGAGAAATTTGGGAAATTAAGAAGGTTCCCCCCCTCATTTCTTTCAGAAAGCATGTGAAAGCATTCTTTTCCTACTAAATGGATTTAGTCTAACTGCCTAATTCATTATGCTAAAACCATGAAGCAATTTCCTGTTCAAAGCCCAGCTCACAGGCTCTCTGTTGTCAAGTATTTGAATTTCAGATTAGAAATGTGTTCATTTGGATAGCTTGAAAGGAAAGCTTTGTTGTCAGCTTGGCTTTCTGTTCTGCCAGAAGCCAAATCCCTCCTCTTCAGCAGTCACCAGCAAAATACCAGACCTCAACTCTGTACTCAATGTCTTGAAACAAACACCTCTGGCCTCTGTGGTCAAAGCAATGGTTAGAGATTTACTTTCCCCAATAACACAGTTCTCTCAGATGACCATTTCTGACAGATAGTAGCAAATATTTAGGGTCTTCACTCTGCCGGCCCCCCCCTCACTTTCATATCACCATCACACATCAGAAATTTTTTTAAAGAGAAGTATTTCTGCCAGAATACCCTTCAGAGGAGATTAGTTCTGTTAGTAACTGAGGCCTCTGTTACCGAGCAATGAACTGACTAGGGGCTGTATTTCTGTCAACCTTCGACTACACTGTCCCATCCACCTGCCATTACTTGTGATGTTTTCCCTTATTGATCTTAGAAATTTTTGCACAGCTGCTCAGAAAGTCAGAGGTCATGCTTTTGAGCCGAAGAAATGAAGTTCCGGGGAAAGAAATTCCCTGATACACATAGCAGGAAAAAAGAAAATTGGCTAATAATCATGGAGGTTCTGATACTGGGTAAGCAATTCAGGCAACCATTTTTAGCACAAATTTTTGCATTTTTGAAACTATAACATTCTACAATATTGTCAGTGGGTTTTATGATTCCTCTGTGACCATCTAATTGTTATTAATCAATAAATATTTATTGATATAATAAAATATAACTGTATGCAGTTATCAATATATATAATATATATTTATTGATATAAATAAATACATAACTGTATGCAGTTATCAATTTAGTCTTTATCTGTGATACCACTATGCAGTACTTTTTGTTGTCACTCAATAACTATTTGTTTGGTGCTTTACAGTTTACAAAGTGCTTTCATCAACATAACCTCAAGTGTTTGTTATTCTATCAGACGAATCTTTTTAAATAATATTTAATTGAAATATAATTGACAATATAACATTATATTAGTTTCAGATATACAGCATGATTCAGAATTTGCATATATTGTGAAATGATCACCTCAGTAATTATAGTTAACACCCATAATCCCACAGTTACAGTTTTGTGTGTGTGTGAAATGAGAACTTTTAAGATTTACTCTTAGCAACTTTCAAATACACAATACAGTATTATTAACTATAATCCCCATATTGTACATTACATATGCATGACTTCTTTATTTTATAACTGGAAGTTTGTACCTTTTGACCCCTTCACCTACTTCCGCAAACCCCCATGGCTGGCAACCACCAGTATGTTCTTTATCTATGAGCTCAGTTTGGTGTTTTTTTTTTTTTTTCTATATTCATATAAGTGAGGTCATATGGTATTTGTCTTTCTCTGTCTGACTTATTTCACTTAGCAGTATATCTTCAAGGTTCATCCATGTTGTCACAAATGGCAAGATTTCATTCCTTTTTTATGGCTTAGTATTCTGGTGTGTGTGTGTGTGCATCACATTTTCCTTATCCATTCATCCACTGATGGACACTTAGATGGCTTCCTTATTTGGCTATTGTAAGTAATGCTGCATCGAACTTTGGGGTGCATATATCTTTTTGAGTTAGTGATTTTGTTTTCTTCAGATAAATATCCAGAAGTGGAATTGTTGGATCATATGGTAATTCTATCTTTAATTTTCTGAAGAATTTTCATACTGATTTTCATAGTAGTTGCACTAATTTACATTCCTACCAACAGTGCACGGGGGTTCCCTTTTTTTCCACATCCTCACCAACACTTGTTATAATTGTCTTTTTGAGGAAAGCTATTCTAACAGGTATGAGGCAATTTATCATTGTGATTTTGCTTTGCATTTCTCTGATGATTAGTGATATTGAGCATCTTTTCATGTAACGGCCATCTGCATGTCTTCTTTGGAAAATGTCTATTCAAGTCTAAATATAAAATCATGTCATCTGCAAATAGAGACAATTTTACCTTTTTCTTTCCAATTCTGATACCTTTTCTTTCTTTTTCTTGCCTAATTGCTCTATCTGTGACTTCTAGTACTGTGTTGAATAGGAGTGGTAAAAATGGGCACCCTTGTCTTTTTCCTGACCTTAGAGGAAAAGCTTTCAGACTTTCACCATTAAGTATGATGTTAGCTGAGTGTTTGTCATATATGGCCTTTATTATGTTGAGATGTGTTCCTTCTGTGCCTAATTAGTTAAGAGTTTTTATCAGGAGTGAATGTTGAATTTTGTCAAATGTTTTTTCTGCACCTTTTGAGATGATCATAGGGTTCTTTTCTTTTATTCTATTCATATGATGTATATTAATTAATTTGCATATGTTGAACAATCCTTGCATTCCAGGGATAAATCCCATTTGATCATAGTCTGTGATCCTTTTTTGTGTGTTGCTGAATTTGGTTAGCTAGTATTTTATTGAGAATTTTTTCATCCATATTTATTAGGGATATTGGCCTGTAGTTTTCTAGTCGTGTCCTTTTCTAGTTTTGGTATCAGGATAAAAGGAGTTTGGGAGTGTTTCTTCCTCTTTTATTTCTTGAGTTTGAGAAGGATTGGTGTTAATTCTTTAATTGTTTGGTAAAAATTACCACTGAAGGCTTCTAGTCCTGGGCTTTTCTTCATTGGGAGATTTTTGGTTAGTGATTCAGACTTCCTAGCAGTATTGGTCTATTCAGATTTTCTATTGCTTCCTGATTCAGTCTGGGTAAGTCATATGTTTCTAAGCATTTTTCCAGGTCTTCAAGGTTGTCCAGTTTGTTGTATATTTGTTCACAGTTACTTCTTATCCTTTATGTTTCTTTGGTATCAGTTGTAATATCTCCTTTTTCATTTACAATTTTGTTGATTTTCCTTGGATAGTCTAATTAAGGATTTGTCGATTTTATATATTTTTTCAAAGAAATAACTTTTAGTTTGGTTAATCTTTTCTATTGTTTGTTCTCTAATTTCATTTATTTCTGTTCTGATCTTTCATTATTTCCTTTCTCCTAACTTTGGGCATAGTTTGTTCTTCTTTCTCTAGTTCCTTAAGGCATAGAGTTAGGTTGTTTATTTATCATCTTTATTTATCATCTTTCTTGCTTCTCAATGTAAGTATTTATTACTATGAACTTCTATCTTAGAACTGCTTTTGCTGCATCCCACAAGTTTTGATATGTTGTATTTCCATTTGCCTTTGTCTCAGACACTTTTTTCCCTTTAATTTCTTCTTTGATCCATTGGTTATTCAGGAGAGTGTTGTTTAATTTCCATTTGTTCATGAATTTCCGGTTTCCTCTTGTTATGGATTGCTAGTTTCATGCCATTGTAGTCAGAGAAGATACTTGGTATGATTTCAGTCTTCCTGAATTTGCTAATACTTGTTTTGTGGCCTAACATATGGTATGTCCTAGAAGATGTTCCATGTGCAGTTGAGAAGAGTATGTATTCTGCTGTTCTTTATATGTCTGTTAGGGCCATTTGATCTACAGTATGTTCACATCCATTATTTTCTTATTGATTTTCTGTCTGGATGATCTATCAATTGTTGAGAGTGGGGTATTAAAGTCCTCAACTATTACAGTATTACTGTTTATTTATCCTTTTAGCTCTGTTAGATTTTGCTTTATATGTTGAGGTGTGCCAGTGTTAGGCATGTAGATATTTACAACTTTTTTTTTTTTTTTTTGGTACATGGGCCTCTCACTGTTGTGGCCTCTCCCATTGCGGAGCACAGGCTCTGGATGCGCAGGCCCAGCGGCCGCGGCTCACGGGCCCAGCCGCTCCGTGGCATGCGGGACCCTCCCGGACCGGGGCACGAGCCCGTGTCCCCTGCATCGGCAGGCGGACCCCCAACCACTGCGCCACCAGGGAAGCCCTTACAACTTTTATATCTTATTAATGTATTAACTCCTTTATCATTATATAATTACCTTCTTTGTCTCCTTTAGCTTATAGTCTATGTTGTCTAAGTATAGCCATCCCTGCCTTTTTTTGTTGTTGTTGTTACCATTTGCTTGAAATGTCTTTTTCTATCCTTTCACTTTCAGTCTATGTGTGTCTTTAAGGCCAAGGTGGGTCTCTTACAGGAAGCATATTGATGGATCTTGTGTCTTTTTTTAATCCATTCAGCTATTCTATGTCTGTTAATTGGAGAATTTTATCGTTTGCATGTAAAGTAATTATTGATAGGTAAGGACTTACTATTGCCACTGAGTTGTTTTTCTGGTTATTTTATAGATCTGTTGTTTCTTGTTTCTTATTCTGCTGTCTCTTTTGTGTGTTTTGATTGATGTCTTTGGTATGAGTATGCTTAGACTTCTTTATCATGTTCTTTTGTGTAATTACTGTAGCACTTTTCCTTGTCTTTACCCTAATCTCTTCTTATAAGGACATCAGTCATATTGGATTAGAGCCACCCTTATGACCTCATTTTAATTTGTCTCTTTAAAGACCTTATCACCAAATACTGTGAATCATATTCTGAGGTAATGGGGGTTAGGACTTCAACATGTGAATTTTGGGAAGATACAATTTATTCCATAGTAGTAATCTCTATGTGGGTTTAAACTACAATCCAAATTGAATTATGCCAGAGAAAAACATAGCATTTGATATGTCTGCTTTTTGATAGAGAGAGAATAGTAGTCAATTTGCTGATCTGTTGTGAAGATGATCCAGGCCTTCTTACAAAAAGAGAAAAGGTAGAATTAAGGAGAAATTAAAGACAACTTATGCATTAGGATGGTTCTTAAGGAAATGCTATTGAAGGAAAGGAACTATTGTCCTCAACGATGACCCATTTCGTGGCCGTTGATCTCATTTATAACCTGTGACCTACTTTATTCTGCAGGGTTGTTTCTGGAGTTTATTTTCCTGAATTGACAATTAAGGTACAGGACTTTTAAAAACTGTAATTCTGATCCAAAAAATTGTATGCTGATCCAATATTACAGTTTCATTCTGGAAGGGAACCCACACTTGAAACATTAATCATTCAAAGACAGAATGTCTCAAACACAGGAAAAACATGGTTCCCACCATAATACACAGTCATTTTCAGGTATATATGTTGTCATTTTTATTGATTTTTTTATAAAGAGTCAAAATAGATATCTACTGTTTCTCTTTCATTTTCTAAGTGTATAACCTTTGTCCTACTTTTTTTTTTCCTGATTTACTCTGATCTTAGTCCTTAAAAATTTTTTCTTCTTGTGCAGAATTAAATATTTTGACTAGTTTAACCTCTGCCAATGGTAACATCTGAGATCACACATGCTTTTTTTGTTCCCAAGGCTGACTGGCAGTGATCATAGGTGCTGAGCTCATCATGTCTCTCCTGGTCTTCAAGGCTTTCTCATTTGCCACCTCCTCCAAGAACTCTTCTTCACAGTGCTGACCCACAGTGAATTTTCCTCCTGTAAATGTGGAATGTGTTAAAATCTCATTTTTTTTTCTATCACTAATAATATTTAACCTTCCATGACTTTATATCATCCTTCTCCCACCAGATTGCTACTCTCTTAAAAGGTAAAATAGTAAGCAATTTATGTACATCTCTGTGTTCCTCATGACTAGCACAGTGGGACTTGTGAGTATAACACAGTAAAAGAGTAGGCATGAAAAGGCTAACTGGTCAGCCATCTGTGCTACAAGGGGTGTGTGCTATGGCTGGGAGATGAGACGGAGCAGACAAGCATGTCCTGGAAGATCCACTTTCAAGACTAATCACTAATCAGTCATTTTATGACATGACCAAAAGAAGTACAAAGTTGTAGCTATAGCCAGCCCTACTTTCTCTTCCCATGTCCTTTTGTCTTCCCACTGTAGGTTCTGAGCTGAGCATAGTGATAAAAAGAGGAATAAGACACAGAGTCCCTGTCCAGCTTTTACTTGTTAATGGTAGCACTGCTGATCAGCAGAGGTTCCATGCTCATCACAAGACATTTGCCTGAACACCTCCAGAAGCGGTTGCCACTACAGGTGATAGCTTTTCATAGGCTCTTCTCCAGCTCCCATTTGCTGCCCTACAGTGGCAACTGGCAACACCTGCTTCCCAGATTCCCCCGCAAGCTCTGACTTACCCACCAGACTTAGTGATTCAGGAGAGCTGGTTGCTGACTTTTCTCTGATCTTCTTCATTTCTCTCTTCTGGATCCTTACTTCCCTAGCTTCTCTGACAACTGCACAAGATTTCATTCCTGTAATGAAGCTTTATCCCATACTACTTTGCTTTGGTTTCCCCAATTGAATGCCAGTGGATTCAGTCACATACCTCATAAATGTGCGCTATCTTAATGAGCTATGGCAGAAAATGTTGTGCTGTCTCAGCAAATGACAGAGGTGGGGGAGACAGATAATTTTTATTCAGCTCTGTTCTCTCATCCCTTTATTCCTTATCATCGGATATACTGATTTGGGATAAAATCAACTGATGGAAGTCATGAGTCTTCTGGTGACCACTAAAAAGGCTTACCATTTATATGATTATAACAAGATCAAAGCAGTGACTACTTTTTGACTTCCTCAGCCAACTAAAATAATGACTGTATTGAAGGTTACTGACAAAATGTCACTATTTGGAACAGTTTGGAATGATATAAGTTAATGCTTCATATCATTAGCAATACAGGTTCTCAGCCTATGCCTTGAAAACATAACTTAATATATTTCATCTTGAGAACGTGTCTATTTCTAGAATTTGAGGCACTCCCCTATCCCTAAGAATTTTCCCATCAGTAAAATATGCCACCTTTTAACCAGTTTTCCCTTACAGCATTTCTGTGAGATCCTGATTTAAATAGAGGGGGTATCATTGACAGAATCAAAATAAAGTTATACTGAAGTCAAAAACAGTAAAGACTTTGAAATTATAATCTGGGGCATAGGAAAAGAAGAGAGAAGATTTAGGGATGACAAGAACAGTGTTGATAACCTATGTTATGTCACACTCTTGAGAAAGCGTGGAAGAGGGAAGCTTGTACTGGAGCCACAAGCAGTGAGCTGGGCATTGGGCATAATCCATAGCTTACTTTATTTTTTAACAACTTTGTTGCAGTATAATTGCTTTCCAATGGTGTGTTAGTTTCTGCTTTATAACAGTGAATCAGCTATACATATACATATATCCCCATATCTCCTCCCTCTTGTGTCTCCCTCCCACCCTCCCTATCCCACCCCTCTAGGTGGTCACAAAGCACTAAGCTGATCTCCCTGTTCTATGCAGCTGCTTCCCACTAGCTAGCTATCTATTTTACATTTGGTAGTATATATAAGTATATGCCACTCTCTCACTTCGTCCCAGTTTACCCTTCACACTCCCCGTGGCCTCAAGTCCATTCTCTACACCTGCGTCTTTATTCCTGTCCTGCACCTAGGTTTTTCAGAACCATGTGGGTTTTTTTTGTTTTTTTAGATTCCATGTATATGTGTCAGCATACAGTATTTGTTTTTCTCTTTCTGACTTACTTCACTCTGTGTGACAGACTCTAGGTCCTTCCACCTCACTACAAATAACTCAATTTTGTTTCTGTTTATGGCTGAGTAATAGTCCATTGTATATATGTGCCACGTCTTCTTTATCCATTCATCTGTCAATGGACACTTAGGTTGCTTTCTTGTCCTGGCTATTGTAAATAGTGCTGTGATGAACACTGTGGTACATGTCTCTTTTTGAATTATGGCTTTCCCAGGGTATATGCCCAGTAGTGGGATTGCTGGGTCATATGGTAGTTCTAGTTTTAGTTTTTTAAGGAAGCTCCATGCTGTTCTCCATCGTGGCTGTATCAATTTACATTCCCACCAACAGTGCAAGAGGGTTCCCTTTTCTCCACACCCTCTCCAGCATTTATTGTTTCTAGATTTTCTGATGATGGTCATTCTGACTGGTGTGAGATGATATCTCACTGTAGTTTTGGTTTCCATTTCTCTAATAATTAGTGATGTTGAGGATCCTTTCATGTGTTTGTTGGCAATCTGGATATCTTCTTGGGAGAAATGTCTATTTAGGTCTTCTGCCCATTTTTGGATTGTGGTTTTTTTTTGATATTAAGCTGCATGAGCTGCGTGTAAATTGTGGAGATTAAGCCTTTGACAGTTGCTTCATTTACAAATATTTTCTCCCATTCTGAGGGTTCTTCTAATTTCATTCTTTTACATGCAGCGGTCCAGTTTTCCCAGCACCACTTATTGAAGAGGCTGTCTTTTTTCCATTGTACATTTTTGCCAAAAATGAGGTGACCATATGTGCGTGGGTTTATCTCTGGGCTTTCTATCCTGTTCCATGGGTCTATATTTGTTTGTTTTTGTGCCAGTACCATACTGTCTTGATTACTAAAGCTTTGTAGCTTCATTTACAAATATTTTCTCCCATTCTGAGGGTTCTGTTTTCATCTTGTTTATGGTTTCCTTTGCTGTGTAAAAGCTTTTAACTCTCATTAAGTCACATGTTTCTTTTTGTTTTTATTTCCATTTCTTTCAGAGGTGGGTCAAGGATCTTGCTGTGATTTATGTCATAGAGTGTTCTGCCTATGTTTTCCTCTAAGAGTTTGATAGTGTCTGGCCTTACATTTAGGTCTTTAATCCATTTTTAGTTTCTTTTTGTGTATGATGTTAGGGAGTGTTCTAATTTCATTCTTTTACATGCAGCGGTCCAGTTTTCCCAGCACCACTTATTGAAGAGGCTGTCTTTTTTCCATTGTACATTTTTGCCAAAAATGAGGTGACCATATGTGCGTGGGTTTATCTCTGGGCTTTCTATCCTGTTCCATGGGTCTATATTTGTTTTTGTGCCAGTACCATACTGTCTTGATTACTAAAGCTTTGTAGTATAGTCTGAAGTCCAAGAGCCAGATTCCTCCAGGTCCATTTTTCTTTCTCAAGATTGCTTTCGCTATTTGGGTTCTTTTGTGTTTCCGTACACGTTGTGAAACTTTTTGTTCTAGTTCTGTGAAAAATACCTGTTCTAGTTCTGTGAAAAATACCATTGGTAGTCTGACAGGAATTGCACTGAATCTGTAGATTGCTTTGGGCAGTATAGTCATTTTCACAATGTTGATTCTTCCAATCCCAGATCATGGTATATCTCCATCTGTTTGTATCATCTTTAATTTCCTTCATCATTTCTTAATTTCTCTTTCAGATTTGTCATCATTAGTGTATAGGAATGCAAGAGATTTCTGTGCATTAATTTTGTATCCTGCTACTTTACCAAATTCATTGATTAGCTCTAGTAGTATTCTGGTAGAGTCTTTGGATTCTCTATGTATACTCTTATGTCACCTGCAAGCAGTGACAGCTTTACTTCTTCTTTTCCAATTTGGATTCCTTTTATTTCTTTTTCTTCTCTGATTGCTGTGGCTAAAACTTCCAAAACTACGTTGAATAACTGTGGTGAGAGTGGGCAACCTTGTCTTGTTCCTGATCTTAGTGGAAATGCTTTCAGTTTTTCACCATTGAGGACGATGTTGGCTGTGGGTTTGTCTTATATGGCCTTTATTGTGTTGAGGTAAGTTCCCTCTATGCCTACTTTCTGGAAGGTTTTTAGCATAAATGGGTGTTGAATTTTGTTGAAAGCTCTTTCTTCATCTGTTGAGATGATCATATGGTTTTTCTCCTTCAATTTGTTAATGTGGTCTATCACACTGATTTGCGTATACTGAAGAATCCTTGCATTCCTGGGATAAACCCCACTTGATCATGGTGTATGATCCTTTGAATGTGCTGTTGCATTCTGTTTGCTAGTATTTTGTTGAGGATTTTTGCATCTATGCTCATCAGTGATACTGGCCTGTAGTTTCCTTTCGTTGTGACATCTTTGTCTGGTTTTGGTATCATGGTGATGGTGGCCTCGTAGAACGAGTTTGGGAGTGTTCCTCCCTCTGCTATATTTTGGAAGAGTTTGAGAAAGATAGGTCTTGGCTCTTCTCTAAATGTTTGATGGAATTCGCCTGTGAAGCCATCTGGTCCTGGGCTTTCTGCAGTGTCAGTTGTTCCTTTTTCATTTCTAATTCTGTTGATTTGAGTCTTCTCCCTTTTTTTGTGACGAGTCTGGCTAACGGTTTATCAGTTTTGTTTATCTTCTCAAAGAGCCAGCTTTTAGTTTTATTGATCTTTGCTATCATCTCCTTCATTTCTTTTTCATTTATTTCTGATCTGATCTTTAAGATTTCTTTCTTTCTGCTAACTTTAGGGGTTTTCTGTTCTTCTTTCTCTAATTGCTTTAGGTGTAAGGTTAGGTTGTTTATAGTCGGAAAAGATACTTGATAGGATTTCAATATCTTAAATTTACCTAGGCTTGATTTGTGACCCAAGATATGACCTATCCTGGAGAATGTTCCATGAACACTTGAGAAGAAAATGTATTCTGTTGTTTTTGGAAAGGATTGTCCTATAAATATCAATGAAGTCCATCCTGTTTAATGTGTCATTTAAAGCTTGTATTTCATTTTTTCATTTTGGATGATCTGTCCATTGGTGAAAGTCGTTTGTTAAAGTCCCCTACTGTGATTGTGTTACTGTCAAATTCCCCTTTTATGGCTGTTAGCATTTGCCTTATGTATTGAGGTGCTCCTATGTTGGGTGCATAAATATTTACAATTGTTATATCTTCTTCGTGTCCCTAGGTCTGAAGTGGGTCTCTTGTAGACAGCATATATACAGGTCTTGTTTTTGTATCCATTCAGCCAGTCTATATCTTTTGGTGGGAGCATTTAACCATTTACATTTAAGGTAATTATAGATATATATGTTCCTATTAACATTTTTTTAATTAATTGTTTTGGGTTATTGTAGGTCTTTTCCTTCTCTTGTGTTTCCTGCTTAGAGAAGTTCCTTTAGCATTTGCTGTAAAGCTGGTTTGGTGCTGCTGAATTGTCTTAGCTTTTCCTTGTCTGTAAAGGTTTTAATTTCTCTGTTGAATCTGAATGCGATCCTTGCTGGGTAGAATAATCTTTGTAGGTTTTTCCCTTTCATCACTTTAACTATGTCCTGCCACTCCCTTCTGACTTGCAGAGTTTCTGCTGAAAGTTCAGCTGTTATTTGTTGTTGTTTTCCCTTTGCTTTTAATATTTTTTGTTTGTTTTTTGATAGTTTGATATGTATGTGTCTTGGTGTGTTTCTCCTTGGATTTATCCTGTGTGGGACTCTCTGTGCTTCCTGGACTTATTTCCTTTCCCATATTAGGGAAGTTTTCAACTATAATCTCTTCAAATATTTTCTCAGTCCCTTTCTTTTTCTCTTCTTCTTCTGGGACCCCTATAATTCAAATGTTGGTGTGTTTAATGTTGTCCCAGGGATCTCTGAGACTGTCCTCAATTCTTTTTTTTTTTTTTTTTTTTTTGAATTTCTGCTCTGCAGTAGATATTTCCACTATTTTATCTTCCAGGTCACTTATCTGTTCTGCTGCTATTGATTCCTTCTAGAGAATTTAGAGAATTTTAAATTTCATTTATTGTGTTGTTCATCATTGTCTGTTTGTTTGCTCTTTAGTTTTTCTAGGTCCTTGTTAAACGTTTCTTGTATTTTCTCCATTCTATTTCCAAGATTTTGGATCATCTTTCCTATCATTATTCTGAATTCTTTTTCAGGTAGACTGCCTATTTCCTCTTCATTTGTTGGGTCTAGTGGGTTTTTACCTTGCTCCTTCATCTGCTGTGTGTTTCTCTGTCTCCTCATTTTGCTTAACTTACTGTGTTTGGTGTCTCCTTTCTGCAGGCTGCAGGTTTGTAGTTCCTGTTGTTTTTGGTGTCAGCCCCCCAGTGGCTAGGGTTGGTTCAGTTGGTTGTGTAGGCTTCCTGGTGGAGGGAACTGGTGCCTGTGTTCTGGTGGATGAGGCTGGATCTTGTCTTTTTGGTGGGTAGGACCATGTCTGGTGGTGTGTTTTGGGGTGTCTGACCTTATTATGATTTTAGGCAGCCTCTCTGCTAATGGATGGGGTTGTGTTCCTGGCTTGCTGGTTGTTGAGTGGCACTGCGTCTTAGCATTGAGATGGAGATCTGTGGGAGAGCTTTTGCCATTTGATTGTATATGGAGCTGGGAGGTCTCTGGTGGTCCAATGTCCTGAATTCAGCTCTCCCACCTCAGAGGCACAGGCCTGACTCCCAGTCAGAGCACCAAGACCCTGTCAGCCACATGGCTCAGAAAACCACATGGCTCAGAAAAAAAGGGAGAAAAAAGGAAAGAAAAAAAACAAAATAGTTATTAAAAAATTATTATTAAAAATTAAAAATAAAAAAACAGAAAGCAACCAAACCAAAAAAGAAATCCACCAGTGATGACAACAAGTGTTAAAAACTACACTAAAAAAAAAAAAGGACAGACAGAACCCTAGGACAAATGGTACAAAGCAAAGCTATACAGACAAAGACGCATACACAACACAATCACAAAAAGAAAAAAAGGAACTATATATATATACATTGTTGCTCCCAAAGTCCACTGCATCAATTTTGGGATGATTCGTCATCTATTCAGGTATTCCACAGATGCATGGTACATCAAGTTCATTGTGGTGATTTAATCTGCTGTTCCTGGGGCTGCTGGGAGAGATTTCCCTTTCTCTTCTTTGTTCGCACAGCTCCTGGGGTTCAGCATTGGATCGGCCCTGCCGCTGCATGTAGGTCACCTGAGGGCGTCTGTTCTTTGCTCAGACAGGACGGGGTTAAAGGAGCAGCTGATTAGGGGGCTCTGGATCACTCAGCCCTGCGGGGAGGGCAGAGGCCGGCATGACATTGCCACAGCCTGAGGCATGCTGTGTGTTCTCCCTGGGAAGCTGTCCCTGGGTCACAGGACCCTGGCAGTAGCAGGCTGCACAGGCTCCTGGGAGGGGAGGTGTGGATAGTGACCGGTGCTTGCACACAGGCTTCTTGGTGGCTACAGCAGCAGCCTCAGCGTCTCCTGTATCCGTGCTGATAGCCACGGCTCACGCCTGTCTCTGGAGCATGTTTAGGTGGTGCTCTGAATCCCCTCTCCTCACACACCCCAAAAGAATGGTGTCTTGCCTCTTAGGCAGGTCCAGAGTTTTTCCCAGACTCCCTCCTGGCTTGCTGTGGCCCACTAGCCCCCTTCAGGCTGTGTTCATGCAGCCAACCCCAGTCCTCTCCTTGGGATCTGACCTCTGAAGCCCAAGCCTCAGCTCCCAGCCCCCACCCACCCCAGCAGGTGAGCACACAAGCCTCTCCAGCTGGTGAGTGCTCATCAGCACTGATCCTCTGTGCAGGAATCTTTCTGCTTTGCCCTCTGCACCCCTGGTGCTGTGCTCTCCTGTGTGGCTCCAAAGCTTCCGCCCCGCCACCTCTGCCAGTGAAGGGGCTTCTAGTGTGTGGAAACCTTTCCTGCTTCACAGCTCCCTCCCAGTGGTGCCATTCCCATCCCTATTCTATTGTCTCTTTTTTCTTTTGCCCTATCCAGGTACGTGGGGAGTTTCTTGCCTTTTGGGAGGTCTGAGGTCTTCTGCCAGTGTTCAGTAGGAGTTGTTCCACATGTAGATGTATTTCTGATGTATTTGTGGGGAGGAAGGTGATCTCCAAGTCTTACTCCTCTGCCATCTTGAAGGTCTCCTCCATAGCTCACCTTAATCTCTGTAACAGTTATAAAAAGAATAGCTGGTATTGATGGGCGTGTGCCTTGAGTGTTACAGATAAGAACATTCCTCTCCAGATGTGCTCTCCACTAGATGATAAAGTCACCACTCTAGACTAAAAGACCAGGGGCTCTCTGTCTTTTTTACATTTATACTGTAGCCCATTTCTAGTGCAGACATAACACATTAAAGATAGTCAATAAATGTTCTTAACTGAAAAAACATGTCCTTGGAAGAGATAAAAGTTGGTTATGTGAGATACCAAGGTAAGGCTCAGACTCATTTAAGAGATGTTCAAATACCGTCAAGGCTTATTCACAGCACTGTGTAACACTTACTCCCCAAGACCCCTTATTTGTTGATAGCCAACAATTTCATACAATTCCAAAGGATCATCAAATGATCAAGCATTTTTGCTTTTAAGTATTTTCTGACCTTAATATATTAAAAACCTATAAACCTTGACAACAGGAGGGGATTAATACAGATACAAGTCCTATATTTATTTCTACAGGTAGAGTTGCCAGGCAACCATCACATTATAACACACAGGACTGTCATTATGGATCCATCTTCTCCTGTAACTCCTTTACTGCCAAAATGAAAAGCAATGCAGACAACAATGTCGCTTAAAAGAATCCATCCTACAGGCACTACTGTATAAAACCTTCTGTTGAAGAAACTGCAGAATACTCTGGAGCTGGCAAAAATGATTCCATGCTTTTAGAATAGTCCTTCTCAGTATAGAAAATGCACTTACCTTGAGAGAAAACTGTGACTAAAAAGATAATTCAGAGTATTAAACTTTGAAGAAGTTAGCAATGTAAATTATTTATCATAAATTAATATAAGACACCAGGGGTCCTAAGTACACAGCAGAATAGGTGCTGTCTTATTCATACTCTGGTTACTGCTCAGCTTTCCTCCATGGTAATTTCATCCATACCACTCACAGGATGACAATTTTATATCATAAGAGGTCCCTTGGTAGTGGATATTAATTTATAATAGAGGGGAACAGCAGGGAGAATTTTTTGTGTGCTCCTTGCCAGTAAAACACACAAACTGCTCCCTTGATGAACATATGGTTATATATTAAAACATTAGTGATGGCACTAGCATTAATAAGAGATATAACAATACAACCATATATTGTATATATTAATAATCCACAGAAAATATTATAGATCCTAAAGCTCCCAGGATAAATTGTGTTTATTCTTTCTTGTGGTTTAAAAACACATAATCTTCAAAAATATGCAGTGCTTCCACAATGGGACTTACAATTATCTGAGGTCAAATATCTGAACTATTATTTTTTTCTAATGAAGCATAAACAATAAGATCTTTATTGTTGTCTCTAGACCATAATAGAACTGCCAGTAACTAAGGGATGAAATAAATGTTTGCAAAATAATAAAAAGCATCAAGCTAGATTAGTGGTTTTTATAGTTCCTTAAATGACACATATTCCACATGAAAAATATTTTCAACATGTTTCCTCAAATTAAAATATATCTACATCAGGCAATTAAGAAACACTAATTAGGATCTATCTAATGTAGGGGACTTTTGCATTGTGAGCAAGATCTAACCACAACCCTGTATAAAACTAACATTTAAAAAAATCTATTCCTTATTATTCAAGGACTTTGAAATAGTTTGCTAAAATAGCTTTTCAAATGGGAAAATACCATTTCTGTTTAGGAGCTCAAAAAGCACTAATTCCAAGGTAGAACTTAAATGGCATACGAAAGGACACATAACAAAATAGTGGTGTAATCTAGAACAAACCAGGTATATAATTCATTCAGGGCAAGCTGTACCTTCAGTAATGAGCTACAGTGATTGTCATCTTCCTAGAGAGTGATATCTTATTTGTCACAGCAGCTATTTTCTCCTTCTATTTTTTTTAGGTATAATTGACCCTACATTATATTAGTTTCAGATATATACCATAGTGATTCCATATTTGTATATATGGGGAAATGGGCCCCCAAAATAAGTCTAGTTAACATCTGTCACCATACAGTTATGAACTTTTTTTTCCTGTGATGAGAACTTCTAAGATTCTCATAGCAACTTTCAAATATGCAATACAGTATTATTAACTATAGTCACCATGCTATACATTATATCCGCATGACTTATTTATGTTACTACAGGAAGTCTGTATGTTTTGACCCCCTTCACTCATTCCCCCCACCTCTGGCAACTACCAGTCTCTATATCTAAGAGCTTGGTTTTTGTTATTTTATTGGAGTATAGTTTATTTACAATGTTGTCTTAGTTTCAGGTGAACAACAAAGTGATTCAGTTGTACATATATCCATTCTTTTTCAGAGTCTTTTCTCATATCGGTTATCAACAGAAGATTAAGTAGAGTTCCATGTGCTATACAATAGGTCCTTGTTGGTTATCTATCT
>NC_041221.1:121060718-121068747 GCF_002837175.3 Physeter macrocephalus | reverse complement strand
GGTTATCTATCTATCTTATATATAGTAGTGTGTGTGTTAAACCCAAATTCTTGACTTATCCCTACCCCCACCCATGTTTCCCCTTTGGTAACCATAAATTTGTTTTTGAAGTCTGTGAGTCTGTTTTGTACATAAGTTCATTTGTATCTTTTTTTTAGATTCTGCATATAAGTGATATCATATGATATTTGTCTTTCTCTGTCTGACTTACTTCACTTGGTATGATAATCTCTAGATCCATCCACATTGCAAATGGCACTGTTTCACTCTTTTTTTTAATGGCTCAGTAATATTCCATATATACCACATCTTCTTTATCCATTCCTCTGTTGATGGACATTAAGGTGCTTTCATGTCTTGGCTCTTGTAAATAAATAGGGCTGCAGTGAACACTGGGGTACATATATCCTTTCAAACCATGGTTTTCTCCAGATGTATGCCCAGGAGTGGGATTGCTGGATTATATGGTAACTCTATTTTTAGTTTTTTAAGGAACCACCATACTGGTCTCCATAGTGATTATACCAATTTACATTCCCACCAACAGTGTAGGAGGGTTCCTGTTTCTCCACATCCTCTCCTTCATTTACTGTTTGTAGACATTTTGATGATGGCCATTCTGACTGGTGTGAGTTGATACCTCATAGTTTTGATTTGCATTTCTCTGATAGTGATGTTGAGCATCTTTTCATGTGCTTTTTGGCCATCTGTATGTCTTCTTTGCAGAAATGTCAATTTGGATCTTCTTCCCATTTATTGATTGGGTTTTTTTGACATAGAGCTACAAGCTATTTGTATATTTAGGAGACTAATCCCTTATCGGTCACTTTGTTTGGAAATTTTTTCTCACATTCTGTGGGTTGTCTTTTCATTTTGTTTATGGTTTTCCTTGCTGAGGAGAAGATTTTGAGCTTAATTACATCCCATTTGTTTATTTTTGCTTTTATATTCATTACTGTAGGAGGTGGATCAAAAAACAAATATTGCTGTGATTTATATCAGTGTTCTGCCTGTGTTTTCCTCTAAGAGTTTTATAGTTTTTGGTCTCACATTTAGCTCTGGGATCCACTTTTAGTTTATTTTGGGATATGGTGTTAGAGAATTTCTAATTTCATTCTTTTACATGTAACTGTCCAGTTTTGCCAGCACACTTGCTCTCTTTTCTCCATTATATATTCTTGCCTCCTTTGTCAAAGAAAAGGTGACCATATGTGCGTGGGTTTATCTCTGGGCTTTCTATCCTGTTCCACTGATCTGTATTTCTGTTTTTGTGCCAGAACCATACTGTCTTGATGCTTGTAGTATAGTCTGAAGTCAGGGAGCCTGATTCCTCCAGCTCTGCTTTTCTTTCTCAAGATTGCTTTGGTTATTCGGGGTCTTTTGTGTCTCCATACAAATTGTAAAAATTTTTTGTTGTTAGTGTACAGAAATGCAACAGATTTCTGTGTATTAATTTTGTATCCTACAACTTTACCAAACTGAGCTCTACTAGTTTTCTGGTAGCATATTTAGAATTTTATATGTATATTATCATGTCATCTACAAACAATGACAGTTTTACTTTTTTCCAATTTAGATTCCTTTTATTTCTTTTTCCTCTCTGAATGCCGTGGCTAGGACTTCCAAAACTATGTTGAATAAAAGTGACGATAATGGACATGCTTGTCATGTTCCTGATCTTAGAGGGAATGCTTTCAGCATTTCACCATCGAGTATGTTGTTTGTTAGCTGTGGGTTTGTCATGTATCGTCTTTATTATGTTGAGGTATGTTCCCTCTATGCCCACTTTCTGCAGTTTTTATCATAAATGGGTGTTGGATTTTGTCAAAAGATTTTTTTGCATCTATTGAGATGATCATGTGGTTTTTATTCAGTTTATTAATATCTTGTATCACACTGATTTGCAGGTATTGAAAAATCCTTGCATCCTTGGGATAAATCCCACTTGATCATGGTGTATGATCCTTTTAATGTATTGTTGGATTCGGTTTGCTAGTGTTTTGTTGAGTATTTTGATGTCTTTGTCATCAGGGATATTGACCTGTAATTTTCTTGTGTGTGATATCTTTTTGTCTGGTTTTGGTATCAGGGTGATGGTGGCCTCATAGAATGAGCTTCGAATTTTCCTTATTCTGCAGTTTTCTGGAATATTTTGAGAAGGATAGGTATTAACTCTTCTCTAAATGTTTGACAGAATTCACCTGTGAAGCCATCTGGTCCTGGACTTTTGGGAGTTTTTAACTCACAGTTTCAATTTCAGTACTTGTGATTGGTCTGTTCATATTTTCTTCCTAGTTCAATCTTGGAAGGTTGTACCTTTCTAAGAATTTGTCCATTTCTTACAGGTTGTTCATTTTATTGGCATATAGTTACACAGCTCCCTCCCTGGGGTGCAGGCTGCATCCCAACTGCTTTTTCTTTTTCCCTTTGTCCTACCCCAGTACATGGAGGATTTTTTGCCCTTTCAGAAGTCTGAGGTCTTCTGCTGGTGTTCAGTGGTGTTATGTGAATTGTTCCACTTGTAGATGCATTTTTAATGTTTTTGTGGGAGAAGGTGAGCTCCACGTCCTAGTCCTCTGCCATCTTGATCCTGTCCTGCTGTTACTGTTTTTTTAGATCCCACATATAAGTGAGATCATACGGTATTTGTCTTTGTCTGATTTACTTTAGCATAATGCCTTCAAGGACCATCCATATTGTCACAAATGGCACATTTCCTTCTTTTATGGATTAACAGTATTGCATTACATATATATATATATATATATACACACACACACACACACCACATCTTCTTTCTCCCTTCATCTATTGATGGACATTTAGGTTGTTTCCATGTCTTGGCAATTGTAAATAATGTTGCAATGAACATGGAAGTGCATGTATCTTTTCAAGTTAGTGTTTTCAATTTTTGGATAAATACCCAGAAGTGGAATTGCTGGGTCATATAATAGTTCTGTTTCCCATAGTGGCTGTGCCAATTTATATTACCACCAAAGGTTTGTTCCCTTTTCTCCACATCCTCGCCAACACTTGTTATTTACTGGTTTTTAATAATAATAGCCATTCTCACAGGTATGAGCTGATATCTCATTGTGGTCCTGGGGACATAGGAGGGAGGCCAGGGAAATCAGGAGATGCAGGAGGGGGCCCTCTGGGAGGAGCAGAGGGCAATTGCCCCACCCACTCAGGCCCAGGGAGCCTGCTGAGCTTGCAGGCCAGTCCCCTGCCCTCCAAAGCCCCCTCCAGGCTGTTTGGGTCATTGGGGGCATAGGGAGGCCAGGAGAGGAGAGGAGCATGTTTGCCCCTGCCCACTCGAGCCCAGGAAGCCTGCTGGGCTCCCAGGTGAGGTCCCCTGCCCTCTGAGAGAGACCAGGTGTGGAGGGCACACGTGGGCCCCTTCTGTTCTGTTGAGCCTGAATCCCACCCCCCCACGCAGCTTGCGGGATCTTGGTTCATGACCTGGGGGTCAAGCCAAAGCTCCTGTGGTGGGAGCTCCAAGTCTGAACCGCTGACTAACAGAGAACCTCAGACACCAGGGAATATTCATTGGAGTGAGGTCTCATAGAGGTCCTCATCTCAGCACCAAGACCCAGCTCTACCCAACAGCCTACAAACTCCAGTGTTGGAAGCCTCAGGCCAAACAACAAGTAAGACAGCAACACAATCCCACTCATTAAAAAAAAAAAAAAAAAATGAGTCAGCAAAAAATATGTCACAGATGAAGGAGCAAGGTAAAAACCTACAAGACCAAATAAATGAAGAGGAAACAAACAGGCAATCTACCTGAAAAAGAATTCAGAGTAATAACAGTAAAGATGATCCAGAATCTCAGAAATAAAATGGAGGCATGGATTGAGAAAACAAAAGAAATGTTTATCAAACAAACAGAGATGAACAACACAATAACTGAGGCAGAAGAATGAATAAGTGAGCTGGAGGACAAAATGGTGGAAATAACTGACAAGGAGCAGAATAAAGAAAGAATGAAAAGAATTGAAGACAATCCACACCAACATTTGACTTATAGGGGTCCCAGAAGAAGAAGAGAAAAAGAAAGGGTCTGAGAAAATAGTTGAAGAGATTATAGTGGAAAACTTCCCTAACATGTGAAAGGGAATAGTCATCAAAGTCCAGGAAACACAGAGAGTCCTATACAGGATAAACCCTAGGAAAAACACACCAAGACACATATTTATTAATCAAACTAACAAAAATTAAATTCAAAGAAGAAAAATTAAAAGCAGCAAGGGAAAAACAAAAAATAACATACAAGGACTCCCCATAAGGTTATCAGCTGATTTTTCAGCAGAAACTCTTCAGGGAGACCAAATAAATGAAGAGGAAACAAACAGGCAATCTACCTGAAAAAGAATTCAGAGTAATAACAGTAAAGATGATCCAGAATCTCAGAAATAAAATGGAGGCATGGATTGAGAAAACAAAAGAAATGTTTATCAAACAAACAGAGATGAACAACACAATAACTGAGGCAGAAGAATGAATAAGTGAGCTGGAGGACAAAATGGTGGAAATAACTGACAAGGAGCAGAATAAAGAAAGAATGAAAAGAATTGAAGACAATCCACACCAACATTTGACTTATAGGGGTCCCAGAAGAAGAAGAGAAAAAGAAAGGGTCTGAGAAAATAGTTGAAGAGATTATAGTGGAAAACTTCCCTAACATGTGAAAGGGAATAGTCATCAAAGTCCAGGAAACACAGAGAGTCCTATACAGGATAAACCCTAGGAAAAACACACCAAGACACATATTTATTAATCAAACTAACAAAAATTAAATTCAAAGAAGAAAAATTAAAAGCAGCAAGGGAAAAACAAAAAATAACATACAAGGACTCCCCATAAGGTTATCAAAACAAAAGAAATGTTTATCAAACAGAGATGAACAACACAATAACTGAGGCAGAAGAATGAATAAGTGAGCAGAATAAAGAAAGAATGAAAAGAATTGAAGACAATCCACACCAACATTTGAATTATAGGGGTCCCAGAAGAAGAAGAGAAAAAGAAAGGGTCTGAGAAAATAGTTGAAGAGATTATAGTGGAAAACTTCCCTAACATGTGAAAGGGAATAGTCATCAAAGTCCAGGAAACACAGAGAGTCCTATACAGGATAAACCCTAGGAAAAACACACCAAGACACATATTTATTAATCAAACTAACAAAAATTAAATTCAAAGAAGAAAAATTAAAAGCAGCAAGGGAAAAACAAAAAATAACATACAAGGACTCCCCATAAGGTTATCAGCTGATTTTTCAGCAGAAACTCTTCAGGGCAGAAGGGAGTGGCAGGCTATATACTTAAGGTGATGAAAGAGAACAACCAAGATTCCTCTACCCAGCAAGGATCTCATTCAGATTTGATGGAGAAATCTAAAGCTTTTCAGAAAAGCAAAAGCTAAGAGAATTCAGCACCACCAAACCAGCTTGACAACAAATGCTAAAGAAACCTCTCTAGGCAGGAAACACAAGAGAAGAAAAAGACCCACAAAAACAAACCCAAAACAAGAAAATGGTAATAGGAACATACATACTGATACGAACCTTAAATATAAATGGATTAAATGCCCCAACCAAAAGACACAGACTGCCTGAATGGATACAAAAACAAGACCCATATATATGTTGTCTACAAGAGACCCCCTTCAGACCTAGGGACACATATACAGACAAAGTGAGGGGATGGAAAAAGATATTCCATGCAAATGGAAATCAAAAGAAAGCTGGAGTACCAATACTCGTATCAGATAAAATAGACTTTAAAATAAGGACTGTTACAAGAGATAAGGAGGGACACTACATGATCAAAGGATCAATCCAAGAAGATACAACAATTATAAATGTTTTTGCAACCAACATGGGAGCACCTCAATACATAAGGCAAATGCTAACAACCATGAAAGGAGAAATCGACAGTAACACAATCATAGCAGGGGACGTTAACACCCCACTTACACCAATGGATAGATCATCCAAACAGAAAATAAAAAAGGAAACACAAGCTTTAAATGACACCATACACTACCTAGAATTAATTTATATTTATAGAACATTCCACCCAAAAGTGGCAGAATACACCTTCTTCTCAAGTGCACATGGAACATTCTCCAGGATACATCACATCTTGGTTCACAAATCAAGCCTCGGAAAATTTAAGAAAATTGAAATCGTATCAAGCATCTTTTCTGACCACAATACTATGAGATTGGAAATCATTACAGGAAAAAAAACACAACTACATGGATGCCTAACAGTGTGCTACTAAATAACCAAGAGAGCACTGAAGAAATCAAAAAATACATAGAAACAAATGACAATGAAAACACAATGAACCAAAACCTATGGGATGCCGCAGAAGCAGTTCTAAGACAGAAGTTTATAGCAATTGAGTCTCTCCTCAAGAAACATCTCAAATAAACAATCTAACCCTACACTTAAAACAACTAGAGAAAGAACAAAGAAAACCCAAAGTTAGTAGAAGGAAAGAAATCATAAAGATCAGAGCAGAAATTAGAAAGAAACAAAGAAAACAATAGCAAAGATCAATAAAACTAAAAGCTGGTTCTTTGAGAAGATAAACAAACTTGATAAACCCTTAGCCAGACTCATCAAGAAAAAAAGGGAAAGGATGCAAATCAATAAAGTTAGAAATGAACAAGGAGAAATCAAAACTGACACCACAGAAATACAAGGGATTATAAGAGACTAGTACAAGCAACTATATGCCAATAAAATGGACAACCATGAAGAAATGGACAAATTCCTGGAAAGGTACAATTTTCCAAGACTGAACCAGGAAGAAATAGAGAATATGAACAGACCAATCACAAGTAATGAAATTGAAACTGTGATTAAAAATCTTCCAACAAACAAAAGCCCAAGACCAAATGGCTTCACTGGCGAATTCTATCAAACATTTAGAGAAGAGCTAACACCCATCCTTCTCAAACTCTTCCAAAAAACTGCAGAGAAACACTCCCAAATTCATTCTACAAAGCCACCATCACCCTGATACCAAAACCAGAAAAGATATCACAAAAAAAAAGAAAATTATAGATCGATACCACTGATGAACATAGATGCAAAAATCCTGAACAAAATACAAGCAAACAGAATCCAACAGCACATTAAAAGGATCATACACCATGATCAAGTGGGATTTATCCAAGGATGCAAGGATTCTTCAATATACGCAAATCAATCAGTGTGATACACCACATTAACGAATCTAGGAATAAAAACCATATGATCCTCTGAACAGATGCAGAAACAGCTTTTGACAAAATTCAACACCAATTTATCATAAAAACTCTTCAGAAAATGGATAGAGGGAACCTACCTCAACATAATAAAGGCTATATATGACAAACCCACAGCCAACATCATTTTCAATGGTGAAAAACTGAAACCATTTCCTCTAAGATCGGGAACAAGACAAAGATGGACACTCTTGCCACTCTCATTCAACATAGTTTTGGCAGTCCTATCCACCACAATCAGAGAAGAAAAGGAATACAAATTGGAAAAGAAGTAAAACTGTCAGTGTTTGCAGATGACATGATATTATACATAGAAAACCCTAAGGATGCTACCAGAAAACTACTAGAGCTAATCAATGAATTTGGTAAAGTAGCAGGATACAAAATTAATGCACAGAAATCTCTGGCATTCTTATACACTAATGATGAAAAATCTGAGAGTGAAATTAAGAAAACACTCCCATTTACCATTGCAACAAAAAGAATAAAATATCTAGGAATAAACCAACCTAAGGAGACAAAAGACTTGTATGCAGAAAACTATAAGACACTGATGAAAGAAATTAAAGATGATACAAATAGGTGGAGAAATATACCATGTTCTTGGATTGGAAGAATCAACATTGTGAAAATGACTCTACTACCCAAAGCAATCTACAGATTCAATGCAATCCCTATCAAACTACCACTAGCATTTTTCACAGAACTAGAACAAAAAATTTCAAAATTTGTATGGAAACACAAAAGA
>NC_041221.1:121009968-121059349 GCF_002837175.3 Physeter macrocephalus | reverse complement strand
ACAGAGTGAAGTAAGTCAGAAGGAGAAAAACAAATACCGTATGCTAACACATATATATGGAATCTAAGAAAAAAAAATGTCATGAAGAGCCATGGGGTAGGACGGGAATAAAACACAGACCTACTGGAGCATGGACTTGATGATATGGGGAGGGGGAAGGGTAAGCTGTGGCGAAGTGAGAGAGTGGCATGGACATATATACACTACCAAATGTAGGGTGGATAGCTAGTGGGAAGCAAGAGGGATGAGCAAGTATTCTTGATTCCAGGTGATCACAGCGATATGACACTTGATTGAATCCTGGACCATGAAGGACCGTGAACTATAGATTAGAAAATAGTGTTGTGTTTTAAAGTTCCTGAAATTTGATAATTACACCCCTAATTATGTAAGAAAATGTTCTCATTCTCAGGAAATACATACTGACATATTTAGGGATAAATGATCTTAATGTCTACAAATTATTTTCCAGTGATTTTCGGCATATGTATATAAAAGTATTGATCTATACATGTGTATGTATGTATACACTTACAGAGAGAGAAAGAGAAAGTAGAGAAATCAAATGTTCATAACTGGTGGATCCTGAAGGATATACCTGTGGAACTCCACTTATCCATAAACACTCAAATTTAGCCTTACCTTTCTTTTAATAATGGTATCAATAGAGCATACTATGTTTCAGACACTTTATATCCAATTATCATTTTATCCTTATAACAACTCTATGAAAACCTTTTGTCATTAGCTCCTAGTGAAAGCCCAGAGGACTGAGGTAAGTCCTGAAGCATGGGTCTATTTGTCTCCACAGTGCAAGTTTTTAAGCCTGATGCTGGCTTCCTGCCCTGGACAATGTTTGATGCTCTTTCTTCCATGCTTCCATAGCAGTGTACACAGACTTCTTCTATTGTATTTATCTTGTGATACTGTCATTGTGTTTTTAAATATGTGCCTCTTACTTTTGCTTACCTTCAACCTAACACAAAGTCTGATGCATGGTAGGCATCCAATAATAAACAAATCAAGGAAGGAATATGTGCACACCACTCCAGGAAGTGCACTGAATTGCACCCTGGAGTGGATGGTAGATACATCATCATCTACAATTGCTCTGTCAATATGACATCTACTCACTACATGTAGCTGTTGAGCACTTAAAATGCGGCTAGTCCAAATTGAGATGTGCTGTAAGTATATATATGCATATTTATTATGAAACATTAAGAAAAAATGTAGAATATCTCATTAATATTTTTTCACATTGCTTCCCCACTGAAATAATACTTTGGATGTATTGGTTTAAATAAAATATATGATTAAAATTAATTTTCTGTGTCTTTTTACTTTTTTTTTTTTAAATTGTGCTGACTGTAAATTTAAAACTACACATGGAGCTCACATTGTATTTCTTTTGGTAGTGCTGGTCTACACAGATGAGCAAGCTACTTTAATGATTCTGATTATTCTTCAAGAGCAGCAAATAATTCTTGCCTTCTTCATCGCTTTTGAAAACTAAGAGTAAGGTCTACTGGGGGAGTGTTCTTGAACTTTAATGTACATATAAATCACCAGCAGACAGATTCTGATTACTAGGTCTGGGGCAGGCCTGTGAGTCTGCATTACTAACAGGCTCCCAGGTGGTGCTGCTGCTGGCCCAGGACCACACTGAGTAGACAGTGACTGAAGCCAGCCAGGCTTTCATTTGATGCAGGCACTGGCATATAAATATTTCATTAACCTAAGGAAAGTCAGTATATTAGGAAGTCTAATTGCTGCAAACCACCTCTGGTTACATCAGTTAGTCATAAGAATGTGATTTCCCCAGGTCTACAATATGAGTTACCACACTATTAATAAAACGCTTGCAAAAGTAATAAGCAAACCTTTCTATTAAGATGATACAGAATTATGCTAGTCCTTTTCTAAAAACACACACAGTATTTTAACAACCCCAGCTGTCCCTCAGGGGACATTATAGGAAGTCAGCGGGACTTAAGGTGGCCCCAAATTCTGGTATTATGAATGCACTTTAGAAATTAGAGCTGGACAGAAAATAAGACTATCTTTCTCCTATATGCCTAGAATGCCATTTAAATATTTCTATATCTCCATATGTATTTTTAATGAAAAGCATCTCTTGTCCTATCCATTTCTAGGTAATAACACCCACAAGTTACTGTGGACCAAGAACTATGTTGTAAAACACGTCAAGCAGCAGCCACAGCTGAAGCGATAACAGTAAATTTCCCTAAGCTGTCAAACACCAAACCAGATATGTCAAGACACTAAGGAGGTAAAGGGGAACTTGTGATGCACCCTGAGAAAAGAGGAATTCTCTGTATGTAGTGCTGAAGATACAACCACTTCCAAGAGGAAACCTTAATAATAGGGAATATTTTTGTGGACTTATTAATATTAGTCTTACCTTTCATCACACTGTGTTGGATTGACTCACCCTGTAAAGTAAGGAATATTCTCATTTTGTAGATGAGGAGACAACATATTAGATGGGAGCCAAGACTTGAATCCAGGGCTTGAAAATTCTAAGTTCCATTCCATCTCCATCACCACCACATGAACCTTTGGCAAAAAGCAAAAGAAACAAGTTGGAGCATGAGGCCACCTCAGTTAAGGTCTAGTGCCAGCTCTAGGCAGGAGGTTGTCTGGCATCCACCAAGCTTTACGAATATCTTTGAACTACCTCTTCCTCTTTTAACCTTCAAAAACACTCCCCTCAAGGAAATATCTGATAAACACATTCATGCTAAACAAGGAATGTTATTGCTAAATCTTATGTAGCAGCTAACAGGATGGGGGCAAGGAAATCAGCAGAGGAGCGATCCTGAACATCACCCTGGAATCATGTCCCCTGAGGCAATGTAAGGCAAGCCCTGCCTAATTCATTCAGACACCCAAGAACTTCTACCATGATTTACCAACATAAAGAAAAAAATTTTTTACAGTAGTCATGAAAATAAATTCAAAGACAGATGATCTAAACATGGATTTGAGATGAGCCTACACTGACTATCCATTTTGCTTCTTTGGGTATTTTTCTGTTTGTTTCATATTAGTATTTATTAATGAGCAGAGCTTAAAGAAAACACATGTTTAGTGAAGGTTGATGCCTTTTTTTTTTCCTCAGCTCATGATAGGTAAGATGATAAATTGTAGATGAGGACTGCTAGGAGGCAGAAAAAGCAAGTGGATGTTACCATAGAAAATTAGTGGACTATGCAGATTTTCATCCAAGTACTAAGTTCTTCAAACTAGTTATAAATAAAGGAACATTAATTGAAATGGCTTTTCCTGAGACTATCAAAACAATATGCTGAACCCAGGAAGATTTCATCTGTAATTGATTAAGATTCTTATCTACTTAAGAGACCTGCTTTTCTGTGTCTGGCTTTTGCTGGCCCCTTCAGTGTTGTCACACTGGTCAAAAAGGAATTTCTCTGTATTACGGGAGCACTATAATTTAGCAATAAGCAGCATATGACAAGAGATCACCTATCACATGAGTCAGTGTGACAAACTTACTTAAACACAGATGAGATTCCAAATCATGGCACGCACATCTTCTTAAGCAGTGTCAATGTGGCTCTTTGGTTTGCATTTATGGGGAACATGATTCTGTCTCTGTCCTAAAGTGAAACTCGATTCAGTGGAGCCCCTGGAATGCACAGAAGAGATGCCACAAGTGAAATAGATGTTTGCATCAGTTGCAAAAAGATCGAGTTTTAAGTAGGAAGCAATGGAGACAATACTTTAAGTTAATGAACCCTGTCCTCAAGGTCAAGTTGTTCTGTCAACATTCAGAAAAGAAACTCCATTCTAGTGGTATAATTTCTAATTTTCCAAAAAATATCTCCTCAAATTCCTGATTATCCCCTGGTGGGGTTCTTACCTTGCAGAATCGTTTTAGCTTTCAAAATTGTGCCACCCACAAATTGATAACTACCTAGCAGATTTGGAAATCCCCTTCCCCTGTCCACTCTCAAAACTCTTCCTGGCTACTGGTGAAAAATACAGCTTGAAAGTCAACTGAATAAGCAGTAGTGTAAAAGGCAGATAGCATTAAAAAAATCCCTATACATTTATCACCCAAATTAAAGGCCTGTGGCAAGGACATAAAAACAGAAAAAGCAGAGTTGACCATAAATGTGTAATTTGACTGCGTCATCAAGTTCTGACTCAACATCATACCTTTTCCTGGGGAACATGCTGGGGCATTCTTCTCTCAAATGAGGTAGAGAGATGTTAATACAACCTTGAAGCTCTCAGTTGTGGGAGCTATCATGTTGTATCATGTTGATCTTGTTTTCCTATCAGAGAGCTTACCTAGCTATAAGAAGTGAATGGCCAGGGGAAGGAATCAATATGGTATAGTAGTAGGACATGGAGCTCACCTCCTCCCCCATATACATCAAAAATACATCTACAAGTGGAACGATTCACACAGAACATCTACTGAACACTGGCAGAAGACCTCAGCCTTCCAAAAGGGCAAGAAAACTTCCACATAACCAGGTAGGACAAAAAAAGAAAAAGGAATTGGGATGGGACTTGTGCCCCAGGGAGGGAGCTGTGAAGGAAGAAACACTCCCGCACTCTGGGAAATCCCCTCACCAGCGGGGAGACCAGCCTGGATGGAGGGGGAGCTTCGGAGCCTCAGAGGAGATCACAGCAACCAGTTTGTGGAAGGCAAAAACAAGAGAGTGACCTGCACAGATGATACTGCTGCACTGTGTTCTCCAGCCTGATATGCTCATCCACTGGTGCAGGAGGGGACTGGGAGCTAGAGCACAGGCTTCAGAGGTCAGACCTAGGGAGAGAACCGGGATTGGCTGTGCAGAGACAGCCTGAAGAGGCTGGAGCGTGGCAACTGAGGGTGCACTTGGAATAAGCCTGAGCCCACCAGAAAGGCAAGATGCCATTGTTGGGGGGTGCACGAGGAGAGGGACGGGACCGCCATAAGGAGCTTCTTTCTCTATGCTCACGCTCTTAGGCAACAGGACACCACCTACAGAAGCTGAACTCCAGGTGCAGGCATGAGCTGCCGCCACCATCGTAGGTTCCACAGGTGGGCACAGGACACTGCCATTGCCAACAAACCTGAAAGCAGGCCCCAGTCACTGCCTCAGCTGTCCCAGGAGTGTGTGGGCCACCACCACTGCTGTAGGACATGCGAGCAAGTGTTGTCCCCACTGTCCCAGGGGCGCGTGGGCTGACAGGGGACCCATGAGCAAGAACCAAGTGCTGCCCCCCGTTGTCCCGGGAGTAAGGGGGCTGCTGCTGCCTCTGGGACACCCATGAGTGGGCACCAGTTGCTGTATACCCCATCCGGGGAGCACACATGAGATGTGAGCAGGCGCCAATTGCTGTCCCTGCTCTCCTGGGTATTCACAGGCTACCACTATGTCTGGGAGACCCGCAGGTGGGCACCAATAGCTGCCCCCTCAGTACTGGAACTGTGCATGGGCCACCACACTTACACACCCCATATCAAGGGGACACCCTCAGGAAAGAGGCAGCAAGCATCCAAACTAAAAGCAGCCCCTCGATTCCAGACAAGATGGCAGAGTACAAGAACTTGAGCTTATCTCCTCTAATGAAAACACCCAAATCACAACTAACTGTTGAGTGACCATCAAAAAAAGACTCAAACCTACCAAAGAAGACAGTCTACATCCAAAGACAAAGATGAAGCCACAACGAGATGGTAGGAGGGGCACACTTTTGTGATATAATCAAATCCGATACCTGTTGCGTGGGCAACACACAAACTACAAAATAATTATATCGCTGAGGTTCTCCCGCATGAGTGAGAGTTCTGAGCCCCAGTCAGGCTTCACAGCCTGAGAGTCTGGCATCAGGAAGGAGAGCCCCCACAGTACTTGGCTTTCAAGGCCAATGGGTCTTGAGTGCAGGAGCTCCACAGGGCTGGGGGAAACAGAGACTCTACTCTTGGAGGGTGCACAAAAGATTTCATGTGCACTGGGACCCAGCACAAAGCAGTGACTCTACAGGAGCCTGGGCTAGACCTAACCGTGGGTCTCACAGGGTTTCCAAGGGGAAGGGAGGGGAGACAGAGGTTGGCTGTAGCTCACTGCAGGGGCAAGGACACTGGTGGTGGAGGCCCCAGAGAATACTGATTGGCATGAGCTCTCCCAGACCTGGCCCCACCCAAAAGCATGCAGGCTCTAGCACAGGGACACCTGTGCCAAACAAACAGGAGGATAGGAACAGAGTGCCACCCATCAGCAGACAGGCTGCCTAAAGTTGTACTGAGCTCACAGCCATCTATAAACACACCCCTTTACATGGTCCTGCCCACCAGAGGGAATAGACCCAGCTCCACCTACAGGGGGCAGGCACCAGTCCCTCCCACCAGGAAGCCTGCATAAGCCCCAGGACCAACCTCACCAACAAGGGGGCAGACACCAGAAGCAAGAGGAACTACAGTCCTGCAGCCTGTGGAAAGGAGACCACAGAGAGAGAAAGTTAGACAAAGGACAGCAGAGAAATATGTTCCAGATGAGGGAACAAAATAAAAACCCAGAAGAACAACTAAGTGAAATGGAGAGAGGCAATCTACCTGAAAAAGAATTCAGAGTAATGATAGTAAAGAAGACCCAAGATCTCCTAAAAAGAATGGAGGCACAGATTGAGAAGGTACAAGAGATGATTAACAAAGACCTAAAAGATTAAAAGAACAAACAAACAGAGGTGAACAATACAGTAACTGAAAAGAAAGATACACTAGAAGGAAACAATAACAAAGTAAATGAGGCATAAGAATGAATACATGAGCTGGAAGATAGAGTGGTGGAAATCACTGCTGTGGAAAAGAATAAAGAAGGAAAAGAAATGCAGACAGCCTAAGACACCCCTGGGGCAACATTAAATGCACCAACAGTCGCATTATAGGGGTCGCAGAAGGAAAAGAGACAGAGAAAGGGCCTGAGAAAATATTTGAAGAGATTTTAGCTGAAAACGTCCCTAACAAAGCAAAGGAAACACTCAAGTACAGAAAGTCCCATACAGGATAAACCCAAGGAGGAAAATGCCAAGACACATATTAATCAAACTGACAACAATTAAAGACAAAGAGAAAATATTAAAAGCAACAAATAACATACGAGGAAATCCCCATAAGGTTATCAGCTGATATTTCACAGAAACTCTGCATGCCAGAAGGGAGTGGCATGATATATTTCAAGTGATGAAAGGGAAAAATCTACAACCAAGCATATTCTACCCAGCAAGGCTCTCCTTCAGATCCAATAGAGCAATCAAAAGCTTTTCAGACAAGCAAAAGCTAAGAGAATTCAGCACCACCAAACCAGCTTCACAACAAATACTCAAGGAGCTTCTCTAGGTGGAAAAGAAAAGGCCACCAACAGAAACAAGAAAATTATGAATGCGAAAGCTCACCAGTAAAGGCAAACATATAGTAAAGGAAGGAAATCATCCACATACAAATATCATATCAAAACCGGCAACTGTGGAGAAGAGGAGGTAAAATTCAGGATGCTGGAAATGCATTTGAAATTAAGAGGCCAGCAATTTAAAACAATCTTGTATATATGTAGACTGCTATATAAAAACCTCATGGAAACTGCAACCCAAAAATCTACAATAGATATACATACAAAAAAAAAAGTAATCCAAACACAACACTAAAGTTAGTCATCAAATCACAAAAGAACAAAAGAGGAAGGGGAGGAAAAAACCTATAAAAACAAATGCAAAACAATTAACAAAATGGCAGTAAGAACATACAGATCAATAATTACCTTAAATGTAAACAGATTAAATGCTCCAACCAAAAGACATAGACTGGCTGAATGCAAACAAAACCTTTATATATGCTGTCTACAAGAGACCCGCTTCAGATCTAGGGACACAAACAGACTGTATGTGAGGGGATGGAAAAAGGTAGTCTATGCAAATGGAAATCAAAAGAAACCTAGAATAGTAACAATCTTATCAGACAAAATAGACTTTAAAGTAAAGACTGTTACAAGAGACAAGGAAGGACACTACATAATGATCAAGGGATCAATCCAAGAAAAAGATATAACAATTGTAAATATATATGCACCCAACATAGGAGCACCTCAATATATGTCAAATGCTAACAGCCATAAAAAGAAATTGACAGTAACACAGTAATAGTGGGGGACTTTAACACCCCACTTACATCAATGGACGGATCATTCAGACAGAAAATTAATAAGGAAACAGGCATTAAATGACAGGTTACACCAGATGGAATTAATTGATATTTATACAACACTCCATCCAAAAGCAGTAGAATACACATTCTTCTCAAGTGCACAAGGAACGTTCTCCCGGATAGATCACATGCTGGGCCACAAAACAAGCCTCAGAAAATTTAAGAAAACTGAAAATATATCAAGTATCTTTTCCCATTACAATGCTATGAGATTAGAAACAAATAACTAGAAAAAAACCTGTAGAAAACACAAACATGTGGAAGCTAAACAATATGCTACTAAACAACCAATGAATCACTGAAGAAATCAAAGAGGAAATCAAAAAATAGCTAGAGACAATGAAAACAAAAGAACGATGACCCAAAACCTACGAGATGCAGCAAAAGCAGTTCTAAGAGGGAAGTTTATAGCAATAAAATCTTACCTCAGGAAACAAGAAAAATCACAAATAAACAACCTAAACCTACATCTAGACCAACTAGAGAAAGTAGAACAAACAAAACCCAAAGCTAGTAGAAGGAAAGAAATCATAAAGATCAAAGCAGAAATAAATGAAATAGACAATGAAGAAAACAACAGAAAAGATCAGTGACTCTAAAAGCTGGTTCTTTGAAAGGATAAACAAGATTGATAAACCTTTAGCCAGACTCATCAAGAAATAAAAAGGGACAGGGCTCTAATCAATAAAATTAGAAATGAAAAAGGAGAAGTTCCAACAGACACCACAGAAATACTAAGGATCAAAGAGACTGCTACAAGCAACTCTATGCCAATAAAACGGACAACCTGGAAGAAATGGACAAACTCTTAGAAAGGTACAATGTCCCAGGACTGAACCAAGAAGAAATAGAAAATATAAACAGACCAATCACAAGTACTGAAATTGAAACTCTGATTAAAAACTCCCAACAAACAGAAGTCCAGGACCAGATGGCTTCACAGGCAAATTCTATCAAACATTTAGATGAGAGCTAACACCTATCCTTCCAAAGCTAGTAGAAGGAAAGAAATCATAAAGATCAAAGCAGAAATAAATGAAATAGACAATGAAGAAAACAACAGAAAAGATCAGTGACTCTAAAAGCTGGTTCTTTGAAAGGATAAACAAGATTGATAAACCTTTAGCCAGACTCATCAAGAAATAAAAAGGGACAGGGCTCTAATCAATAAAATTAGAAATGAAAAAGGAGAAGTTACAACAGACACCACAGAAATACTAAGGATCAAAGAGACTGCTACAAGCAACTCTATGCCAATAAAACGGACAACCTGGAAGAAATGGACAAACTCTTAGAAAGGTACAATGTCCCAGGACTGAACCAAGAAGAAATAGAAAATATAAACAGACCAATCACAAGTACTGAAATTGAAACTCTGATTAAAAACTCCCAACAAACAGAAGTCCAGGACCAGATGGCTTCACAGGCAAATTCTATCAAACATTTAGATGAGAGCTAACACCTATCCTTCTGAAACTTTAGAGAAAAACTTTAGAGAAATGAACACTCCCAAACTCATTCTATGACACCACCATCACCCTGATACCAAAACCAAAGATACCACAAAAAAAGAGAAAATTACAGGCCAATATCACTGATGAACATAGATGCCAAAATACTCAACAAAATACTAGCAAACCAAATCCAACAGTACATTAAAAGGATCATACACCATGATCAAGTAGGATTTAACACAGGGATACAAGGATTCTTCAATATCCACCAATCAATCAGTGTGATATACCACATTAACAAACCAAAGAATAAAAACCATATGATCATCTCAATAGATGCAGAAAAATCTTTTGACAAAATCCAACACCCATTTATGATAAAAAAAAAAAACTCTCCAGAAAGTGGGAATAGAGGAAACATACCTCAACATAATAAAGACCATATATGACAAACCCACAGCTAACATCATACTCAACAGTGAAAAGCTGAAAGCATTCCATCTAAGATTAGGAACAAGACAAAGCGTGCCCACTCTCTCCACTTGTATTCAACATAGTATTAGAAGTCCAAGCCATGGCATTCAGAGAAGAAAAAGCAAAAAGGACTCCAAATTGGAAAAGAAGTAAAACTGTCACTGTTGGCAGATGACATGATACTATACATAGAAAATCCTAAAGATCCTACCAGAAAACTACTAGAGCTCATCAATGAATTTGGTAAAATTGCAGGACACAAAATTAATACAAAGAAATCTGTTGCATTTCTATACACTAACAACAAAAGATAAGAAAGGGAAATTAAAGAAACAATCCCATTTACCGTAGCATCAAAAAGAATAAAATACCTAGGAATAAACCTACCTAAGGAGACAAAAATCCTGTACTCTGAAAAGTAAAAGACACTGATTTAAGACATCGAAGATGACACATACAGATGAAAAGACATACCATGTTCTTGAATTGGAAAAATCAGTATTGTCAAAATTACTATACTACCCAAGGCAATCTACAGACTCAATGCAATCCAGATCAAAGTACCAAGGAAATTTTTCACAGAACTAGAATAAAAAAATTTTTAAATTTGTATGGAGACGGGGCTTCCCTGGTGGCGCAGTGGTTGAGAGTCCGCCTGCCAATGCAGGGGACACGGGTTCGTGCCCCAGTCCGGGAAGATCCCACATGCCGCGAAGCAGCTGGGCCTGTGAGCCATGGCCGCTGAGCCTGCGCGTCCGGAGCCTGTGCTCCGCAACGGGAGAGGCCACAACAGTGAGAGGCCCGCGTACCGCAAAAAAAAAAAAAAAAAATTTGTATGGAGACACAAAAGACCCTGAATAGCCAAAACAAACTTGAGAAAGAAAAACAGAGCTGAAGGAATCTAGCTCCTTGACTTCAGGACATACTGCAAAGCTACAGTCATCAACACAGTATGGTACCGGCACAGAAACAGAAACATTGTACACACTGCTATACTTAAATGGATAACTATCAAGAACCTACTGTATAGCACAGGGAGCTCTGCTCAATATTCTGCAAGAACCTACTGTATAGCACAGGGAACTCTGCTCAATATTCTGCAAGAACCTAAATGGAAAGAGAATTTGAAAAAGAATAGTTACATGTATACGTATAATTGAATCGCTTTGCTGTACATCTGAAACTGACACAACATTGTTAATCAACTATACTCCAATATAAAACAAAAGTTTAAAAAAAACATAGATCAATGGACAGGAGAGAAAGCCCAAAAATAAACCCACTCACCTACAGTCACTTAGTCTGTGACAAAGGAGGCAAGACTATACAATGGAGGAAAGACAGTCTCTTCAATAAATGGTGCTGGGAAAACTAGATAGCTACATGTAAAAGAATGAAATTAGAACGTTCTTTGACACCATACACAAAAATAAACTCAAAATGGATTAAAGACCTAAATGTAAGACCTGATACTATAAAACTCTTAGAGGAAAACATAGGCAGAACACTCTTTGACATAAATCAATATCTTTTCCAAGCTGTCTCCTAGAGTAATGGAAATAAAAACAAAAATAGACAAATTGGACCTAATTAAACTCAATAGCTTTTACACAGCAAATGAAACCATAAACAAAATGAAAAGACAACCCACAGAATGGGAGAAAATATTTGGAAACAATATGACCAACCAGGGATTAGTCTCCAATTTACAAACAGCCCATGCAACTCAGTATCAAAAAATTAAAAAATTAAAAAATGGGCAAAAGACCTAAATAGACATTTCTCCAAAGAAGACCAACAGATGGCCAAGAGTCACATGAAAAGATGCTCAACATCAGTAATTATTAGAGAAATGCAAATCAAAACTACAATTGAGATATCACCTCACACCAGTCAGAATGGCCACCATCAAAAAAATCTACAAGCAATAAATGCTGGAAAGGGTGTGGAGGAAAGGGAATGTAAATTGGTACAGCCACTATGGAGAACAGTATGGAAGTTCCTTAAAAAACTAAAAATAGAGCTACCATGTGATCCGGCAATCCCACTCCTGGGCATATATTCAGAGAAAAATATGGTTCAAAATGATACATGCACCCCAATGTTCATTGCAGAGCTGTTTACAATAGCCAAGACCTGGAAGCAAACTAAATGTCCATCAACAGATGAATGGATAAAGAAGATGTAGTACATATATACAATGGAATATTACTCAGACATAAAAAGGAATGAAATAATGCCATTTGGAGCAACATGGATGGACCTAGAGATTATCATACTAAGTGAAGTAAGTTAGACAGAGAAAGACAAATATCATATGATATCACTTATATGAGAAATCTAAAAAGATAAGTTAGAGAAAGACAAATATCATATGATATCACTTATATGAGAAATCTAAAAAGAATGATACAAATGAACTTATTTACGAAACAGGAACAGACTCACAGACTTCAAAAACAAACTTATGGTTACCAACGGGAAAACGTGGGGGGCGGATAAATTAGGAGTTTGGGATTAACATATACACACGACTGTATATAAAACACGACTGTATATAAAACAGATAATCAACAAGGACTGTATAACACAGGGGACTCTACTCAATACTCTGTAATAACGTATATGGGAAAAGTATCTGAAAAATAAAGAATGGATATATCCATATGTATAACTGAATCCCTTATCTATACACTTGAAACTAACACAACATTGTAAATCAACTCTACTCCAATGTAAATAAAAATGGAAGGGAGGGAAGGAGGAAGGGAAGGAGGGAGGGAGGGAGGGAGGACCAGGTTCTAGACACTTTTTTTCCCCCAATGCCAAAGAAATACTCTCTCTTTAAAAGAAAATTGTCCTAGAATTTTGTCACCACTTATCTTTATTCTGCTTCCTCTTATTCAATAACTCCACTTTTTCCTAAGGAATTAAGCTGCAGAATATTCCATTGGCAAAACTAGAGAGATGCTTAACAACTCAAGTAAAAACTGAAAAATTAATGCAATAATTTGTACATATAGCAGCATGGGTATTTTAAAAATACTGTTATGTAAAAGAAAAGAAGAATAGGAAGAAGATGGAAGAGGAGGAGGTAAAGGAAGAGGAGGGGGGAAGGAGAGAAGGAGAAACGTTAAGGAAGAAGAACAACAAGAGACAATGATATTTAGAGCTCAGTGTCCTTTTTGTTAATTAAACACACACACCACCACCACCACCTACTTTACAAGATCAGCAAATTATTTTTTATATTCCTGGCACACAGACACACGTACAAAAAATTTAGATGAACAAATGACTTTACATTATCCATTAAGAACAAGAACATACAAAAACGAACCTGAGTCAAAGTACAAAACATGAGAATGGAAAAGGAAAGTGTAAATTTGTAACAACACTTATTTTTTTGGCTGCATTGGGTCTTCATTGCAGTGCACGGGCTTCTCATTGTGGTGGCTTCTCTTTGTTGCAGAGCATGGGCTCTAGGTGCGCAGGCTTCAGTAGTTGTGGCATGCGGGCTCAGTAGTTGTGGCCCATGGGCTTAGTTGCTCCATGGCATGTGGGATCTTCCTGGACCAGGGATTGAACCCATGTCCCCTGCATTGGCAGGCGGATTCTTAACCACTGTGCCACCAGGGAAGTCCCAACACTTATTATTTTTTAATGTTAATGATGGTGCAAAGCAATACAAATTAAAACAATAGCAATATCACCAGATTGACAGGATAAGATACCACGTGAATGCATGACAATGGCAAAATTTTGAAAAGTAGATAATATCAAGTGTTGGTGAAGACACAGAGAGATGGAAACACATGTAAACTGCTCATAGAAGTCAAAATAGGTGCAGCAGCTCTAGAAAACAATCCACCAATATTTAATGTAATAAGTATGCTTACACCCTATCAGCAATACCACTCCTGGGGTAAATACATCAAAGAAATTCTCACATAGGTTAGTAAGGATCACATATGATATGTTCATTATAGTCACATTTTATTTGTGATAAGAGAGAGTTGAAAGCTACCTAGATGCCTATAACTAGGGGAGTGGATAAATAAAAGATGATATATGTCCTATGGACACTATGCAGCAATTAGAAGCAATAAATTCAACCCACAAGGCAATGTGGATAGAACATTAAGTAGAAAAAAAAGAAAAAGAAAAAGAATGTGATGTAAATCTCAATGACCTTGGTGTAAAGTTTTTAAAACACACAAAACAATAGTACATCCCTTATAAAAGTGCTAATTTCAGGTCATATAACAAGTGCATTAGAGGGGCAGCCTATGAGGTGAATGAAAAAAACACTTTTTAGTTAATGAATCAAATTACTATCCTGTATATATCTTCCTTTCAAAATGGAGCAATTTGGGATATTCGTAGGGTATATCAGATTCATCCCCATGGCCACTTAGTAGAGCTCTGATGAGCAAACGACTCAATTAGCTGGTTTATCACTCAGTTCAACACTGCCAACCACCAAGATGGTTTCAACCAGTACTCAGTTTATAGCAGTTCTTATTCTCAGCCATATGCTGCTTAATTTATATCTATAATATTAAAGATGCATAAAAATTATTAAAGTTAGTATTGTTAGTAATATTAGTTACCAGTTAATGAGCAGCATTAGTCATCATCAGACCCACACCTAACATTCATGAAAAGTAGATCAAGAGTACAAATGGAGACCACACAGCAAAGGTCTTAATATTTAACACATACTGAAAAGTACATAATATCAAGTGTTGGTGAATATGTGGAGACATGGAAACACATGTAAACTGCTCATAGAAGTCAAAATAGGTACAGCAGTTCTGGAAAAAGATCCAACAATATTTAATGTAAACTATCTGAAATAAAATATGTTCTATCCTAGTAACTTCACAACTGCACTTTTTTAATAACCTGGAAGATGAGGTTTGCATGCAGATTTCTTGCAATTTTCAAAGTTTGATGCTGGAACACACTGGCGTGGGGAAAGCCAGTTCTCCTCTCTCCCTTCTCTTTCTTCAATTCCATCTTGTATACGTGCCTGTGGACGCCAAGCCAGCACTTAACAAGTTCCAACCATTCTTCCCCTAAGTAAAAACTGTCACCCCTTGGCCATCTCCTGGGAGGAGGTGTTTCACAGTGGCCTTGCAGTTCACACGCAGAAGGGGCAACCTAGGGAGGGAGCTTTGCAGGCCCTAGAAGCAGGTACAGGTGGTTCAGTTAGGAAATTCTGGGGTCCCAGGCAGTCAGTATAACCTGGAAGAGAGTGTGTGGGCTCTGAATATTCATGTTCTCTTGGCCCTGCAGAACCCTCACCCTATTAGGAGGAAGGCCAGAACAGATCCCAAAGAGTAAGGTGGGGCCCCCCTACTCTGGGCCAAAACATTTCTACAAATATGCTGTTATGAACTGAATGAGGCTTGTGTCCCCCCAGATTCATATGTTGAAGTCCTGACCCCCAATGGAGTGATATTTGGTGGCCCTTGGTCCATATTTAGGTTCAGATGAGGTCATGAGGGTAGGGCCCCCATGACAGAATTAGTGTCCTTATAATAATAAGAAAGACCAGAGCTCTTTTTCGCTCCACTTTGTGAGGACACAGTGAGAAGGCAGCCATCTGGAAGCTAGGAAGAGGGCCCTTACCTGGGTACCAAAGCTGCTGGCACCTTGATCTTGGACTGCTAGTGCCTATGTTTAAGCCACCCAGTTTGTGGTATTTTTGTCATGGCAGCTTGAGCTAATACATGTATCTTAAGATGCTCCCCGCCAGATCTGTAATTCAGATGCGTATACTTATAATATAGACCAGCAAGAAGTCTCTGCTAACAAAGAAAATGCTAAAAATAGAAAGCCCTGTGACAGTTATAACTGATTTAATTTTATTTTAATTTTTTATTTTAATTTAATTTATTTTTTTTTATTTTTATTTTTATTTTAATTTATTTTTTTTTATTGGGAATTAAGGTTACCAGCATCTGCAATGTCTTACTTATGGGTAAATGATTGCAAATAGCAGCCTAATACCTTCCAGCTTATCCTGTCATTTATAAACAAAACATGAAAATTTTCATGAAAACATGAAAATTATCAAAATTAACTGATTTGTAAATGGAAAATTCAAAACGTCTGAACATTAAATGAAGGCAGTTTTTTCTATTGTTTATGTCATAATCCTTAAAATAACTATTTTATCATGGTTTTGCTCTCTTAAAGATAATCTAAAACTTATAAATTTGTAGCCAAATCATGATTTTTCTTATACTTTTTGATAGTAAAATAAATACTGCCACATTTATTAAATGGACCAAAGTTAATTATACATTACAAATATCAAAGTGCATTATAAAAATTATAAAAATTATATTGAAAGTAAACACTGTAATATGGCCATTAATCACACACTTATCTAACAAAATATTTTAGAATTTTTAAAATAATTTATTATGCAAAAAAAATTAGGAAATGATTAAAATAATCCTTAATAGTTTCACAAGTATTTAATCTGATGAAAGGGATAAGCAGACCAAAAACAAAACAAAACAAAAATTATAAAATGCTGGTATAGCAGAAAGTGTATGAATTTTAGAGAGTAACTTACTCTCGTAAAGCTGATGTGTTATATTATCTGTGAAATAAGAACAAGAATTTCATTACAGAACTTGTAAAAGAATTAAATGAATTGGCTCTCTTATCCTCAAGATTCAACTTGGACACACTAGTTCCCTGACATTCCCTTCCCCCACCACCCGTATGTGCTGGCACAGCCCTCAATAAATCTATCTATCCTTATCTGTTAATACTATTAATATCTCTTAGATATACTTCTCAAATATATGTATCACTCATGCCAAAGGAGACTTTTTGGAAGAGGTAGCTCTAAGCTGGAACTAGAATGGCAGTTAGCAAAATTCCAACAGTTTTAAGCAGAGCCTAGCAAATTTCAGTCACTATTTCATTCTCTTTCCTTTTGGGGACAGATGCAAAAAAGAACAATGTTTATTTTAAAGGATTTGTTCTTGCTACACGGCCTCCTTAAAAGACCACATGTAAACTGTCACTTAAGATGCTTTTTGATTAAGACAATGGTCTTTAGATAAAGTATGTTAATTAGAGAGGACTATCATTTGTGGGAGGAAGTTCTTGGCCCATTCTGCCCCTCCAATCCCATTTCTGTCATTAAATGCAACTGGCCATTTTAATGCATCATCAGGATCTCTCAGATCACTTAGGGGCAAATTTCATATTCTTGGAAAAGCATTTGCTTGACACAAATTGCTTTAGAATAAACATAATAGACAGAAAATTGGTTCTGCATCTTCCTAAATACACAGCCAACAGGCATCAGTTCAAGCCAACACATATTTGTTCAGCACAGACTCTGTGCCAGGCACTGGGGGGCACAGCAGTGAGCAAGCAGGACCTGGCCTCTGCCCTCATGGGGCTTTCAGACTAGTTGGAAAGTGCACAAGTGAATGGGATGGAACGGCAGAGACTTTATATGTGTTATCCATTTAATCCTGAAAATGATCAAGTGAGAAACGTGTTTCCATGACCTGTTTTTCAGATGTCAAAACTAAGGATTTAAAATGCAATCTAAGAGAAGTTCATCCTCTCCGTTCCCACCCTTGCCCCACCCCGGTGCTCCCACAGCTCAGGGTGCATGAAGTGCCTCAAGTATTCTCCTTCTGTCCCCAATTCTCACTCCGGCCACTAGACTGACTGGGGAAGGGACCATGACTCAGGAGAGCAGTTCTCCTCAACGGCTCTGCATAGCACCCAGAGGAAATTGAGATGAAAAAAAATCTGCCTTTTTCATGAGTATTTTTAAATCTGTAACAAATATTTAATTTTCCATTGCACTGTAAGAAACAAACATGGGCTAGTCATCCTTTCCAATTTGCCTATAAATGCATTTTCTTCTCCCAAAGAACCACCGGAATTTTAATAGTGAGGCTGTTTTATTCCTTGAGTGGGTGGGATGGGAAACTTACTTGCAGCTTTACCAATAGCATATTTCCCTGCACATAACTACTCACTGGAACTCTGTACAGGTCTTCCTGAAACTTTCAAGGACCTTTTATTCCCATTTACCCTTGGTTAGATTTTTACATTTTGCTTCCTCATAAGCTCTTCATTTCCAACCCTATCATCTTTCCCTGCAGCCTGAGATTCTTCGTTCTGTTATGCACTTGTGACAACAAGGGACACTACATTTTCCTGGCTGGCAGCCATCAAATTTGCAACTTTTTAGAAAAGGCTTTTGCAGTTTTTACTCTTGTCATTTTCTTCATTTCTATGGCTAATGTGGGAAGAACAAAGCTCAGACAGTTTGCTCCTACTATCTGCCTTATGGCAAATACCTTCCAAATTTCCACTTACACTATCCACCTCCCCAAATGTTGCTAAGTCACTTCTGTAACCTGGGCAGCTATTTTGAGGGCTAAGACCACGGCACAAAAATGAGGACTGATTTCCCATGCTTTCAAGGCGTTTTAACCCAACCAGTTTACCTCCACTCAGAACAGATATTTAGAATGTTTTTCAAGCAGGAAGCCCCATGCATTTTATATGGTGTGCTGGCTATGAGCTCAGTGTGGTATGAGAGAGACATGAGTTGGAGTCCTCACTCTGCCACTTACTAGCTGTGAGACTAGGGACAAGATTTTTAACTTTCCAAGCTTTGATTTGTTGGGATTTTTCCCACCTGTATAAAAGGAAGAATAGTATGTATCACCTCATGTTACTGTGAGAATTGAGATGGTACTTATCCTTGGCATCTAATAATTGCTCCATAAATGTTATCTAGTATTACTTAGAGACAATGATTAATATACATATCATTCAACAACTATGAACAAGACGCATGTAGGTGCAATGTGAAAGAAAGGAAATAATGTCTACCCGAGTACACACTATATGCCTGCACTTTCATACATGGATTCTTATGTCCTCAAATAAAGTGAATGTTTCCTGTCTTCACAAAGCTTATGATGGCATGCATACAGCTAATTATACTGCAAAATGGCTGTGGGAAGTGCTGTAAACAAATAGCATGATGAAGCACTCCACTGAAGGGTTGGAAGGAAAAGACAATAAGGTTAAGCCTCATGGACCCCGTCTTACTCAATGTTTTTGCCTCAATTCCAACTACAGAATCACATGTGAAATGGGCACTCAGGAATTGCGTATTGAGTAGGAAGATGTGGTCTTAAACTATCCAGGACTGCATAGTTACCAAGTGATAGAAATCTAACTCAATCTGGCTTTCAGCCAAAAAAGAATTGCTTGGCTCACACAACTAAGAAGTTGTGGGTGGAAGGAGGGATGGCGCTCCAGGCATGGCTAAGTCCAGATGCTACAGTGATGCTGTGAGAAATCTGACACTTGGCTCTGCTTTCTTCTGGGTTGGTTTCATTCTCAGGTAGGCTTTCACTCTATGTTGGCTGCTGACAGACTCATGGTTCAGCAGGCACTACAGAAAGATTCTTCTGGGAAAAGTTCAGGATTTCATCTCATTGGACAAACTCAGGGTGTGTGCCCATTCTTGAATGAATCACACTGGGCAGGACGATGGAATATGCCAACTGGCTATGTCTGGGCTCTTTGCCCACCTTAGACTAGAAGCTGAAGTTTAACTTACCTGAAGCCTCTAGATAGGGTGTAAAGAAGAGGTGGTTTCTTCAAAAGAAAATTAGGCTGCTGGCACCAGACCAGTAGTCTTGGATATGGAAAAAAACAAGGCAACAGATGTGCATTTCAGGGCCTAAATTATGGACCATGAAGAACAGGCAGGATTGAGATGAGGAAAGATGGAACAAAACAACAATACTAGGCTCCATATGGAAAAGGGTATAATGTTCCAATGCTAAGACTGAGTTAAGCAGTGCATGAATGAATGATGAGGCATCATAGATCAGACCAGGAAGGTAGGTTAAAGCCAGGTGTCAATGAGTACTGAGGGACAGAGGAACGTATATTTGGTTTGGTAGAAATGTAGAGCTTATTGCAGTTTTATATGTGTATGTGACAAAACACACCAAAATGGAATGAGTTGCTTAAAGCAGTGACATTTATTTTGCTCACTAATCTGCAGTTTGGTCAGGACTTTTTGAACAAGTCATTTCAGCTCCAGTGGTGTCAACAGGGATACATCAAAGACTGGGAACTGGAATCATCCGAAAGTTTGTTCACTCACATGTCTGGTACTTGGTGCTAGCCATTGGCTGGACTTTGGTTGGGACTAGGGCTGGGACAGGTGGCCCCTCTATGCTTGGCTTCCTCATGTCATGATGTCTGGGTTCCAAGAGTGAGTGTCTCAAGGTACCTGGTGTGGCCTGTATCACCTTTTAGTTCCAGGGTATTTGTTTTTGCTACTGTACTATAGTTCTGACTACTGTGGTCCCTCTAACTTTGTAGTTGGCCTAAACTCTCTGAAGGTCCAAGGACAAGATATATTTCTACCTGAGAGGACAAGTACTGAACTCAAAAACTAATGAAGGGAGGTTTTATAATGCTTTAAGAAATAATAGTAAAGGATATTTGTGAATTAGATGTTATGATTTGATAATAGATAAAAATACAACAATGTGTTAAATGACACCTGATCTGATTTTAAGTGCAATATATAGGAAGTTAAAATATGATTGTAAAAATTGAGGTCATTACTACACACACACACACACACACACAGACACACACATGCACACATACTAGTGATTGACTCTTTTTTCTGCTTCCCTCTCCCATTTTTAAAGACCCTTGTGATTACCCTGGAACCATCCTGATAATTTTCCCATATCAAGATCCATAACGATCATATCTGCAAAGTCCCTTTTGCCATGAAAGATAACACATTCACAGTATCTGGGGATTAGGCTGTTATATCTTTGGGGCAAACATTATTTTGCCTACCGTACTTAGTTCTATGCTTATAGAGAAATGCAAAATTCTTGGCAATTTCCATGGACTGAATTGCCACCTAAATTCATATGTTGAAGCCCTAACCCCCAATGTGGTAGTAGTTGGAGATGGGGTCTTTGGGAGATAATTATTAAGTTTAGATCAGGTTATGGGCATGGGCCCCTCATGATGGGATTAGAGCTCTTATGAGAAGAGGCACCCAAGAGACTCCCTACCCTCCAACCCACCCCTTCTCTCTTTCTTTCTCAATCCCTGCCATGCAAGCACACAGCAAGAAGGCAGCCATCTACAATGTAGGAAGAAGGCCCTCACCAGAAACCAGCCATGCTGCACCTTGATCTTGGACTTAGGGCTTTCAGAACTATGAGAAAATCAATTTCCACAGTTTAAACTACTTAATGTAATATATATTTAGTTATGGCAGCCAGAGCTGACTAAAACAGTAATTAAAACTAATGTTAAATAAAGAGTGATTGCCACATATTTAACTATCCCTAAGTCATTTTTTAATTCATAAAAATTTTCCTGAAAATTTTCTACCCAAATTGGAGAGTCAATGAAACTAGTCCCAGATCACTATCACCTGCAACAATTTTTGTTAAACTCTAAGAACATTGCTCATTTATTAAATAATTGTAACTAATTTTGAATTTCAGGGAAATCCACCACCAAGTTAATTTAAATATAGACTACCCAAGAATATACAATGGGGAAAGGACAGTTTCTTCAATAAATGGTGTTGGGAAAACTGGACTGCCATATGAAAAGAATAACACTGGATCACTGTCTTATACCATATACATAAAATAACTCAAAATGGATAATAGACTTGAACAGAAGAGCTGAAACCATGAAACTCCTATAAGAAAAGACACAGGCTATAAGATCCTTGACAATGGTCTTAGCAATGATTTTTTGGATCTGACTCCAAAAGCAAAGGCAATGATAGCAAAAACAAACAAGTGTGACAACATCAAACTAAAAAGCTTCTTGCACAGTAAAGGAAACCATCAACAAAATGAAAAGGTAACCTACTAAATGGAAGAAAATCAGGAGGCAAGGTGGCCGAGTAGAAGGACATTAGCTCACCTCTTCTTACGAAAACACCAAAATCACAACTAACTGCTGAACAACCATTTACAAAGAAATGTTGGAACCTACCAAAAAAGATATCCTACATCCAAAGACAAAGAAGAAGCCACAATGAGATGGTAGGACAGGAGCAATCGCAATACTAGAACTCATTAATGTATCCGGTAAAGTTGCAGGATACTAAATTAATGCACAGAAATCTGCTGCTTTTGTATACACTAACAATGAAAGATAAGAAAGAGAAATTAAAGAAACAATCCCATTTACCATCGCACCAAAAAAAAAAAATTAAATACCAAAGGAGGCAAAATTCCTGTATACCAAAAACCACAGAACGCTGATGAAAGAAATTGAAGATGACACAAACAGATGGAAAGTTATACTATGTTCTTGGATTGGAAGAATCAGTATTGTCATAATGACTATACTACCCAAGGTAACCTACAGATTCAATGCAATTCCTATCAAATTACCAATGGAATTTTTCACAGAACTAGAACAAAAAAATTTTTAATTTGTATGGAGACACAAAAGACCCTGAATAGCCAAAGCAATCTTGAGAAAGAAAAATAGAGCTGAAGGAATCAGGCTCCCTGACTTCAGGGTATACTACAAAGCTACAGTCATCAAAACAGTATGGTGGTGGCACAAAAAAACAGAAATATAGCTCAATGGAACAAGATAGAAAGCCCAGAAATAAACCCACGCACCCATGGACAATTAATCTATGACAAAGGAGACAAGAATAGACAACAGAGAAAAGACAGTCTCTTTGATAAATGAGAAAACTGGGAAAACTGGACAGCTACATGTAAAAGAATGAAATTGGAACATTCTCTAACACCATACACAAAAATAAACTCAAAATGGATTTAAGACCTGATACTATAAAACTCTTAGAGGAAAACATAGGCAGAATACTCTGACATAAATTGCAGCAATATCTTTTTTGATTCATCTCCTAGAGTAATGAAAATAAAGACAAAAATAAACAAATGGGACCTAATTAAGCTTAAAAGCTTTTGCACAGCAAAGAAACCTATAAACAAAACGAGAAGGCAACCCACAGAATGGGAGAAAATATTTGCAAACGATGTGACCAACAAGGGATTAATCTCCAAAATATACAAACAGCTCATGCACCTCAATATCAAAAAAGCAAACAACCCAATCAAAAAATGGGCAGAAGACCTAAATAGACATTTATCCAAAGAAGACATACAGATGGCCAGGAAGCACATGAAAAGATGCTCAACATCACTAATTATTAGAGAAATCCAAATCAAAACTACAATGAGATATCACCTCACAACGGTCAGAATGGCCATCATCAAAAAGTCTACAAACAATAAATGTTGGAGAGGGTATGGAGAAAAGGGAACCCTCCAACACTGTTCACGGGAATGTAAATTGGTACAGCCACTTTGGAGAACACTGTGGAGTTTCCTTAAAAACTAAAAATAGAGCTACCATATAATCCAGCAATCCCACTCCTGGGCATGTATCTGGAGATAACCATGTTTCGAAAGGAAACATGCACCCCAATGTTCATTGCAGCACTGCTTACAATAGCCAAGATATGGAAACAACCTAAATGTCTCCTGACAGATGAATGGATAAAGACGATGTGGTACATATATACAATGGAATATTACCCAGCCATTAAAAAGAGTGAAATAATGCCATATGCAGCAACATGGATGAGCCCAGAGATTATCATACTAACTGAAGTAAGTCAGAGAAAGAGAGATATGATATGCAGAATCTTTAAAAAAGTATACAAATGAACTTATTTACAAAGCAGAAACAGACTCACAGACTTTGAAAACAAACTTATGGTTACCAAAGGGGAAAGGTGCTGGGGAAGGATGAATTGGAAGTTTGGGATTAACATATACACACTATTACATTTAAAATAGATACCCAACAAGGACCTACTGTACAGCACAGGGAACTGCTCAATATTCTGTAACAACCAAAATGGGAAAAGAATTTGAAAAAGAATAGATGCATGTATATGTAAATAAATGAATAAATAAGAGAAAATTTTTTCTAACAAATGGGACCTAATTAAGCTTAAAAGCTTTTGCACAGCAAAGAAACCTATAAACAAAACGAGAAGGCAACCCACAGAATGGGAGAAAATATTTGCAAACGATGTGACCAACAAGGGATTAATCTCCAAAATATACAAACAGCTCATGCACCTCAATATCAAAAAAGCAAACAACCCAATCAAAAAATGGGCAGAAGACCTAAATAGACATTTATCCAAAGAAGACATACAGATGGCATGAATGGATAAAGACGATGTGGTACATATATACAATGGAATATTACCCAGCCATTAAAAAGAGTGAAATAATGCCATATGCAGCAACATGGATGAGCCCAGAGATTATCATACTAACTGAAGTAAGTCAGAGAAAGAGAGATATGATATGCAGAATCTTTAAAAAAGTATACAAATGAACTTATTTACAAAGCAGAAACAGACTCACAGACTTTGAAAACAAACTTATGGTTACCAAAGGGGAAAGGTGCTGGGGAAGGATGAATTGGAAGTTTGGGATTAACATATACACACTATTACATTTAAAATAGATACCCAACAAGGACCTACTGTACAGCACAGGGAACTGCTCAATATTCTGTAACAACCAAAATGGGAAAAGAATTTGAAAAAGAATAGATGCATGTATATGTAAATAAATGAATAAATAAGAGAAAATTTTTTCTAATCATATATCTGATAAGGGGTTAATATCCAAAATACATGAAGAACTCTAACAACTCAATAGCAAAAAAAATGTTTTAAAAAATCACAATCCAAGTAAAAAATGGGTAGAGGACCTGAATAGACATTTTTCCCAAGAAGACATACAGATGGCCAATGGGTAAAAATGTGTTCAGCATCATTAATCATCAAGGAAATACAAATAAAAGCCCCTATAAGATACTACCTCACACCTGTTATAATGGCTATTATCAAAAGGACAACAAATAACAAGTGCTGGTGAGGGTGAGGAAAAAATGGAACCCTCATGCACTGCTGGTGGGAATGTAAATCAGTGCAGCCATAGAACTACCATATGATCCAGCAATTTCACTCCTGGGTATTTATCTGAAGGAAACAAAGACACTAACTCAAAAAGATATCTGTACTCCATGTTCACTGCAGCACTGTTTACAATAGCCAAGACATGGAAACATCCTAAGTGTCCATCAATGGATGAATGGATAAAGGAAATGTGGTACACACACACACACAAACACACACATGCAGGATGGAATGTTATTCAGTAAAAAGAAAGAATCCTGCCATTTGTGACAACACAGAAGAAACTAGAGGACATTACGCTAAGTTAAATTAGTCAGATAGAGAAAGACAAATACTGTATGGTGTCACTTATATGTGGAATATAAAAAACAAAAACAAAACTCATGCCTTCATACATACAATGTATCGGTGGTGCCAGAGGTGGGATGTGCAAGGTGGGTGAAATCGGTGAAGGGGGTCAAAAGATACAAACTTTTAGTTATAAAAAGATAAAAAGTCCTGGAGATGTAATGTACAGCATGGTGACTATAGATTATATTACTATATTATATATTTGAAACTTACTAAGAGAGTAAATCTTAAAAGTTCTCATAAAAAGAAAAAAATTATATCTCTATGTGATGACAGATGTTAACTAAACTTATTGTGGTGATCATTTTGTAGTTATACATATAGCGAATCATTGTTGCACCTGAAAGCAATGTAATGTTAAAAGTCAATTATATCACAATAAAAATATAAAATAATAAAATGAAATATAGATTCCCTGGCAAATTGTTCTAAATTTGATTCTGATTCCATATTAAAAACATCTAGGGCTTCCCTGGTGGCGCAGTGGTTGGGAGTCCGCCTGCCGATGCGGGGGACGCGGGTTCGTGCCCCGGTCCGGGAGGATCCCACGTGCCGCGGAGTGGCTGGCCCCGTGGGCCGTGGCCGCTGAGCCTGCGCGTCCGGAGCCTGCGCTCCACAACGGGAGACGCCACAGCAGTGAGAGGCCCGCGTACAGCAAAAAAAAAAAAAAAAAAAAAAAATCTAGTGTGTTTCTAAAAATACCAATGCCTGTTTTCTGTCCCAAAGCATTTAAATCACATTTCTCTCCTTAGTGTTTTTCAAGTGGAGGTAATTTTGTCCCCCAAGGGGGACATCTGCAATATCTGCAGCTATGTTTGATTGTCACGATTGAGAAGGGATTATGTTACTAGCATCTTGTAGGTAGAGGCCATGGATGTGGCTAAAGATCTTACAATGCACACAACTACCACCAATAACAAGATTTTCCAGCCCCAAATCTTAGTGGGGCTGAGTTGAGAGACTATGCCTTTGGTGTTCTGATGTGCAACCAGAATTGAGAACCACTATTTTGACTTTCATTCCTTCAATAGTTCGTCACTGCCTTAATAAAATACAACTTTAAACAAAGCTCTGTGACCAAAGCCAAGACCAAAGACAAAGAAAGGAAAAGTGGGGGACTTCCCTGATGGCGCAGTGGTTAAGAATCCACCTGCCAATGCAGGGGACATGGGTTCGAGCCCTGGTCTGGGAAGATCCCACATGCCACGGAGCAACTAGGCCCATGCACCACAACTACTGAGCCTGCGCTCTAGAGCCTGCAAGCCACCACTATTGAAGCCCGTGCACCTACAGCCCATGCTCTGCAACAAGAGAAGCCACCGCAAGGAGAAGCCCGCGCACAGCAACGAAGATCCAACGTAGCCAAAAATAAATAAATAAAATAAATAAATTTATTTTAAAAAAAGGAAAAGTGGGATAATTTGATAACAGATGTAAAAATTTAGAATTTTCATTCCTTTGAAGTTTTATAATTGGGCTTCATCAACCTCTTAACATTAAGCCTAAAAGGTTAACAATAATAGCTATCATTTATGGTTCCCTGTACCAAGTGATTTATATATGTGATATCATTTAATCTTTACAACAATCTTGTGAAATACATATTGTTACCTCCATTTTGTTAGCTGGGGATAATAGATGCTAATTAACTTCTCAAGGACACGCTGCCAGTAAGAAGGAAAGCTGAGCCTAAAACCTTCTTTGGTCTGAAGCACTGTAATACACTGAAACACAGCCTTTCTGTCTTTGTGTGGTTTGTAGGGTTCAACAGACCTGTTTTCTCAACAAAAGGCACACCTTGTGGCTATCAAATGGGAGGAAGAGAAATGAGTTGGCAGGAAAAGACAAGTTCTGACTCTTGCACTACTGGGCCTCCTAATGACTCATAAGCAATCAGGAAGTCTTTTAACCTCCTCCCTTTAACCTACACCCTAGCAGAAGCAAAGTCACATTGCTTAAGGCTTTGCCTTGTCATGTGGGGATTAAAAAACTGCTATTGAAGTTCATCCTGGAAATGCATATTTTTCTGATAATCTCTTCAAATTTAGGGAAAATACACGTGAAAGAAAAAGCATGACTGACAACTATGTTAAAAAATTCAATATCAAGTTTGATTTATGCTATGTGGTCTTTTTTTCTTGTTCAGTTTCAATGGGTCTTTTTCTTACTTCTTTAATCTTCAACCTATTGACTGATTTTTCCATCTCTGGGGAAGGAGTTCCATTTAATATTTTTTTCTCTCTCTTTCTTTTATCCTGATCTGCAATACATGTAACATTCCAATCTGTCAAGACTCCTAAACCAGACTCGCATATTTCATACTAGAGTTAACTGTCCAGTCACCCATTTCTTTGCTTCTTATCTTTTGCAGTTAAGCTTAAATTTCTGCAGCCATGCTGAAATGTGGCACTGTATCATACCCCAAGAAGTAGCATATTCTGACTTTATTTCATGATCGTTTAGTATTTTTTCTTTACACTATTTCTCTGGCATCGTATCATATGTGCTAAGGTATCCATGAAATGATAATAAAAGAGCATGTTTTATATGCAAAGATTTAATTTCACAAGGAAATCCCAAGATTCTCTCCATAATAGCAGGAAGTATGAAATCCTTCTAACCAGATTCTCTAGCAAAAGGTAACAGAGCTTCCCTGTCCATAAGCAAACCCGTGACTCGGTTTTACTGCAGGTGGAAAGTGGAGGAAATGAGGTGAGAAAACAATTTGAAGGGGGAAAAAATGGGTCTAAAAGTAAATCCAGAGTCATACTCCAAATATTCAAACTTGGAGAAAGAGCAGCGGTGGGGGGATGACAGACATTTGAGTTTTCTCCCCTTTCTATCCAGTGCTGTCATCACCTATCTTGGCTTTGGTGAGTAACTGTAAAACCTCTTTATCATACTCTGAGACTTTCATTAAAGTTGATAAATAAAAATAAGATACCTCAGAAATGCCAAAAACCCATCCACAGGATTTCAGCTCCCACATCTCCTGACAAGGGTTCTCACCATCCTTGCTCATTCAACATCTTTGAGGCATCTAGGGCACACTGGGGTTGTCCTCCCCAAAAGCCCACCCTTTGCTTCTAGTCCCAGGCTGTGCTACAGAAGACCTTTCACATATACTAGGTAGCTGATGCCCATCATACATAGCCTTTTTGAAACTTTGTTCCAAGCTAGCATCCTGATCATCAGTCATGTTCTCCCCACACTGACGGCAAGCTCACTGACCAACGTGCCTTTGCTCCCAAACCCTGTTCTTTGGACCCCCTCAGAGAGGCAGAAAAGCCAGAATTAGGCTCAAGGAGTAAATTCCATCAGAGCCTGTATTCATTTCCAAGGTGTGACATAAAAAATATTACCAACTGGCTTAAACAACAAAAATTTCTTGTTTAACTGTTTCAGAGGCCAGAAATCCAAGAGCACAATGGCAGCAGGGCTATGCTCCCTCTGAAGACTTGAGAGAAAGGTCTGTTCCAGGCTTCCCTCCCAGCTTCTGGTAGCTCCTTGGTTTGTGGCAACACAACTTCAGTCTCCACATGGCAGTCTTCCTGTGTGTATGTTTCTCTGTCCAAATTTTCGCTTTCTATATGGACACCAGTCATATATAGAGTTGGGGTCTAACCTACTCTGCTGTGACCTCATCTTAACAAATTACACCTTCAACGACCTTATTTCCGAATTAAGGTCACATTCTGAGACACTGGAGGTTAGGACTGCCACATATGAATTTTGGAGGACAAGTTACCCCCTAGCAGAACCTAAGAAGAGAAAACCCTCAATGCTATTCAACCCATTTCCCATAGATGGAAAGGCCAGCCCCTCTGCTTTCACACATAACACTGCAGAAACCCCCCCTCAGTCCTCTGGCCCATGTCCTGTACTGTCCATTCCCCATACCACTTCCCACTCCCTGAACTAATCTCCCTATTTACCAGCCAACTGGTGCGACCAGGAGAAAATGTTCAGTATCACTTTAACTTAGCCTTAATGTGTCATATTATACCCTCCATTTCTGCATGTCTGCCTGTTTATTGATTCTTTTCAAGAAGAACTGTGTGCAATTTGAGCTTATTTCAGTTAAATTCAATTTACCTTCAACTGACTATTAAACAACACACTGTCTTTTTAAAAATTTTTTTTAAATATTTTTTAAAAAACTTTATTGAAATATGGTTGATTTACAATGTTGTGTTAGTTTCAGGTGTATAGCAAAGTGATTCAGTTATACACACACACACACACACACACACACATTTCAAGGGTACAGCAAAGTGATGCCGTTATACATATTCTTTTTCAGATTCTCTTCCATTATAGGTTATTACAAGATAATGAGTATAGTTCCCTGTGCTATACAGTAGGTCCTTGTTGGTTATCTATTTTTTTTTTTTTTTTTGTGGTACGCGGGCCTCACACTGTTGTGGCCTCTCCCGTTGCGGAGCACAGGCTCCGGACGCGCAGGCTCAGCGGCCATGGCTCACGGGCCCAGCTGCTCCGCGGCATGTGGGATCCTCCCAAACCGGGGCTCAAACCCAGTTCCCCTGCATCGGCAGGCGGACGCGCAACCACTGCGCCACCAGGGAAGCCCGGTTATCTATTTTATATATAGTAGTGTGTATATTTTAATCCCAAACTCCTTATTTATCCTTCCCCTTTTAATTGGCCTTTACAGTGTAAGTTCCTTTTCAAAGCTTCGGACAGTAAAAGGTTTCTCAGCCAGATCATGATTCAGATTTACCCTTACCAGCTCCCTCACACTGGGTTTCTATTCTCAGCACAGGTTACTCATTGCCCCTTTCCTGTCATGTTCCTTCTGCTTTCTTATTTCTCTCCACTATTCTGATGCTAGGGTTCTTTGAGACTTTATAAGCCAAAATCACTTCAACCTCTGTGGTTGACATAATTACACACCCCAAGAACTCAATTTAAGTCTTCCAAGGCTCTCATAACAAACGAAATCTAACAAACACAACGATTCACTCCATTCTCCCTCTCTTCAGTCATTTTATAGGAAAGACTCAACTTTCCTGAAAAGATCTCAGATGATCCACTTGCTGAGATTTCCCAATTAGGCTGTCATTATGCCCAAGTCCTCCCCCAATGCAGTTGACATGCATTTTTGTGTTAGGTGTCTCAGCCTTGTGCTGATTTCATAAGCTATTGTTAAAGTGAATGTTTCAGAGCCTGAAATTCAGAATGCACATAATAATATATGGAGAAGGGATTTATAGATGTCTTTTTTTTTTTTTTTTTTTTTTTTTTTTTTGTGGTACGCGGGCCTCTCACTGCTGTGGCCTCTCCCGTTGCGGAGCACAGACTCCGGACGCACAGGCTCAGCGGCCATGGCTCATGGGCCCAGCCGCTCCGCGGCACGTGGGATCCTCCCGGACCAGGGCACGAACCTGTGTCCCCTGCATCAGCAGGTGGACTCCCAACCACTGCACCACCAGGGAAGCCCTACAGATGTCTTTATAACCTTCTTCTTTTCTTCCATAGTATTCAGATTCAAATTAGGTCATCTGTTGAAACTGTTATTCCAGACCAATCCATATGTTCTGGCATAGCATGGTGTATTAAAAATGCATGTTTTCCACTGTGTCCTGCCTTTATGCTCCAGACTTTGATGAAAGATAACCATGAGGAGCATTCGAAAACAAAACTTTCTTGTAAGAATATATTTTATTACTCAATCAACTTAGTGAGGGTCTCAGTGAAACAACATCTCATGAGTAGATAACCATATGGTAGTAAAAAGGAGCCTGAAATAAAATACTAGAACCTGAATTGATGATAGATATATATAATGCACATCTGCAAATATTTTAAAATTGTGTAAAATTTTATTGCACTTATGTCCAAAGCCAGGGCAAGAGATAAAGGAAGTTAGAAGGAAAGGAGGGAACTGTTGTATACAGTACCAATGAAAGTTAAAATGTTGCAATATAATTCTTAGATTTATAACATCCCAGAGCTATATACACCTGGAAAAGGTGGTTATTAGTTCCTAATCTAATCAAGAGCGAGTTTAGAAAAGTAATGGACAAAAGACAGAGTTCTCTTGACCCTGGAGTGACTGGGAGCTGTGCAAGACAGGTTGTATAGACTCAGCTTTGGAGACTTGGTCATGGTTACTAAAAAGAAACAAAGTTAAGTAGAGTTTGAGAGGAATATGTTGATAAAGACACTGACATCAACTTTCTACCTGGTCTCTCTTGTTAGAGAGGAAAAAATTCTTTAAGAGCCAGGGCTAAATAGGTCTCCAGCTACTGAAGACCTAGTCCCCCTGGACTGTTCTCAATCCTGGCTATGCATTAGAATCTCGCAGAGAGTTTGTTTGTTTGTTTGTTTTTTAAATACCAATGCTCTTCCCACCACAAAGACTGCAATGTAATTGATCTGTTTGGGGCTCAGGAATCAGTAGGTTTAAAGGCTCCCCAGGTGGCTCCAAAGGGGAAACACTCTTGTATGCTAACATTTTCCAAATGAACCATGCACACTAACGGTTCTATAGGATACTCTGTAAAGAAATGTCTTGTGTCCAATACATTTAGGAAGCCCCTCATGGCTCATGAACTCATGGTATCTCACAAAGCACACGAGCCTTCAAAATGCTCTGAGGCATCCTGGAGAAAAGACATCACCTTCTCTTTGTTGGTGTGTGATGATCATCCCTAGCAACATCACCTTGGAAAAGCTCCCTTGAGCCTAGGTTTTCCAACTGTTATTGTTTACTTACCAGTTTCCTCCACCCTCTATTTCCTCAGAGGTCATCCTGAGTAACTTTTGAGATAATGCGATTTTCATATACCTGGGTGTACATGGTCTTATAATAATGGTTATCTAACAGAACTATATAAGACATACTATATCTCTGGGGGGAGTCGGAAAGCCCAGACTTTGCCGTATGTGCCTTTTAGAGACATAGCTGGCCCAATACTAGGATTGGAGAAGACAAGAGTGAGCAGGCTCTCATGGCCCCAGTGATGCTGTTTTCAGGGTCCTTCTCCTCAATTACCAAATACTTGGGAAGCAGGAGCAGAAGGTTCACATGTCAAGAAATGGACACTCAGGCTTTCCTGGTGGCGCAGTGGTTGAGAGTCCGCCTGCCAATGCAGGGGACACAGGTTCGTGCCCTGGTCTGGGAAGATCCCACATGCCGCGGAGCGGCTGGGCCCATTAGCCATGGCCGCTGAGCCTGCGCGTCCGGAGCCTGTGCTCCGCAACGGGAGAGGCCACAACGGTGAGAGGCCCGCGTAGTGCAAAAAAAAAAAAAAAAAAAAAAGAAAAAAAGAAATGGACACTGGAGTAAAAAGACCTAAAGTCAATGTCATTTGCTGTTCTTATTAAGTGACCTTGAGCAAATTATCAAACTTATTTGCATCTCAGTTTAGTCTTCTGTTAAAATAAGCATACCAAAATAAAACTCCAAAGGCTGTTAGTAAGATAAAATGAAGCACAATACTGCATTTAAAATCTCTATAATCCAGATACCTGTCAAAGAAGCTAAAGTTGAATTTACTGTGCTACATATTGATCAAAATTTCATGTGAGTGATCTATTATTTATGGAAAACCATCAAAAGGTTATTCAGTCAATCCATTCTCTGTCCAATCTCCTAATAATCTAAAATCTGCTCCCACATTAAGCTAGATTATCAGAGAGCTCTGGGCCTGCTTGCATCATAGTGGCCTTGCCCAGGTATATTTGTTTCCTGAATTGCACTTTAATAAAGCCCCATCAGTTCACATCAGGAAACACTGTGAGAGCCCTACAGAAACCTCACAGCAACTTTTCTTTAAGGATGCTACTGAGAATTCTGCTTGGTATTTTGCAAAGTGTCCTCTTTAAGGGGACCCAGAGGAGAAATCTTTCTTAGTGGCAGGAAGAGCTTTGCTTTTTCTGAGCAATTGGTTTGTTTTACTTTTACAGACATTGTAAGACATGGAGCCAATCAAGTTTTGCCTTTAGTGCTGTCTACCAGAAAGCTTAGAGTGAACGTGTGTTCCATTTCTCGTGAACGTGAAGAACACATACATGAACTACAGCTCACTAATATTCATTACCTCATTAAATCTTCCCTATTTTAAATGTATTGTATCTTAATTTTTTTAAGTGTTCTTAAAACATTTTTTAAAGTAAGGTGAGGAAGATAAATGACTGGATATATAAAATGCATGCAGGTACCTAAAACAGTGTTTTGCTTCTATACCTGTTCCCTTATACCCGTCTGAGTTTGGAAGAATTGCACTCGGCTTAATGGCAGGCAGGAATCACCAACAGTTACCAACTCTGACATCACCCCCTTTCCAGCAGACCTCTTAGAGTAAGAAATCTCGGAGACCCTTGATTACTTTCAGGCAACTCCAAGTACCCGTATGTTGGTAAAATCAAGGACAAATCCCAGAGCTCCAGGAGCTTCCAGTAACAATTATTGTGTGTTCTGATGACTAAATTTATAGGGCTACCATATGATCCTGCAATCCCAATCCTGGGCATATAATCCAGAGAAAATCATAATTCTAAAAGATACATGCACCCCAGTGTTCATAGCAGCACTATTTACTAATGCCAAAACGTGGAAACAACCTAAATGTCCATCAACAGTGAATGGATAAAGAAGATGTGAGACATATATACATATGTATATGTGTATATATACATATATATACACACACACACACACAGATATAGATATATATGTATACATACACAATGGAATATTACTCAGCCATAAAAAAGATATAATGAATGAAATAATGCCATTTGCAGCAACATAGATGGACCTAGAGATAATCATATGAAATGAAGTTAGTCAGAAAAAGACAAATATCATGGTATCACTTATACATGGAATCTAAAAAAATAATACAAATGAACAACAGAAATAGACTCACAGACATAGAAAACAAACTTATGATTACCAAAGGGGAAACAGGCGGAGAGGGATAAATTAGGAGTTTGGGATTAACCTATACACATTACTATATATAAAATAGATAACCAAAAAAGACCTACTGTGTAGCACAGGGAACTATACTCGATATTTTGTAATAACCTATAAGGGATAAGAATCTGAAAAAAAGATATATACGTATGTATAACTGAAAAAAAAAAAGAAATCCTAAAAAGAAAAAAATCAATCAATCCAGCCAGTAAGCAAATAAGTAAATAAATAATAAAAAAATTCCTTTTGAAATTACTTGACTCACTCAACTTATATTTTTAGAGTAGCTATACTTTGAACAGAAAAGTTATAAAGATTATAAGTGGCAATAAAGATTCAATTAATTATAAAAAATAAAAAGCAAATTACATCAGATAACTCCTTAATGATTCACTGTCAAATTATGTGGGGTCCATAAATAAACTAGCCACCTTTTTTTTCTTCTTCCAAAATATGACCTCCACTTCACAAGCCAGCTAGATGTTGCCATACCAGATACCACAGGCCATCTGTCTCCTGCAAGTGTCAATCTAGATACATGTATTTTCAACAACTGATTTAGCCTCTCATACATAAAGGATGGTATTTTCTTCTTTTTATCAAACGCATATAATTTCTCATTGTGTGAAAATAATAGAATTAATCTGGGTCCTACAGACTCACTCTAAGACACTTAAACACTTCTTTTATTGTCCATGTGAGTCTTCCATTTATAAGTAGCAATGACTTTTTTTCAATTTTTAAACAACATTATCAAAAGCATCATTAACAGCTGTCTGCAGAATCAGTACATACTTGGGTTTGATGTCCTAGCAAAATTTGATCAGTATCAAATTGCATTTTATCAAACTCATATGGAATTTTTAGGCTTTTGAGTTTCTTTAAATACTTCAGAAATTCAGAAATAATCCCGAGAGACTGGTAGAAGGCTGACTACTAACCACAGACTTCCTGGTATGCAATGAAGTTCAGGAAGGGCAACACCATTGTTTTTTTCCAACCTTCTCCTCCCTGGATAAACAATCTCACAGTTCTGAAGCAACAAATTGCCCAGGGCACTAAGTTCATGACAGGGTTATTCTGGAGTCTGAGGACATACTCTGGGCAGAAATGTTTGACTCTGACTCAGAATCAAATACTGGGCCATAGTAGTCTAATGAGACAAACCTCCTTCAGTCACTCTGGAATAAGGTCATAACCAGTCTCCCTGTCAACAAAGCAAGTTGACAGATCTGTAAGAGTTCAGTATAAAATGAGACACAATTTGACATGTGAATTTCTGACTTCTATTTCCAAAGAGTCTAGGACCCAGTGGTGTGCTGATAAATAGCTAACATCTGGTTCTCTGGAAGATTTTTTTAAAAGCAAGCTCTGGTGTACATCATTTGCCTATTTCTGTGGTATAAATACTTCTACCATGATTTATTTCAAGCTACCTATTGATCTCACTGAATGAGGAGTTGGGAAGAGATTGCACAATCAGCTCTCACCAGCCAGTGCCAGCTCCAGCCACCACTGTGGGTTAAACATGTGAGAACAGAGAACTTGTGTTCATTTTGCTTAGCAGACCATCTCTTTTTACCTTTTCTTCCATGCAGACTATAAGCTGTCTTTCTCCACCTGCTTCTTCCTGCCTCAGATAATCAATCAAATGTTTACCCTCTACAAGGGTGCTTCTGCTGGTCCACAGTGAATTCTGAGGTCATCCTCTGTTTGTCAAGACTCTCCCCTACTTTTGGGATATTGTTAGGTAGTTCTATATCCTAGACACAATTCCTGGAACCTATAGGCACTAACCATGATGCCTATAGGAAGGATGGGGGTGGGGAGGATATCCCTATCATCCCGAGTGGTGGGGAGAGGCACATCACCCCCATGAGAAGCTGGGAAGCCACTGAGTCCCACTCTCCAGGTGTTGTCAATCCTTATCACTCCGTCTTTATCTTCCCCCTTCCCCTTTTTAATGGATGGGTGTTCAGGGAGGAGCAAGGATCATGCCTTTCCTGAGCTACTACCATTTTTTCTTACTCTACAAATTTCTCAATTTAGCTCTTTTTCTTGACCTCAATCAATAATAAATTCTAATATTTTGTTCCCCTAATAGCCACTCGGTGCTGTCTCATTGCATTTACTAATACAGGTAAAGATATTTCAGAAGAGATTTTATCAGACAATTTTAAGAGCATACTCCATCAGTGTATGTGTGTATACTGTATTTGTGTACTTGCTTTTATATTTTGTATTCTGTATCATATTTGTATATATTGTATTTGTAATTTGTATTGTATGTATATGTATTTGTTTATCTGTATATTGTATGTATACTATATGTGTACTGTGTATATATTATATGTATATAATGTATGTGTATACAATACGCATACTCCTAAAACCACACCAGCACTAAAAACTCAAGTTTGAAAATGGGGTATATGGTACCATTTCAAAAATGACTTAATGAACAAAGGCCACAGATTTCTTTCTCTCAAATTCCTGAGGTCCTAATGCCTTCTAAACTGATATTTGTGTGTGTACTTTGAGGACCTTGCCAGAGGCCACAAAAGTCAGTAGAGATGCATTAACTAGTTGGTCCAGTAGCATCAGCAATTCTTTCTCATTGTCCCTTCCCTTTAATTTCTCATCAGATTCTTAACTTGAAGACTAGATTTCCTTCTAGGGGCTCTTCATGGCTGCCCCCCCTCAGATTCAGCTCTCTGTAATATGTTGAATTCTCAGATTCAGAAACATTCCCATTCTGTACATGTCCCTAGTTGATTCTACTACAGGTCTTTTTTTCTTTTTCTTTCCCTAGCAGCGGCATCTCTGTAACCCCCTGAAATAACCCTGAGGTTTCATATCCAGAAACTTTAACTACAACCTGGTCCCAATGCTTTCTCCAAGCTATCAACATAAGGACCTGAAGTGAGCAGCAAGATGGTTTGGATTCTCCCTACAAATCTTCCACATGCAGTTTCCACCTCCAGAAGTTATCCAAATTTCTAATGTCCCTTGGGTTATAGGCAAGTAACCAAATAATGCATCACCCAAATTGGGACACTTTTTAAAATGTAATACAACCCTGTAAATAAATAACTGACTTAAAACAGGTATAAACTGAGACCATCCTAGGATTCACATGGTCTTCCTAATTATAATTTTCTTGCCATAGGCTACCTTTACTTAAGATCTTGTGCAGAAAATTCCTGCTGGAATCAGCTTAATGGATTCACACAGTAAAGGAGAATCCTGGCTTTCTGACTGAAACTTCTATTTTTGAACTTTATGCTTCCTCAGGGACTCTAATACTACAATCCTTCTGTCTCTACACAAATCCTCTTTTGTTGACTGTTCATGACTGGGTAGAAGAGCCTTGGATTCCAGGCATGCCATCTGCCTCTCCCTTTTCTGTCTCTGTCCTCCCCCAGAGTGCCAGTTGCATCCTGGAAATATGCTGCCACAGCACAGAAACATCAGTAACTATAGTCTGGGTTCCACCGTAGAAGAGTCAGGAACTGTAGTCCTTTCTAGAAGAGGCAGTGGAAGAACAGAGTTTGTAATTACTGAGATGAGAAAGACTATAGGAGGAGCATTTTTGTTAACAAAGATCTGGAGTTTAGTTTAAGAAATGTTAGGAGATGACTGACGTAAGGATAAGTCTAGGCTTAGAGATGTAAGTTTGGGAGTCACCTACATATAGAAGATTTTTTAAGTCATAAAAATATAGGACACTATGCAAGGCTTGTTCAACATGAAAAAAATCAATGTAATTCATCACAACAACAGCTAAAGAATAATATGATCATGTAGATAGATGCAGAAAAAGCATTTGACAAAATCCAACACTTATGATAAAAACTCTCAGTAAACTAGTAATAGAGGGGAAATTCCTCAACTTGATAAAGAACATCTACCAAAAAGAAACAAAAACAAAAAAAACAAAACCCACAGCTAACATCATACTTAATGATGTGACAAACTATATACTTTTCCCCTAAGTTTGGGAACAAAGCAAAGATGCCCCTTCTCACCACTCCTATTTATTGTACTGTAAGTCACAGCTATTGCAATAAAACAAGAAAAAGGAATAAAAGATATACAGATTGGGAAGGAAGAAATAAAACTGTCTTTATTCACAGATGACATGACTGGCTGTGAGGAAATACCAAAGAATCAACAACAGCACAAAAGCACCAAGTGAAACTAATAAATAATTACAGCAAAATTGCAGGATACAAGGCTAACCCACCAAAGTACATTATATGTGTGTGTATGTATGTATGTGTGTGTATGTGTGTGTGTGTGTGTGTGTGTGTGTATATGGCTTTCCTATGTATCAAGAATGAACAACTAGAATTTGAAATTAAGAACAATACCACTTTTATTAGCACCAAAAAATGAAATAGGTATAAATCTAACAAAATATATACAGGATCTATGTAAAGAAAAGCATAAAACTCTGATGAAAGATATCAAAGAAGAACTAATTAAATGAAGAGATATTCCATATTCACATATAGAAAGACTCAATATTGTTAAGATGTCAATCCTCTCCAAATTAATCTATAGATTCAATGTAATCCTAATCAAAATCCCAGCAAGTTATTTTGTGGATGTCAACAAACTGATTTTAAAGTTTATATGGAAATGAAAAAAGGCCCAGTATACCCAACATAATATTAAAGAAAAAGAACAAAATTCAGTGGACTGATGGTACCCAACTCAAGACTTACTATAAAGCTGGGGATCAGATCAAGATGGTGGAGGAGTAGGACATGGAGCTCACCTTCCTCATAAATACATCTACATGTGGAATAATTCTCACAGGACATCTACTGAACACTGGCAGAAGACTGCAGACTTCCAAAGGGGCTAGAAAATCTCCACATAACTGGGTAGGACAAAAGAAAAAAACAAGAGAGAAAGGAATTGGGATGGGACCTGCACCCCTGGGAGGGAGCTGTGAAAGAGGGAAGATTTCCACACACAGGGAAGTCCGCTCACTGGCGGGAAGATCAGCCAGGACAGAGGGGGAGCTTCGGAGCCTCAGAGGAGAGTACAGCAACCAGTTTGTGGAGGGAAAAGTGGAGGGAGACCTGCACAGAAGGTAGGTGCCACTGCCTGGCACTCTCCAGCCTGAGATGTTCTTCCACTGGAGCAGGCTGGGGCTGGGTGCTGAGGTTTGGGCTTCAGAGGTCAGAACCGGGGAGAGGACTGGATTGGCTGCATGGAGACAGCCTGAGGGGGCTAGGGTGTGCTGCACCACAACCTAAGGAGTATGGGAGGAGGCCTGGGCCCCCTAGAGAGGAAGGGCACCTTTGTTCGGAGGCCCACAAGGAGAGGGGCAGGACTACCCTAGGAACTTCTTTGTCCACGCATGTACTCTCAGGTATCAGGGCACCACCTACATGAGCTCTGGGGCCGGGCTCAAGCCGCCACTGCCATCTCAGACTCCAGAGTTGGGCACGGACCACTGCCCCGCTGAGGGTCCCGCCACTGGCCGCAAACTGCTGCCCCCACCTTCCCGGAAGCGTGTGCAGGCCATGTACCTGTACACCCCCTACCAAGGGGATAACAGCCAGCACATGCTAAGGAAAGAGACGGCAAGCATCCAAACCAAAAACAACACTCATGCCAAAAAATTATTAAACCAACACAAGCTATGCAGGGACATTCCCGCATATAAATAACCCTCCAAAGCTACAGTAGATAATTGTTTCTCTGAAACTCACAGAGCAAGAGAAATACAAGCAAAATGAAAAAGCAGAGGAACCACTCCCAGTTAAAAGACCAAGAGAATTCCCCTGAAGGAATAAACAATGAAACAGACCTCTTCAGTCTAATAGACACCGAGTTCAAAAAGAAGGTAATGCAAATACTCAAGGAATTAAGGAACACTATCAACGGAAATGCAGATTACTGGAAAAAGGAACTAGAAATTATAAGGAGGAGCCAAGAAAAATTAGAAAATTCATTTGCCAAGATGAAAGCTGAGCTAAAAGCAATGAATAGCAGAATGAATGATGCAGAAGAAAGAATAAGTGGTCTCGAAGATAGAATAATGGAAATCACCCAATCAAAAGAGCAGACAGAAAACCGAATTTTAAAAAAATGAAGCAATATAAGAGACCTATGGCATAGTATAAAGCATGACAATCTATGCATAATAGGGATTCCAGAAGGAGAAGAAAGAGAAAAGGGGATTGAAAATGTATTTGAAGAAATTATGGCTGAAAACTTCCCAACCTAAAGACAGAAACAGACATCCAGATACAGGAAGCACAGAGGGTCCAAAACAAGATGAACCCAAACAGACCTACACCAAGATATATTATAATAAAAATGGCAAAAGTTAAAGGTAAAGAGAGGACTCTAAAGGTAGCAAAAGAAAAACGAAGATTTAATTACAAGGGAAGCCCCATAAGGCTATCAGCTGATTTCTCTACAGAAACGCTGCAGGCCAGAAGGGGGTGGCAAAATATATTCAAAGTCTTGAAAGGGAAAAATCGGTAATCTGGAATACTCTACCCAGCAAGATTATCATTTAGAATACAAGGAGAAATAAAGAATTTCTCAGATGAGCAAAAACTAAAAGAATACAGCAATACTAAATCTATCCTAAAAGAAATATTGAAAAGTCTTCTCTAAATAGAAAAGAAGCAAGAAGATATAGGAAGGAGGAAATCACAATTGGAAAGTAAATCATTTAAATTAGCCAGTATACAGATCAAAAAAAAAAAAATCTACTTGTGAAAGTGATGATAAAAACAAGGAACAGCAAAAAGATAAACATGAAGATGTAAGAAAGGACATCAAGGGACTTCCCTGGCACAGTGGTTAAGACTCCATGCTTCCACTGCAGGGGGCATGGATTCAATCCCTGGTCAGGGAACTAAGATCCTGCAAGCTGCATGGTGTAGCCAAAAAACAGGGACATCAAAATCTTAAAATGTGGCAGGTGGGGGGAGAGTAAGAAATTGTAGATTCCTTTTTTTTTTTTTTTTAGAATGTGTTTGAGCCTGTATGACTGTCTAAAGCAAGCAGATATAAGAAGGGGTTAACATACTTGAAAAACAGGGCAACCACAAATCAAAAACATACAATAGATTCACAAAAACCAAAAAGAAGAGAACACAAGCATAAAATAAAAAGAAATCATCAAACCACAAAAAGAAAAACAAAAAAAGAAAGGAACAAAGAAGAAACACAGAATGGAAAACAAGGTTTCAAATGGCAACAAATACGTATGTATCAATAATTACCTTAAATATCAATGGACTGAGTGCTCCAATCAAAAGATATACAGTGGCAGACTGGATAAAAAAATAAGAGCCTACAATATGCTGCCTACAAGAGATCCACCTTAGGGCAGAGGACACACATAGATTCAAAGTGAGGGGATGGAAAAAGATATTTCATGCAAACAGAAATGACAAGAAAGCAGGAGTTTCAATACTCAGATCAGACAAAATAGACTTTAAAACAAAGGCAATAAAGAAAGATAAAAAAGGACACTATATAATGGTAAAAGGATCAATACAAGAAGAGGATTTTACAGTCATCAACATATATGCATCTAATATAGGAGCACCCAAATATATAAAACAAATAATAAAAGACATAAAGGGAGAAATTGATTGGAATACAATATTAGTAGGAGACTTTAACAACCCACTCACATCAATGGACCAATCCTCTTGACAGAAAATCAATCAGGCAACAGAGATCTTAAATGATACGATAGAACAGTTAGACTTAATTGATATTTTTAGGACATTACATCCAAAAAAACCAGAATACACATTCTTTTCAAGTGCACATGGAACATTCTCTAGGACTGACCACATAGTAGGTCACAAAACTAACCTCAACAAATTTCAGAGTATAGAAATTATTTCAAGCATCTTCTCTGACCACAACAGCATGAAACTAGAAATCAACCACAGGAAAAGAAATGCGAAAGAAACATTACATGGAGAATAAACATCATGCTACTAAAAAACCAATGGGTCAATGAGGAAATCAAAAAGAAAATTTAAAAATACCTTAAGACAAATGACAATGAAAACACAAACATACAAAATCTATGGGATGCAGCAAAAGCAGTTCTTAGAGGGAACTCATAGTGATACACACCCTTCTCAAAAAAAAAAAAAAACAATTAAAATCTCAAATGACCTAACATACCACCTAAAAGAATTAGAAAAAAAAAAACCTGAAGTCAGCAGAAAGAAGAAAATAATAAAGTTCAGGGAGGAAATAAGTAAAATAGAGATTTTTAAAAAATAGAAAAAAATCAATAAAACCAAGAGATGGTCCTTTGAAAGGGTAAACAAAATTGACAAACCTCTGGCCAGGCTCCCCAAGAAGAACATAGAGAGAACCCAAATAAACACAATAAGAAATGAAAATGGAGAAATCTCAACTGATACTGCAGAAATGCAAAAAAAAAAAAAAAAAAAAAAAAAAAAAGAATACGATGGACAATTCATGCCAACAAATTTGACAACCTAGAAGAAATGGACAACTTTCTAGAAACATACAGCCCACCAAAATTGGATCAAGAAGAAATAGGTAATTTGAACAGACTGATCACTAGAAGTGAAATAGAATCTGTTTAAAAAAAAAAAAAAACTCCTTAAAAACAAAAGTCCAGAAGGAGATTGCTTCACGGGTGAATTCTACCAACCATACAAAGAAGAACTTACACCAATGTTCCTCAAACTCTTCCAAAAGGTTGAAGAGGAGGGAACACTCCCAAAGACATTTTATGAAGCCACCATCACCCTGATACCAAAACCAAAGATACCCCCAGAAAAGAAAATTACAGGCCAACATCACTGATGAATATATATGCAAAAATTCTCAACAAAATATTAGCAAACCGAATCCAACAGCACATAAAAAAACATTATACCCTGCAAACAAGTGGGATTAATCCTAAGTTCAAAAGGATGGTGCAACATACACAAATCAATCAATGTAATACACCACATAAACAAAAGAAAAGTCAAAAACCATGTGATCATCTCAATAGATGCAGAAAAAAGTATTTGAAAAAATTCAACATCCATTCATGATAAAAACTCTTATCAAAGTGGGTATTGAGGGAACATATCTCAACATAACAAAAGCCATTTTTGACAAACCACAGCCTTAATAACATTCAACGGTGAAAAGCTGAAACCCTTCCTGATAAAATCTGGAACAAGACAAGGATGCCCACTTTCACCACTTCTATTCAACATAGTATTGGAAGTCCTATCCATAGCAATCAGACAAGAAAAAGAAATAAAAGGTATCCAAATTGGAAGGGAAGAGGTAAAATTCTCACGATATGTAGATAACATTATACTATATATAGAACACCCTAAGGACTCCACACAAAAACTACTAGATCTAATAAATGAATTCATCAAAGTAGAATACAAGATTAACATTCAGAAATTGCTTGCATTTCTTTACACTAACAATGAAATGTCAGAAAGGGAATGTAAAAAAAAAAAAAATACCTTTCTAAAATACCTATGAATAAACCTGACCAAGGAGGTGAAAGACTAATATTCTGAGAACTATAAAACATTAATAAAGGAAATTAAAGAGGATTCAAAGAAATGGAAAGATATCCCATGCTCTTGCATTGGAAGAATTAATATTGTTAAAATGGCAATAATACCCAAAGCCCTCTACAGATTTAATGTGATCCTTATTAAATTACCCATGATATTTTTCATAGAATTACAACACATAATCTAAAAATTCATATGGAACCATAAAAACCCAGAAATGCCAGAGCAATCCTGAGGGGGGAAAAAAAGCAGGAGGCATAACTCTCCCATCTTCAGACAATACTATAAAGCTACAATAATTAAAACAGTGTGGTACTGGTACAAAAACCAACATATGGATCAATGGAACAGAATACAGAGCCCAGAAATAAACCCACACATCTATGGTCAATTAATCTTTGACAAAGTAGGCAAGAAAATAAAATGGGGAAAAGATAGTCTCTTCCACAAGTGGTGCTGGGAAGGTTGGACAGCTGTATGTAAATCAATGATGTTAGAACACACACCATGTACAAAAGTAAACTCAAAATAGCTTAAAGACTTAAACATAAGACATGACACCATAAAACTCCTAGAAGAGAGCATAGGCAAAACATTCTCTGACATAAATCGTGCCAATGTTTTCTTAGGTCAGTCTCCCAAGGCTACAGAAATAAAAACAAAAACAAACAAATTGGACTTAATCAAACTTACAAGCTTTTGCACAGCAAAAGAAACCATAAACAAAATGAAAAGACAACTTACAGAAGGGAAAAAATATTTGCAAATGATCAAACCAATAAGGGCTTAATCTCCAAAATACACAAACAGCTCATACAACTCAAACAAAAAAACAAACAACCCAATCAAAAAATGGACAGGAGACCTTTCTAGACATTTCTCTAGAGAAGACATACAAATGGCCAGTAGGCACATGAAAAGAGCTCAACATCACTAATTATTAGAGAAATGCAAATCAAAACTATATTGAGGTAGCACCTCACACCAGTCAGATTGACCATCATTTAAAAGTCTACAAACAACAAATGCTAGAGAGGGTATGGAGAAAAGGGAACCTTCCTACACTGTTCATGGGAATGTAAGTTGGTGCAGCCACTATGGAAAACAGTATGGAGGGTCCTCAGAAAACTAAAAACAGAGTTACCATATGATCCAACCATCCCTCTCCTGGGCATACACCCGGAAAAATTATAATTCAAAAAGATACATGCACCCCTATGTCATAGCAGCTCAATTCACAATAGCCAAGATATGAAAACAACCTAAATGTCCATCGACAGATGAATGGATAAAGATGTGGTACATATATACAATGGAATATTACTCGGCCATAAATAAGAATGAAATAATGCCATTTGCACCAACATGGATGGATCTAGAGATTATCATACTAAGTGAAGTAAGTCAGAAAGAGAAAGACAAATACCATATGATATCACTTATATGTGGAATCTAAAATATGGCACAAATGAACATATCTACAAAACAGAAACAGACTCACAGACATAGAGAACAGACTTGTGGTTGCTGGGGGAGGTGTGAGGGAGAGGGATGGACTGGGAGTTGGGGGTCAGTAGATGCAAACTATTACATTTAGAATGGATAAACAACAATGTCCTACTCTATAGCACAGGGAAGTATATCTAATCTCCTTGGATAAACCATAATGAAAAAGAATATTAAAAAAGAACGTATATAAATGTGTATAACAGAGTCTCTTTGCTGTACAGCAGAAATTTGCACATTATAAATCAACTATACTTCAATAAAAAATTAAATTAAAAAAGACTTAATATAAAGCTATAAAGACAGCATATAGGTGAAATAATAAATTGATCAATAGGACAACATATCCAAGAAATAGACACATACAAGTATAGTCAACTGATCTTTGAAAAAGGAGCAAATGCAATTCATTAGAAGGATAGCCCTTTCAACAAATGATACCAGAACAATTAGACATCCATATACCAATTAAAGTGAATCTTGAAACAGTCCTTACATCTTTCACAAAATTTTACTCAAAATAAGTCATAGACCTAAATGTAAAACTGTAAAGTTTCTATAGGACAACATAGGAGAAAATCTCCTAGGCACAGACTAGGAGAAAATTTTTGTAAACCATATTTCTGATAAAGGGCTGGTATACAAAATATATGAAGAGCTCTTAACACTCAACAAAGAGAAAACAACTGACCCAATCTTAAAATGAGTAAAAGATCTGTATGGATATCTCACCAAAAAAAGATATAGAGATGGCAAATAATTATTTTTAAAAAGATGCTCAACATCTAATGTCATTAGACAATTGCAAATTAAAACAACACAGTGATACCATTACATACATATCAGTATGGCTAAAATCCATAAAACTAATAATACAAAATGCTGGGGATTGGTTCAAGATGGCAGAATAGAAGGATGTGCGCTCACTCCCTCTTCTGAGAACACTGGAATCATAGCTAACTGCTGAACAATCATCAACAGGAAGACAATGGAACTCACCAAAAAAGATACCCCACATCCAAAGACAAAGAAGCTGCAATGAGACGGTAGGGGGGGCACAATCACAATAAAATCAAATCCCATAAGCACTGGGCTGGTGACTCACAAACTGGAGAACAATTACACCACAGAAGTCCACCCACTGGAGTGAAGGTGCTGAGCCCCACATCAGGCTTCCCAACCTGGAGGTCTAGCAATGGGCGGAGGAATTCCCAGAGAATCACACTTTGAAGGCTAGCAGGATTTGACTGCATGACTTTGACAGGATGGGTGGAAACAGAGAGTCCACTCTTGGAGGACACATACAAAATAGTGTGTGCATCAGGACCCAGGGAGAAGGAGCAGTGACCCCCATAGGAGACTGAACCACACCTACCTGCTAGTGTTGGAGTGTCTCCTGCAGAGGTGGGGGGTGGCTGTGGCTCACTGAGGAGACAAGGACACTGGCAACAGAAGTTCTGGGAAGTACTCCTTGGTGTGAGCCCTCCCGGAGTCTGCCATTAGCCCCACCAGAGAGCCTGTAGCATACAGTGCTGGGTTGGCTCAGGGCAAACAACCAACAGGGAAAGAACTCAGCCCCACCCATCAGCAGACAAGCAGATTAAAGTTTTACTGAGCTTTGCCCACCACCAGTCCCTCCCATCAGGACACTTGCACAAGCCTCTTAGATAGCCTCATCCACCATAGGGCAGACAGTAGAAGCAAGAAGAACTACAATCCCGCAGCCTGTGGAAGAAAAACGACATTCACAGAAAGACAGACAAAATGAAACAGCAGAGGACTATATACCAGATGAAGGAACAAGATGAAACCCCAGAAAAACAACTAAATGAAGTGGAGATAGGCAACTTTCCAGAAAAAGAATTCAGAATAATGATAGTGAAGATGATCCAGGACCTTGGAAAAAGAAGGGAGGCAAAGATTCAGAAGATGCAAGAAATGTTTAACAAAGACCTAGAAGAATTAAAGAACAAACACCTAGAAGAATTAAAGAATAAACAAACAGAGATGAACAATACAGTAACTGAAATGAAAAATACACCAGAAGGAATCAACAGCAGAATAACTGAGGCAGAAGAATGGATAAGTGACTTGGAAGACAGAATGGTGGAATCCACTGCCACAGAACAGAATAAAGAGAAAAGAATGAAAAGATATGAAGACAGCCTAAGAGACCTCTGGAACAACATTAAATGCACCAACATTCGCATTATAAGGGTCCCAGAAGGACAAGAGAGAGAGAAAGGAACCAACAAAATATTTCAAGAGATTATAAACGAAAACTTCCCTAACATGGCAAATGAAATAGCCACCCAAGTCCAGGAAGCACAGAGTCACAGGCAGGATAAACCCAAGGAGAAACACGCTGAGACACACAGTAATCAAACTGACAAAAATTAAAGACAAATAAAAATTATTAAAAGCAACAAGGAAGAAACAACAAATAACAAACAAGGAAACACCCATGAGGTTAACAGCTGATTTCTCAGCAGAAACTCTACAAGCCAGAAGGGAGTGGCGTGATATATTGAAAGGGAAGAACCTATAACCAAGATTACTCTACCCAGCAAGGATCTCATCAGATTCAACAGAGAAATCAAAAGCTTTACAGGTAAGCAAAAGCTAAGAGAATTCAGCACCACCAAATCAGCTCTACAACAAATGCTAAAGGAACTTCTCTAAGTGTGAAACACAAGAGAAGAGAAGGGTCTACAAAAAACAAACCCAAAACATGTAAGAAAATGGTAATATATATATATATTGATAATTACCTAAATGTGAATGGATTAAATGCTCCAACCAAAAGACACAGGCTCGCTGAATGGATACAAGACCCATATATATGCTGTCTGCAAGAGACCCATTTCAGACCTAGGGACACATACAGACTGAAAGTGAGGGGATGGAAAAAGATATTCCATGCAAATGGAAATCAAAAGAAAGCTGGAGTAGCAATACTCATATCAGATAACATAGACTTTAAAATAAAGAATGTTACAAGAGGGAAGGAAGGACACTACATAATGATCAAGGGATCAATCTAAGAAGAAGATATAACAATTATAAATATATATGCACCCAACAGGAGCACCTCAATACATAAGGCAAATGCTAACAGCTATAAAGAGGAAATCAACAGTAACAGAAAAATAGTTGGGGACTTTAACACCTCACTTACACCAATGGACAGATCATCCAGACAGAAAATTAATATGGAAACACAAGCTTTAAATGACAAAATAGACCAGATAGATTTAATTGATATCTATAGGACATTCCATCGAAAAACAGCAGATTACAATTTCTTCTCAAGTGCACATGGAATATTCTCCAGGATAGATCACATCATGGGTCACAAATCAAGCCTCTGTAAATTTAAGAAAATTGAAATCATATCAAGCATCTTTTCGGACCACAACACTATGAGACTAGAAATAAATTACAGGGAAAAAAACGTAAAAAACCCAAACACACGGAGGCTAAACAATACGTTACTAAATAACCAAGAGATCACTGAAGAAATCAAAGAGGAAATCAAAAATTACCTAGAGACAAATGACAATGAAAATATGACAATCCAAAACGTGTGGGATGCAGCAAAAGCAGTTCTAAGAGGGAAGTTTATAGCAATACAATCCTACCTCAAGAAACAAGAAAAATCTCACATAAACAATCTAAACTTACACCTAAAGGAACTAGAGAAAGAAGAACAAACAAAACCCAAAGTTAGTAGAAGAAAAGAAATCATAAAGATCAGAGCAGAAATAAATGAAA
>NC_041221.1:121001830-121009938 GCF_002837175.3 Physeter macrocephalus | reverse complement strand
TTGATAAACCTTTAGCCAGACTCATCAAAAAAAAGAGGGAGAGGACGCAAATCAATAAAATTAGAAATGAAAAAGGAGAAGTTACAACAGACACCACAGAAATACAAAGCATCCTAAAAGACTACTACAAGCAACTCTATGCCAATAAAATGGACAACCTAGAAGAAATGGACAAATCCTTAGAAAGGTACAATCTTCCAAGACTGAACCAGGAAGAAATAGAAAATATGAACAGACCAATCACTCGTACTGAAATTGAAACTGTGATTTTAAAATTTCTAACAAACCAAAGTCTAGGACCAGACGGCTTCATAGGTGAAATCTATCAAACATTTAGAGAAGAGTTAATACCTATCCTTCTCAAATTCATCCAAAATATTGCAGAGGAAGGAACACTCCCAAACTCTTTCTATGAATTCACCATCACCCTGATATGAAAACCAAACATACTACAAACAAAGAAAATTACAGACCAATATCACTGATGAACATAGATACAAAACTCTTCAACAAAATACTAGCAAACCAAATCCAACAATACATCAAAAGTATCATACACCATGATCCAGTGGGATTTATTCCAGGGACACAGGATTTGTCAATAGCCACAAATCAATCACTGTGATACACCACATTAACAAACTGAAGAATAAAAACCCCACGATCATCTCAATAGATGCAGATAAAGTTTCTGACAAAATTTGACACCAATTTATCATAAAAACTCTTCAGAAAATGGGCATAGAGGGAACCTACCTCAACATAATAGAGGCCATATATGACAAACCCACAGCAAACATCATACTCAATGGTGAAAAACTGAAAGCATTTCTTCTAAGATCAGGAACAAGATAAGGATGTCCACTCTCACCACTCTTATTCAACATAGTTTTGGAAGTCCTAGTCATGGCAATCAGAAAAGAAAAAGAAATAAAAGGAATCCAATTTGGAAAAGAAGAAGTAATACTGTCACTTTACAAATGACATGATACTATACATAGAAAATCCTAAAGATGCTACCAGAAAACTACTAGAACTTAACAATGAATTTGGTAAAGTTGTAGGATAAAAAATATACAGAAATCTTTTGCATTCTTATACACTAACAACAAAAGATCAGAAAGAGAAAATAAGGAAACGTTCCCATTTAACATTGCATCAAAAAGAACAAATACCTAGGAATAAACCTATCTAAGGAAGCAAAAGACCTGTACTCTGAAAACTATAAGACTGTGATGAAAGAAACTGAAGATGGCACAAAGAGATGAAAAGATATACCATGATCTTGGATTGGAAGAATCAATATTGTCAAAATTGCTATACTACTGAAGGTAACCTACAGATTCAATGTAATCCCTATGAAATGACCAATGGCATTTTTCACAGAACTAGAACAAAAAAATTTTTAATCTGTATGGAGACATAAAAAAACCTGAATAGCCAAAGCATTACTGAGAAAGAAAAACAGAGCTGGAGGAATCAGGCTCCCTGACTTCAGACTATACAACAAGGCTACTGTCATCAAAACAGTATGGTATTGGTACAGATATATAGATCAATGGAACAGGATAGAAAGCCCAGAAATAAACCCACTCACCTACAGTCAATCTACGAGAAAGGAGGCAAGAATATACAATGGAGAAAAGACAGTCTCTTCAGTAAGTAGTGTTGAGAAAACTGGACAGCTACATGTAAAAGAATGAAATTGGATCATGCTCTAACACCATACACAAAAATAAACTTAAAATGGATTAAAGACCTAAATGTAAGACCAGATATTATAAAACTCTCAGAGGAAAACATAGGCAGAACACTCTGATGTAAATCGCAGCAAGACCTTTTTTGATCCACCTCCTAGAGAAATGAAAATAAAAACAAAAATAAACAAATTGGACCTAATGAAACTTAAAAGCTTTTGCACAGTAGAGGAAACCACAAACAAAATGAAAAGACAACCCACAGAATGGGAGAAAATACTCACAAATGAAGTGACTGACAAGGGATTAATCTCCAAAATATACAAATAGCTCATGTAGCTCTATATGAAAAAAAACAAACAACCCAATAAAAAAAAATGGGCAGAAAACCTAAATAAACATTTCTCCAAAGAAGACATACAGATGGTCAAAAAGCACATGAAAAGATGCTCAACATCTGTAATTATTAGAGAAATCCAAATCAAAACTACAATGAGGTATCACCTCACACTGGTCAGAATGGCCACCATCAAAAAGTCTACAAACAATAAATATTGGACAGGGTGTGGAGAAAAGGGAATCCTCCTACACTGTTGGTGGCAATTTAAATTGGTACAACCATTATGGAGAACAGTATGGAGGTTCCCTTGAAAAGGAAATATAGAACTACCATATGATCCAGCAATCCCACTCCTGGGCATATATCCAGAGAAAACCACGGTTCAAAAGGATACATGCACACCAATATTCACTGCAGCACTATTTATTTTATTTTATTTTTATTTATTTCTGGCTGCATTGGGTCTTTGTTGCTGCAGGCGGGCTTTCTCCACTTGCGGTGAGTGGGGGCTACCCTTCATTGCGGTGGCTTCTCTTGTTGCGGAGCACAGGCTCCAGAGCGCAGGCTCAGTAGTTGTGGCACAAGGGCTTAGTTGCTCCACGGCCTGTGGGACCTTCCCAGACCAGGGCATGAACCTGTGTCCCCTGCACTGGCAGGCGGATTCTTAACCTCTGTGCCACCAGGGAAGCCCTGCAGCACTATTTAAAATAGCCAACACGTGGAAGCAACCTAAATGTCCTTTGACAGAGGAAAGGATAAAGAAGTTGTGGTACACAGATACAATGGAATATTACTCAGCCATAAAAAAATGAAATATTGCCATTTGCAGCAAAATGGATAGACCTAGAGATTATCATACTAAGTGAAGTAAGTCAGACAAAAACAAATATCATTTGATATCACTTATATGTGGAATCTGAAAAAGTTATATAAATGAACTTGTTTACAAAACAGAAACTGACTCACAGCCTTCAAAAACAAACTTATGGTTACCAATGGGGAAAAGTCAGGGGAGGGATAAATTAGGAGTTTGGGATTAACATAGACACACTACTATATATAAAATAGATATCGACTTCCGCCCTTTCCGACTTGCGGGCTCAGAGGGTTTGCACCTGAGGCTTAAGTCTCGGCATCTCTGGAAAAAAGCAGCTCTTTTGTGGCAGGAAGATGGGGACAGGAGTCACACCTGGAAGAACAGCCCATCTAAGAGGGACCACCCTCATCAGACCTTCAGAACAGATGCAGAAAAACTCAGAAAGGAGCAGGTTGTGATTCGCTCCACGCTTATTCTTCACAGTTCTCAGAATTCACCCAGGAGCAGCAGAAAATGAACATATCTCACATCTTTCCCTACTCCAAGATAGTGAAGATATTCTCCTATGTTCTTAGTGGGTGCTTGATTAGTTGAGCTTGATTCACCTGCAATTACTTTTCTGTATGGTACAAGAGAGGACCTTCGAGACTGTGGAGGAGTAAGACGTGGAGATCACATTCCTTCCCACAAGTACATCAAAAGTACATCTACATGTAGAATAACTCCTACAGAACACCTACTGAAGGCTGGCAGAAGACCTCAGACATCCCAAAAGCTGTGTGGCTGACAGGGTCTTGGTGCTCTGGCCAGGTGTCACGCCTGCGCCTCTGAGGTGGGAGAGCCAAGTTCTGGACATTGGACCACCAGAGGCGTCCCAGCCCCAAGTAATATCAATTGGCAAGAGCTCTCTCAGAGATCTCCATCTCATGCGAAGACCCAGCTCCACTCAATGACCAGCAAGCTCCAGTGCTGGACACCCCATCACAAACAACTAGAAAGACACCCCATCACAAACAACTAGGAAGACAACCCCACCCATAGCAGAGAGGCTGCCTAAAATCATAATAAGTTCACAGACACCCCAAAACACACCACCAAATGCGGTCCTGCGCGTCAGAAAGACACGATCTAGCCTCATCCACCAGAACACAGGCACCAGTCCCCTCCACCAGGAAGCCTACACAACCTACTGAACCAAGCTTACCCACTGGGAGCAGACACCAAAAACAATGGGAACTATGAACGTGCAGCCTGTGAAAAGGAGACCCCAAACACAGTAAGTTAAGTAAAAGGAGAAGACAGAGAAATACACAGCAGATTAAGGACCAAGGTAAAAACCCACCTGACCAAACAAATGAAGAGGAAATAGGTAGTCTACCTGAAAAAGAATTCAGAGTAATGATAGTAAAGATGATCCAAAATCTTAGAAATAGAAGAGAAAATACAAGAAACATTTAACAAGGACCTAGAAAAAATAAAGAGGAAGCAAGCAACGATGAGCAACATAATAAATGAAATTAAAAATATTCTAGATGGGATCAATAGCAGAATAACTGAGGCAGAAGAACGGATAAGTGACCTGGAAGATAAAATAGTGGAAATAACTACTGCAGAGCAGAATAAAGAAAAAAGAATGAAAAGAACTGAGGACAGTCTCAGAGACCTCTGGGACAACATTAAACGCACCAACATTCGAATTATAGGGGTCCCAGAAGAAGAAGAGAAAAAGAAAGGGACTGAGAAAATATTTGAAGAGATTATAGTTGAAAACTTCCCTAATATAGGAAAGAAAATAGTCAATCAAGTCCAGGAAGCACAGAGAGTCCCATACAGGATAAACCCAAGGAGAAACACGCCAAGACACATAATAATCAAACACTGTGCACACCAGTGGCAGTACATATTTAAAGTGATGAAAGAGAAAAACCTACAACCAAGATTACTCTACCCAGCAAGGATCTCATTCAGATTCAACAGAGAAATGAAAGCCTTTATAGATAAGCAAAGCTAACAGAATTCAGGACCACCAAACCAACTTTACAATAAATGCTAAGGGAACTTTTCTAGGTAGGAAACACAAGAGAAAGAAAAGAGCTACAATAACAAACCCAGAACAATTAAGAAAATGGTAATAGGAACATACATATTGACAATTACCTTAAATGTAAATGGATTAAATGCTCCAACCAAAAGATGTAGACTGGCTGAGTGTATACAAAAACAAGACCCATATATATGCTGTCTACAAGAGACCCACTTCAGATCTAGAGACACATACAGACTGAAAATGAAAGGGTAGAAAAAGATATTCCATGCAAATGGAAATCAAAAGAAAGTTGGAGTAGCAATTCTCATATCAGAAAAAGTAGACTTTGAAAGAAAGACTATTACAAGAGACAAAGAAGGGTACTACATAATGATCAAGGGATCAATCCAAGAAGAAGATATGAAAATTGTAAATATTTATGCACCCAACACAGGAGCACCTCAATACATAAGACAAATGCTAAGAGCCATAAAAGGAAAAACTGTCAGTAACACAATAATAATAGGGGACTTTAACACCCCACTTTCACCAATGGACAGATTATCCAAAATGAAAGTAAATAAGGAAACACAAGCTTTTTTTTTTTTTGGAAACACAAGCTTTAAATGACACATCAAACAGGATGGACTTAATTGACATTTAGAGGACATTCCTTTCCAAAAACAACAGAATACAATTTCTTCTCAAGAGTTCATGGAACATTCTCCAGGACAGGTCATACCTTGGGTCACAAATCAGACCTTGGTAAATTTAAGAAAATTGAAATCGTATCAAGTATCTTTTCCAAAAACAACACTGTAAGACTAGATATCAATTACAGGGAAAAAACTGTAAAAAATAGAAACATATGGAGGCTAAACAATATGCTACTAAATAACCAAGAGATCAATGAAGAAATCAAAGAGGAAATTAAAAAATACCAAGAAACAAATGACAATGAACACATGACAACCCAAAACCTATGGGATGCAGCAAAAGCAGTTCTAAGAGGGAAGTTTATAGCAATACAATTCTACCTCAAGAAACAAGAAACATCTCAAATAAACAAACCTAACCTTACAGCTAAAGCAATTAGAGAAAGAACAAAAAACCCCAAAGTTAACAGAAGGAAAGAAATCATGAAGATCAGATCAGAAATAAATGAAAAAGAAATGAAGGAAATGATAGCGAAAGTCAATAAAAGTAAAAGCTGGTTCTTTGAGAAGATAAACAAAATTGATAAACCATTAGCCAGACTCAACAAGAAAATAAGGGAGAAGGGTCAAATCAACAGAATGAGAAATGAAAATGGATAAGTAACAACTGACACTGCAGAAATACAAAGGATCATGAGAGATTTATTACAAGCAACGATATACCAATAAAATGGACAACCTGGCAGAAATGGACAAATTCTTAGAAAAGCACAACCTTCCGAGACTGAACCAGGAAGAAACAGATAACATAAACAGACCAATCACAAGCACTGAAATTGAGACTGTGATTAAAAATCTTCCAACAAACAAAAGCCAAGGACCAGATGGCTTCACAGGCGAAATCTACCAAACATTTAGAGAAGAGCTAACACCTATCCTTCGCAAACTCTCCCAAAATATAGCAGAGGGAGGAACACTTCCAAACTCATTCTACGAGGCCACCATCACCCTGATACCAAAACCAAAAAGGTCACAAAAAAACAAAACTACAGGCCAATACCACTGATGAACATAGATGCAAAAATCTTCCACAAAATACTAGCAAACAGAATCCAACAACACATTAAAAGCATCATACACCATGATCAAGTGGGGTTTATCCCAAGAATGCAAGGATTCTTCAATATACACAAATCAATCAATGTGATAAACCATATTAACAAACTGAAGGAGAAAAACCATATGATCATCTCAATAGATGCAGAAAAAGCTTTTGACAAAATTCAACACCGATTTATGATAAAAGCTCTCCAGAAAGTAGGTATAGAGGTAACTTACCTCAGCATAATAAAGGCCATATATGACAAACCCACAGCCAACATCATCCTCAAAGGTGAAAAACTGAACCCATTTCCACTAAGATCAGGAACAAGACAAGGTTGACCACTCTCACCACTATTATTCAACATAGTTTTGGAAGTTTTAGCCACAGCAATCGGAGAAGAAAAAGAAATAAAAGGAATTCAAATCATAAAGGAAGTAAAACTGTCAGTGTTTGCAGAGGACATGATACTATACATAGAGAATCCTAAAGATGCTACAAGAAAACTACTAGAGCTAATCAATGAATTTGGTAAAGTAGCAGGATACAAAATTAATGCACAGAAATCTCTTGCATTCCGATACACTAATGATGAAAAATCTGAAAGAGAAAGTAAGGAAACACTCCCATTTACCACTGCAACAAAAAGAATAAAATACCTAGGAATAAACCTACCTAAGGACAGAAAAGACCTGTATGCAGAAAACTATAAGACACTGATAAAAGAAATTAAAGATGATACAAACACATGGAGAGATACACCACGTTCTTGGATTGGCAGAATCAACATTGTGAAAATGAGTATACTACCCAAAGCAATCTACAGATTCAATGCAATCCCTATCAAACTACCAATGGCACTTTTCACAGTACTAGAACAAAAAATTTCACAAATTGTATGGAAACACTAAAGACCCCAAATAGCCAAAGCAATTTTCAGAAAGAAAAATAGAACTAGAGGAATCAGGCTCCCAGACTTCAGACTATACTACAAAGCAACAGTAATCAAGACAATATGGTACTGGCACAAAAACAGGGATATAGAACAATGCAACAGAATAGAAAGTCCAGAGATAAACCCACGCGCCTATGGTCAACTAATCTATGACAAAGAGGCAAGGATATGCAATGGATAAAAGACAGTCTCTTCAATAAATGGTGTTGGAAAAACTGGACAACTGTATGTAAAAGAATGAAATTAGAACACTCCCTAACACCATACACAAAAATAAACTCAAAATGGATTAAAGCCCTAAATGTAAGGCCAGACACTATCAAACTCTTAGAGGAAAACATAGAACACTCTATGACATAAATCACAGCAAGATCCTTTTAGACCCACCTCCTAGAGAAATGGAAGTAAAAGCAAAAATAAACAAATGGGACCAAATGAAACTTAAAAGCTTTTGCACAGCAAAGGAAACCATAAACAAGATAAAAAGACAACCCTCAGAATGGGAGAAAATATTT
>NC_041221.1:120953742-121001538 GCF_002837175.3 Physeter macrocephalus | reverse complement strand
CAATGAGATATCATCTCACACCGGTCAGAATGGCGATCATCAAAAAATCTAGAAACAATAAGTGCTGGAGAGGGTGTGGAGAAAAGGGAACCCTCTTGCACTGTTGGTGGGAATGTAAATTGATACAGCCACTATGGAGAAAAGAATGGAGGTTCCTTAAAAAACTAAAAATAGAATTACCATACGACCCAGCAATCCCACTACTGGGCATATACCCTGAGAAAACCATTATTCAAAAAGAGTCATGGGGCTTCCCTGGTGGCGCAGTGGTTGAGAATCTGCCTGCTAATACAGGGGACATGGGTTTGAGCTCTGGTCTGGGAAGATCCCACATGCCGCGGAGCAACTAGGCCTGTGAGCCGCAACTACTGAGCCTGCACGTCTGGAGCCTATGCTCTCCAATAAGAGAGGCCGCCATAGTGAGAGGCCAGCGCACCACGACGAAGAGTGGCCCCCGCTTGCCACAACTAGAGAAAGCCCTAACACAGAAATGAAGACACAACACAGCAAAAATAAATATAAATAAATTAATAAACTCCTACCCCCAACATCTTCTTTAAAAAAAAAAAAAAAAAAAAAAAAGAGTCATGTACCAAAATGTTCATTGCAGCTCTATTTACAATAGCCAGGACATGGAAGCAACCTAAATGTCCATCAACAGATGAATGGATAAAGAAGATGTGGCACATATATACAATGGAATATTATTCAGCCATAAAAAGAAACAAAATTGAGTTATTTGTAGTGAGGTGGATAGACCTAGAGTCTGTCATACAGTGTGAAGGAAGTCAGAAAGAGAAAAACTAGTACCATATGCTATCACATATATATGGAATCTAAAAAAAAAGGTTCTGAAGAACATATGGGTAGGACAGGAATAAAGACGCAGACATAAACAATGGACTTGAGTACACGGGGATGGGGGAGGGTAAGCTGGGACGATGAAGTGAGAGAGTGGCATTGACATATATACACTACCAAATGTAAACTAGATAGCTAGTGGGAAGCAGCTGCATAGCACAGGGAGATTAGCTCGGTGTTTTTTGACCACCTAGAGGGGTGGGATAGGGAGGGTGGGAGGGAGACACAAGAGGGAGGGCATATGGGGATATATGTGTACACATAGCTGATTCACTTTGATATACAGCAGAAACTAACCCAACATTGTAAAGCAATTATACTCCAATAAAGATGTTAAAAAAATAAAATAAAACAGATAATCAACAAGGACGTACTATATAGCACAGGGAATTCTACCCAATTTTCTTTAATATGGAAAAAGAATCTATATTATAAAACAAAAATTAAATTTAAAAGAATAGTATGCGCTGATGTAAATGACCGAATACAGAGGGTAAAGAATGGTGATGCAAGAGAAATAGTAGGAGAATTCTGAAATGATGAATGACAAGGAATGGAATCTGGTCCACAAATGGAAGAATGGGAGAGGAAGGACATTTCATCCATAATAATAGCATGGAAAGCAGAGTATATGGGCACAGATGCTGGTAGGTGTAATGACATAGGGGCTCAAAGAAATACTCTGCCTCTGTTTTCTCAGATAAATAGAAAACATAGTTGACAGATGATTGTGATAATAGGGAAGTGAGAGTTGTAACTGTGAGGAAGAAAGGTATAAAACAGCCATCCGTGAAGTGGGAGAATGAAATGCAGTAGGATTGCCAAGTAGCACTCAGAACCAACTTGAGATGGCATGAATTTAAAGTGACAATAGGAAGCATAGTAGTTTGCTTGTTTTTTCTCCAAGGCACGTTTAGATGAACAGGTGCCAGCTTGGATTAGTCAGAGTTGGATGTAACGAGGGATGGGGCTTTCCTAGGTGATTATGCAAAGTAAGAAGTTGAAGGGAGTTGAGCATGTATGCAAAGGATGATTCTAAGGGTGGACCACACAACCTAATCTAATTGAGGAAGCAAATAAGGACATAAGAGGGCAAGTGAAGGATCAAGAAATGGAAGGAACAGTGGGCAAAAGGTCCTGGAGAGAAAATATTTTTTGCAGTCATGGTACCAGAAAGAGTGAAGCTGAAAGATAGTAGGCTATAGTTGGAGAGGGAGAGACTTCAAATTGTGAATATGGAAAAGTGGTAGATATTGATAATGAGAGGTTCTCCAGTATCCCCCCTTGAAGTGAATTAGGGTAGTGGTCAAGACAATTGGAAGAAGGAAGTTAAGGAACTGAAATCCAGTGTATTTGGAAAAGTCATCTACTTGTATATAAAATTTGCCAATAACTGCTACAAAAGGCTTGTACTGTGAGGTTAGACAGACTTGCCATGTGAAAGCTATTAATGTAGATACATCTGGCACCTTGAAAATGCCATTTCAGTCACCCAAGTTTCAGAATTCCTGTGGCTTGACTGTTACTGAGAAGCAGATATATTTTGCCTCATGTGCTATGCATTTTAGGAGCAAACAAAAATGATGACACATTTCACAGGGGAACAGGACCAGGATCAAGGTTATGGAATTCAACAAATATGACCTGTCAGATGCTAGAGGACTGGCTTAGCAGTAGAGACCTCAGGGTCAAAATACTCAAGTTTCCCTGGAACCAGAGATTCCAATCTCAAAAGCTTCAACTTAGTCCCTCACCCTTTGAAGGCAGATAACTTGGGTAGCACATAATTGATTGGCTAGGGTCTTTCAGATGACATCTTAAGACCAAAAGCTCCATCTTCTTTCTTAGGACATTAGGTAATTCATGGCTTTTTTTAAGGAACAAGAAATGACATTACAAAACTTGGCCAAAGAAATGGAGACATTGATTTTCCTCTGGAATATATTCACATATAAAGTCACCCTCTAAAGGTAAACAGAGCAGTAATATGCTATCAAAGCAAAGAAGTTCTATGTCACTGGGTAACTCAAAAATTCAGTCGCCAATATCTATCCAGCCATCCGTCTATATCAATCAATCAATCAATCAAATGGAGTGAGATATCAATCCTGAACAAGTGAGATGTTTTTTTCTAAGTGAGGACAAACACATGACTTCAATAAACAGAATCATCTTAGATATCTTCTGAGTTATTATTGGTTATCATTTTATTCTAATAATTTACTAAAGGGAAGGTATTAAACAGAATTGATCATCCTAGTTATTTTTCAACATGGTCTCAAAGTAAAATTATCAAATGAGGCAATTTCATAATCTATAACAAATATAATTAAGATAATTAGGAATTCAAACTGCTTGCATAGGCATCATACCTGATTAATATAAAACTGATCACATCCAAATAATCATCACTGCAAACTTTTCAAAGCACTTAAACAAGTTCAATATATGGAAAAATAGAGAACTAAATCACAGGGTTACTATGCAAATTTTGCACTTGCAAAAAAATATATTAGCCATTAGGCAAATTGCAGGTAAAGATATTTGCTGTGTGGAAGCATCAAGAAAATAATACAGATTGCAGATAAGAAAGTGTAGTCAATAGTGGCTTATCTTGCACATGGTTTGTTCATGTTTTGAAATGCACTACTAGACATGAACCCACCCACTATGTGTGCAGACTCTTGCATGAATTTGTTTCATAAAAGTAGAACCAGGTTTCTAATAGGAAGTACTTTCAGACCTGTAAAATACTTGACCAGTTACTAAATGTATTTAATGATATTAAGTCTAATTGTCTTCTTCCAAAATTCCTGGTCTAGGAATGTTTATAAAGTACTCATGCAAATTCTTCAATGGAAATATTTTTCCCCCAACAAAAGAAGATTAAATGGTGTCCCTAGTTCAGTTAAACTAACTGACCAGTTAAAGATACTCTACCTTCCTTCAATTTGCTGATTTCTCTTTGGCAATGATGACTGAATTCACAGCCTATAGATTAAAAGTCAGCTATTTAGAGAATTTAGATCTGTCAAAAGTGGTGATTATCACCATATTATATACCTCTTATGAGACCAATAAATGTAGTTTCTTTAAAAAAAAAAAAAAGCATTTGGAGATGATTAAAAATGAAAACATAACCAGACCAAGAATGATGAAGGTATTTCCATCCTTCCAGTCATATACAACTGTTCAAGATATTAATCATGACCACTGCTCTAGTGCTTTCTCTTATTCTCTCAAATGGGCCCTAAATTAGTACTAAGGAAACCTGGCAGGGACTGCAAGACCCTGGCCCTTAAGATAAAATAATATTTGATTCTATCCAGTACAAGTGGTGCTGTGCTTTGTAGTCAATCATCATTCAATTTATTTATCTTTATTTAATTTATTTATCAATTTATTTACTTATTAATTTATTTTTCAAATGCTAACTCACTCCCAGCACAACACATACTGCATGGAAAGTCCCCTTAATATGGTCCTATCCCATCTTATGATTAGAGTCCCGAACTAGGGAAAAATAAGGGACTTAACCAAGGTGTTGATTCAGTACGACAGTCACTGGAGTGTACTCAGAAGCAACATTCCAAGAAAGGTAGAGAAGGAATTTTATGCCCCTCAATCACATTTTTAGAATCTGAACAGAACTTCTATTCTTCTAGTGCGTAGTTGTCATGTGGCGGCAGAGACAGACACGAGGAGAATAAAACATTCTGTATTCACTGGTTATCTTTAATTTGAAGTTAAAATTATTGCTAAAGGCCAACCTATTTTCCTAATATCTGTGAAGATATAGGAAGTGATAGTAAGGCAATATTAGTCCAAATTTTATGAATGGGAAACTTAGAATTATAGCACTGCCAGAACTAAGCCTAAGCTTAAACACACTTCAGGCCTTCCAAACTCCTTGCCTGTTCTTTCAACCAAACAGTCAAAATAAGTTACTCTTTAGCTCTCATCAAGTAACCTATATTTTCTTAGGAAGTAAAGGTTAGTTATTTGAAGTGAACTTTTAAAAAATTTAGTAATAAAACACTCAGATCAATAATGCCAATTCTATTTCCTAGAATATTCACCCAGCCGGAAGTTGAGTTAGTAGCATCCTTCAAGCCTTCTTTGAGATAGCTGATCTATCTTACAGCAACTATTATAAAATATCACGACATTGCCCATCAATATCTCCCAAGTTGCATATTAACTAAACTTTGGCATTCAAAAGATCACCATTGGGCTTCCCTGGTGGCGCAGTGGTTGAGAATCGCCTGCCGATGCAGGGGACACAGGTTCGTGCCCCGGTCCGGGAAGATCCCACATGCCGCGGAGCGGCTGGGCCCGTGAGCCATGGCCACTGAGCCTGCGCGTCCAGAGCCTGTGCTCCACAATGGAAGAGGCCACAACAGTGAGAGGCCTGCGTACCACACACACACAAAAAAAGATCACCATTATCACAGTGCGGTTATTTGAATCACAGTGCAGTTATTTGAATCACAGTGTAGTTATTAACCATATTTGAAAAATGTAAAACTTGTTTAATAAAACATCAATTGTAGTTTATTGATTTTCATCTAGAAATTTTATGTGATCAGGCTGTTGGGGGTGTTTTCTCTGACACCAATCAATATTCCAGTTCTCTGACACCAATTTTTTATCCAAGAATTCATTTCAATTCTGATACTACCCCAAGTTAGCACAGACCCCACAGGTTAAAGATTAAGTCCCACAAGACTGTACCCACTTCAGATACTGGTCACCAGTCCCAAGTCACCTTCTGACTAACTGGCTATAAATTGGAGGTTCCCAGGACCCCCTCCTCAGGTTCAGTAATTTACTAGAACAGCTCACAGAACTCAGGAAGACATTTTATTTATGTGAAACAGTTTAATAAAAGGCTACAAATAAACAGCCAGATGAAGAGGTACATAGGGTGAGGTTTGGAAAGGCCCTGAGCACAGGAGCTTCTAGAAGTCTCTGTGGAGTTGGGGTGCACCACCCTCCCAGCACATCGACATGTTCGTCAATTTGGAAGTTCATAAAATTTCATTGTTCAAGAGTTCTTACAGACCTTAATTTTCAGGACCCTCTCCCCTTCCTCGAGCTGGGTGGGTGGGGCTGAAAATTCCAACGTTCTAATCACTTGGACTTTCTAATCACAGGACTTCCATCTTGAGAGTATATAGGGGCCCCATCCTAAGTCATCTCATTAACATAAACTCAGATATGATCAAAAGAGGCTCCTTAAAAATAACAAAAGACACTCTTATCACTAAGGAAATTCCATGGATTTTAGGATCACTGTCCCAGGAACCAAGGACAAAGACCAAATATATCTCTTATTATAACACAGTTATTCATTATAGACAGACAGATAGCTAGCTAGCTAGCTAGCCAGATAGATAGATGTAGATATATCTATATAGATATATCTCCTGATTGTTCTAAGTACTATGTAAGTCTGCGGATACACTGTGGTGGAGAAAAGCAAATACAACTACTGCCCTCAAAGAGCTTAAGTCTAGTGGTAGAGGGAACTGATAGTAGTCAAATAAACACAGGGGGGAAAATGTAAAGCAACAAGTGTGATAAGACTTAGAAGGAAATGATGAACCATACAATAGGTGGATTGGCTCCCCAAGGCTGTTGGAAATGGAGAAGTCTTCTGGAGGAAGACAGCTCTGAGTCAGGCTGAGAAGTTAAGGAGATAAAGATGGCATGAAAAGGGCAGAAGCCAGTTTGCAGATGTTGAAGATGAGTTTGAGCTAAGGACAGGGAAGATTTGGTTTTCTGAAAATGACCCCAAGAATATGTTGCTTCAAATACTACATCTTTGTTTAGTATTATTATAGATATTTTTACTGATTACTATGATATGAGATAATACTATTTCATATTATAAGTAGTCACTAAATTACTTACAAGGACTCATTCAGACCACAGAACTAATCTAAAATATGCTGATTTCAGCACAGAGAAAAAGGGACTGGGCTACAAGTTAATAGGCGATGCATTTCTACCAACTGTGCCTCAGTTTCCACGTCGTAAAATGAAGGTTTGGGTAAGTATGTTATGTTATTCAGGACTCTTCCAGTTACAAGTCCTAGCAAATAGTCACAAAATGGCTTAAGAAAGAAGAAAAAAATATTGGCTCACTCATTTCTCTGTCTCTCCTTTTGGTTTTTCTCCATATTGGATGCATTTTCAGAAAAGCCCTTTCCACACAGGGTTAAGGATAGCTCATGGCAGCTCAAAACGTTATTGGAGGCGGTCCCCAAGGAAATGGACTTCCCAAAAGCTCCAGCAAAACTCTCAGGAAAGGTTCTAATTGGCCTGTTGGGTCATGTGACCATCCCTGAGCCAATCACTGGGGCCAGGAAATGGAGTACTCTGGTGACCAGCCCAGGTAGTGTGCCTACCCCTGGGGATTGGGATATGAGACCATGCGCTTTTTAGCCTCTCTGTGCAAAGGAGCGATGATTCCTGAAGGGAAAAGATGCTGCTGAACAGATAAAATGTTTGAATGACCGCTCTATGAATTTTTTACCATTTAAAAAAAATTCATGTTCTACTACCCTAAATTTACTGACAAAACAGAGGCAATATGCATATTCTGAGACCCTTTACAACGAGGCGTATGTTTTGATTTCCTGAGAAAGCTCTAATGGCCCTTGCCAACAAACTAAATGGCAGTTTCCACTGCCCGTTTGTTCTATCATAAACATAATGTGCTTCTCGTCTCTCCTCAGTTTACACATCTTCATTTTTAATTGGCCACTAATGTTCTCCAAATGTCTTCACCTTCTCTCACAGCACACCAAGAAGGTAGATTTTAGACACACACACTCACAAGGATTTTAAAATCTCAGAATACCTAATCAGTTTACACTGCTAAAAAGATGGGGTTTCCAAATGGTCACAACAAAGATGAAGATGGGAGAAAAGACTATGTTCTCTGTCTGTGCTCCAACGTTGATCAAACAGACACAAGAAGTAAAATTTGCTTTTGGTGTCTGCCTCACTCTTGGTTTCTGTCTCTCAGGAACCCCTAGCTTTGCAGATCACAATTCCAACCCAAAACACAATTTGTAGGCTGCTAGTGAAACCCGAGTTCCCTGAGAAAGAGAATTAAGAACACAAAGAAAGTATTCAGTAATTTGTTTTACATTATAAAGGGACCTCATATCAATAACAATGAGGGATAATTAATGAAAACCCTGAAAAATTGTCTTTGTTCTGTGTTGTTCCACTGAATAATTTATCACCACCTCATCAACCAACGCAAACCCAGACACCATACATAAGAAGCAGCATCTCTCTCTAGTTCTAATTTGGCTCTCCCTGCCCCATCCCGACCCCGCCCCCCCACCCCTGACAATATCCCTGTCCCTCGCCCCCTGAATCCTGTAGCTTCACGGACATTTTAGTGCTGATCACTACGGTTTTGAGTGGCTCCCTCTAAAAACCTAAATCCTTCTGCAACTAGTGAAATTTGGTACTTTCCATCAGCTTTAAGTGACTGTGCTTCACATGAAAGAGACCATATGACTTTGTTTCTCAATTAGGACAGATCATCTCAACACGGCCCCAGGGAACCCACAAAGCAACCATTCCTGATCTCTGCATGGCATTAAGTCTCATTCCATGGCTTTGTTATTTTTGGACATTGAAATTACAGAGTTGCATGCCAAGCTCTTTCTAACAGCAGGTTAATTTAGCAATACTGGCTGCTGAGTTCCTACTTCACCCAACTCACCACCTAGTTGCTTAAAGACAGGTCTGGGTCTTTCTCTCCTCCCAGGATGGCCTCCTAAGTGCAGCCTGTTAAAGTGACACGACGCCAATATTGGAGACACAGCTTAAATATTTGAAGAAAACAACAAGGTTATCACCAGCCAACTGCCAAATATGGGTGCTTCTGATGCCTTCTTTTTTTTTTTTTAATCACACAGTTTTCAGTTTTTACATGCAGATGAGGGCATTTTAATGTAACCAGAGATGAGGGAGGGGACACAACACATTATGCAAATGTAGTAGCAAATGTAAAATGATAAATTAGCAAGCAACTATTTAATTATTACTGTGACTAATTCCTATAGATGGTGCCACAGCTAATGAACCTGAACTTGTCCTGGCTGACTGCAGTGTCCTGTTGAAACATTTCCATTTGGTTTGTTTGCTGCTTGTACAGCTCAGTGAAATAGATAGCATCTGTTTAATGAGCTCCCACTTCATTACAGAGCTGGACTACTTACTGAGTCATTCTCCTTAAGCATGCAGGCTGTGTACTCTGCTGTTGTTTTAAAGCAAATACTAATTTATGATTACCTGTCACATTAGGGCATTGAAAATTGTATTCACACAGGCTCACATGAGCGGAATGCTCATGAGCTGATTATGGACTGTGGTGGCAACCCTTGCTTATAATCCGTGGACATAAATTCAGATCCCCACTACAATATGGGCTCCCAAACAATAGATGCTGTTTGCAAAGAGGGAGAGGGAAGAGAAAAGGGCTGGTGAAATCATCACATGTAAATGTACAGACTCTTTCAAAGCCCGACAAACTCAGCAATGACCTAATTCAATGTGCACTGATTGTCAGAAACACCCGTTACACTGTGTCATGTACAGAGGAAGATGAATGACTCTCTGGCTATTCACTCCCTGCCATGGTCATTATCTAATTGAAGTCTGATGCCCAAGCAAGGCGGATCCTGACACGGTGACTGCAAGCCTCTATTGTATGGAATAAATCCTATAGATGTGTCCTAAAATGGTACTTGCAGAGAAAATTCCAATCAATAACACTTTTCCAAAATGCAGCTTTTCATCTTTAAGTCTAATATTTACCTGCAGGCTTTAGCACAATGCTCTTTTACCAGTTTTTTCCCCCCTTCTCTCTCCCCCATTACAAGCATGCCATTTGCACTTTAAAATACAATATTAAGCAAAATGCCTCATTAAATCTGTTGGTTTTTTTTTTTTTTTTTTCAGTTTATCCCCTATAATTTGCCCCCGTAAATTAAAACTATGGAGAGATGTAATTTTGCCTTTTTATTGGCTGTCTGCTCAGTTTGTTTTTATAGTCCTGCCTTCATTCTGCCTGGGGACACCATGGTTTGCTTCAGAGGCCGCTGCCCTTAATGTGGGGAGTGCTATAAACATCACTTCCTCAGAACTGTGTGTACCAATCATAATCTTTGATTACAAATACTGCTCAAGACATCAAACATGAGGTACAGTACAATGAGAGAGGCGGCCAGGAAGCATCCCTAATTGGCACTCACATGCAGAATACTTAGATATAGCTGCCATGGGCTGTACCTATGTTAAATTCTGCAATGGAGATTAGAAAACCTACCCAAGCTAGCCATGTACCGTAAATAAGAATACAAAGATTAATAATTTATACATCTGATCTACACCCCATACTCACTTTCTTTTCTTCTTCTCTCTTTTTTTTTTTTTTTTTTGATCACCTGTTTAGAAACTTCAGTGTTTTTTTTCCTCATTTTTTTGGGCTTAGCTACCCGGGACTGACAACCAGACTAATGGGATGGAAGAATAGAAAGAATAAAAAAATGGGGGTGGAGGGAGGGATAAATTAGGTTGGGATAAACATACACACACTACTCTATATAAAATAGACAACCAACAAGGGCCTACTGTATAGCACAGGGAACTATACTCAATATCTTGTAATAACCTATAATGGAAGAGAATGTAAAAAAAAGAATTTATATATTATATATATATATAAGATATATATACACACACACACACACAGCTCAATCACTTTTCTGTACACCTGAAACTTATATGACATTGTAAATCAACTATATTTCAATGAAACTTTTTTTTAAAAAGAAAGAATAAAAAACAAACGCCCAACTGTGACATGGTTAAAAGAGAAAGCAGGTGAGAATAAGTATGGATCATAACGTAGGCTCATTATACATTTTAAGCAAACTCCTAACTAAACATTTTAAACTGTTTTCTATAGCCATTGTGTGTAACATCTCTCTGGATAGGTTGGTAATCTGTGGCTCATCTCTTCGTCGCTGCAGTCCACAGAGACGTCGCAGACGTGGGTGCTGGCTTGTTCCAACCACCATGCAGCATTATAACTTTGAACTTTGCCACTTCACGCTTAGAACAAGAAGAGGACAAAATGACTGCTAAGTTTCTCTTAGCTCTACTATGCTATAATTTCACCTTTTTAGCCATAATTAAAGGAGCCCTAACCAGCATGGTGTCCAAGACCGTTCGATTGCTAATACTAATTTTGACTACATTTCAGGTTTACTCTAAAAAGATGCGCACAGTTCTAAAAAATCAGCAATTTTCTTCAATGCACAAATGAAGTGATATGGCGTCTCATTTCAAATAATGCCCAATTTACACCATGGCAACCCTGACCCACTGTTTCTTAAAAGAAACCAAGTTTAATTCATCTTCGTGATGCCTAAGTCTGACTCTCACTAATCACAAGTTATAAGTTATTGGGCAAATTTGCATGTAGTTTTTTTTTTCTTTAATGGAGCCTGAAGAATCTAGAAACCCAGTTGTTCATTTTATTGTCTTAATATGAATGTAACACAAAAGACTTTGGGTTATTCAAAAGAATATTTTTCATAATACCTATGTTTAAACTGCAGAAAAATGGAAACAAATTAGTTAATTACTGTCTCCAGCCCGTATGGGTGCTAACAAATTCCTTTTCCTCACCTATAATGAATTCCCAATGCCAGCCAAGATGGGGGAGGTGTGAGCAGTAGTGCTGGTTTTTTCTACACAAGCAAATTGCTTCTCCTGATTTACATGGGAAAAAAAGACTGAGTGCCTATTTATACACTGGATAATCCAATTTGCTTATTTTGCAAAACAGTCCCTTTCCCCTTATTGGCAGCACTAAGCATTGTGCAGCCTCTCAACTAGAGTTTAAAAGGATATGCATTAGATACAAGGCCACACAATGACTGTGCTCAATTCACTACATACACTAGAGTCCATTTAAAAAGAAGGCAGAGAGGTATTTGGAGAAACATTTGGTTTATGCTTTTAAAAGTATATATACCAAATGCCCACAAGGAAGACTAATGGAGAGGAGAAATCTTACTGAGAGGTAAAAAAAAAAAAAAAAAAGTTAAGTTTTACTGTAAGTTTTCAATTGAGTTCTCTTGAGACCTGCCAGATAGGATTCTGCACTTTGCCTAGTTCCCCAAAATGCATTCTTTTGAAGCCAGATTAGAGCCAACAGCTGTTAAATATTCTTTCTTGAGATGACACAGATAAAATATATATATATTTTAGATTTGTAGATACAGATGAAGACACAGAAAAAGATATGTCCATAACCCAGTAACCAACAGGATTTCAAAAGAGCTGAGGAATACCAGTTGGAGAAGAAGGGTGTGAAGGAGACAGAAAACCTGGCTTGTCAGGGCTGGGGGTGGGGGCACTTCTAACTGGACGTTGTTTTCCATAGCTAATCAGAGAGGTCACATGCAAAATCCTTTCTAAGTGTCAAGCCCACAGTTTCACCCTGCAGTAGGCTGGGAAAAGAAAACTCCACCTATTAAAAATGTGATTTTCATGAGAAAGGAAAAGCTGAAATGGTGAAGTCACAGAGCTTTCTGCATAGGCAGTGACCCTGCTGTCAGGGAATCAGCTTCAGACCAGCCAAATCAGCCACAAAGACAAGAAGAGAAAATGGAATGCGGGGAGACAAAAGTGACCAGCATCTCGGCTCCCAGAGGGACCCTCCAAATAGCACAGCCGTGGCAGCAGTGTAACCTTCCTGGCCTTCACGGGGTCCTGTGAATAAAGGAAGTGACAAGCACAACTAATCTGAGGCGGCAGTTGATGAACATTCGCCCATGTAAAAGCCACCACCAAGTGTATCCTTTCCCAAGGATCTTAGAAACAAGCTAGGGTCCAATACAGCCTCCTTACTAGGGAGCCTCTAATCACACAATTTGTGTGTATATTTTCTCTCTCTCTCTCTCTCTCTCTCTCTCTCACTCTCTCTCTCTCTCTCTCTCTCACACACACACACACACACACACACACACACACACTATAAAATAGAGCACTATCTAAGCTCTGACGTTTTACGTTCCTCCTGTAGGTGTTATTATATAAGACACACGTAAGTAAAGTTAAAATGGCAGATTTGAGAGCGTGCTCAATCTTGTTTTATGATGAGACGATACTTCCTGGGAATAAAGCTTTCAGAACATGACCGTCAGACATGGTAATTAGAAATTAATGCTAAGGCAAGTGGAGAAATATTTAGCCATGTGTGCAGTGGAAGATTGGAGAAGAGGTCACAAGTTCTGAAAAACAGTCCTACTCTCTTGGAACCCTGCACCCCCATTCCGCGCTTTGCTTTGCAAATAATTCTTTGACTAGTCAGCAGCATCTCAGGGTTTTTGCTGACTTTCCAGGCAAAAGGCGAATGTCTGCAGACACAACCCCCTCCCCGTCAGGTCCTCAGCTCCTGCTTCGCAGCTGGGCGAACGTCCACTGGTCATGTGACTCTCAATGCCTGGCCTCCACGCCCTGGTCCAAGCCGAACCGCGCTGGGGTCAGGAGGGGCTGCTTGTACCAGGGACGATGACCCTTTGACCGGTCAACCTTTCTCTCGACTGTTCTCCGACGATGGTTTGGAGTAGCAGCAACACCAGCAGCAAAAGAGAAAGAGGCTTCAGATGAGAAAAGAAATAACTGGAGTTGTCAGGGAGGGAGGGAAAGGAAAGGCTGCTTTTATTTGAAGTGTTCAGACATGCTGAAGTAATGATCCTGGCAACATGTCAGTGAAAACGCTTTAGTAAGCAAATAATTTAATTACCGCCTTCTCTGAGGTAGTTGATATTGCTTGACCCCTGACCTCTTGTCTTGCTGTACCTCAACTCAGCCTGGGATTCACACGTCCTATTCTGGTCCCAGAATCTCTCCAACTTGTACCATTTAATATAGTGTGTGCTCCAGGTGTGCTATGGTGAATGAATAGTTATATTACTACCTGTCAGACACAATCACACTTTATTCATCATTCTCGGCTGGCTGCGTGAAGCCCAGCTTCCAGCAGGCTCCCTCTCTATTTCCTTGTTCAAACGTCTGCGGTGCTTTTGGCCCATCTGTCAAGGCTGTCATTTAGAGGGAAAACAGTATCAGCGCTTTAAATATACGGAGTTCTCTATTGAAAAAGTGCTGTGATTGAACTGTCAGCATTCTCAGTATCACAGACAGTAATTCATGACTGGTCAGGGCTCCACTGAGGTTGCTATTACTACAGTGACCCCGAAGGGTCATGTGGAGGGTTTTTGCTTTACAGTTTGGTCTATAAATAGTGCAATTAACCTTTCAAGAATTACAAAATGCTCTTGAATTCTCTTTACATGTGCTTCATGCTTGCACAGTTTAGAGCAAAGGGAAGGAAAAGAAGGGGAAAAAAAACGACAAAATTGCTGAAATGGGAGCCATGTGAGTAGAAATGTGTGTGTGTGTGTGTGTGTGTGTGTGTGTGTGTGTGTGTGTGTGTGTGTACATATATATATATTGTTTTGAGAGCAAGCATTTGAAATGCATGAATGTATTTTAAGCCACCGTTTGCTGTTTTGGAGCAGGATAACATATGCTGAGATTTCTGCTGAACTGAAAAGGTTTCTGAATCTGAAATAAAATATGATGGATGTGAATGAAAGGACTTCTGCTCGTCCTTATGGAAAGGAAGTGAAGGTTTTCAGTTCTCCAAATTGTTACCTTTCCAAAACAGTGTTTCTCACTGTTTCCAGCCGCAGCTTCTAGAGAGAAACACCTGCATTCTCTGCTAAACCCAGAGAAAACCGTCTCAGGAGCCAAATGCCATATCTAATCTTATAACACAATCCCCAAAGAAAGAGAATTTGGAATGCTGATTAGGCAGGCTACTGATGACTCCCTCTCATTTGAAAGCCTCAAATCACTGAATGAGGTTTTTCTCCTTTATCCTTCAGGAAATCAAGGCACTTTCTAAAGGAAACGCAGAAGGTCAGCAGCAGAGCCTAAAATACAAACCCAAACTCCAAATCTCAGCTTTTTACAAATCCTAGACTGTCGGGCCACCCCCACCCTCTTCCTCCCTGGAAACCGTAATACTAAGCGATCCCTTTTCAGTATCTTTCTATAGACAATTACATTCTAAGTGATTCAGAGTAGTCACTTGGACTCATTCCTGAATACAGGGCAGGTTTTTGTGCTTTTAGATTTCTGCATCCCAGGGATGTCTCCTAACACAAGAGTACAGAATCCTGGTACTGCATGGCTGCCTCTCAGATGAATGTTTGATATGTTTTCTCTTTGGCGGGATCATTTAATGACTGCATTATGCTAGTTATTCCCACAGCTCATACAGCACAAAGAGATTTTTTTTTTTTTACCAAGTTGTTCAATGGACAAAGCCAACGAGCCTTTTTAATTTGTGATACCAAGCTTATACAACCAAAAATAACCATTTTTGGTGGCTTCAGTCACCATATTTTTTCTTGTTTCGAAGGTAATTTTACCAAGTTTCTTTCTTTAGGGGAAGGAAAGATGCTATTTTTGTGTGTGTGCAGGTCAGCAGAGGAAAGCCACAGACCTAGCAAATGGTCCTTTATGACACATACTTATGTTGACCATCCTCTAAAAGGAAAATAACACATCATTTTCTTAAACATCTGTATCACCAAAGAAGTAGGATTAAGGCAATATTTCAACTAGCTTAAAGGCTTGCAGGAGGCAGGAAGAAGAGTAAAGAGGTATAAACCTTCCCATTAGAGTTATTTTCTGGGAATGCTTCTCACACCAAACCACAGCTATACAGAAGTAAAAGCCTTTGCTTATTGCAGCCACCGAGCAAGGATAATTAAGAGGTAAACCCTTCCAGTTCGGGTGCACTTTCCTTTTTGGCGACAATCATAAAAGGTACAGAGCAGAGCCAAACAGCCCCACGTTGTCACTGTTATTATCTTTTGTGACTGCTTCCTTCTCTTCCCATCCTCAGTTGGACAGCAAAAAGCCTTTGCTTATTATAGAGGCAGAATAAGTGCTAGTCTCATCCCATTAACTGTCATATTACCAGGCTCCGTGCCATCCCATTTGAGTTTCACTGAGCATTCAGAACTGCTTAATTATGTACAGTAAAGACAGTCTGCTGAGACTGTCCTTCTTGATTAATATGGGAGGGGGAGGGGAGGTGAAGGGTCACCTCCAAGGCTCGCTTGTGCCTTGCGCAAAACTAACTTGGTGTGACAAAGGCTTTTGTGAGTTAAAAACAAAAATAAATTAAAGCCCATTTGGAAAGAAAGACGCTGGCATCAAGGGATGAGGCTACTTTTGATTCTGCAGGCTAACAAGAGATATTCCCCGCTCTGTGCTGGCGTTAAACTGTACAGTGCATTCCTTATAAATTATACCACCTCGTGTTAATTACAGTGTGCTGACAGAGCTTGTCATTACCAAGCCTGCTACAGGCTTTGTGCACTTGGATTTTAATAACTGTTTGCTCTGAGGAATGTGGCAGAGCTGCCTAAGTGGCTGAGCTGGGTCATTGCTAACATCCCCTTCTTCAGCCCCTCACACTGGTTCTATTCTTACAACCCTAATCCTTCCCTCCCCCCCCCCCCGCCGCCTCCCTCCCTCCCTCCCTCCCTCCCTCCCTCCCTCCCTCCCTCCCTCCGGCTCCCTCTGGGCCCTGCGCTCAGAGCTGTGCTGGCCGCTCCCCGCCATCCCCTCCCCCCGTAAAACATGTATAGGTTACAGTCTAGAAATGCCAATGCATTCATTCAGACACAATAAACTGAGCTTTATATTGTGCTGCACTCATTGTCAGCCCTTCAAAGACTACCTGAAATACTCTTTTCTCCTTTATCCAACCTCTGTATAAAAACACGACTGCTCTGATCTAATGGGATATTTTGAGGTTCCTCCCCAATTTCTAATTTGGCATTCTCCTCTTGGGCAGGAATCTCTTATCTGCTACTTTATTCGTGCCCAGGGCAAGAGACTGTAAAGGAAGATGCTACAAAGGTGGAAACAAAGTCAGAACCCATCCTTCTCCTCTTCCTCTTCCTCCTCATCCAATAATTTTATATCTCAGATAGTTATTTTCATAATCAACAAATACAAACAAAGAAATCACTCCTTCATCTTAAAACGAAATAGCACCACCACTTGGTGAGCCCCTACTATGTACCAGGGGCAAAGGCTAGACTCTAGAAAAACAAAGATGAATAAAATATAGGCCTGGCCTGCAGGGCCTTAGTAGGGGAGTGGTTATGTAAATAAATAATTACCAGTGGGATGTTTAATAATAGAGGTAAAAACAGGTCTTCTCTCAGCCTCACTTGTCTGTGGGTACAGATGTGGTCACATTAACAGTAATAATTCAAATTTCTCTGCTTTGTACACTCACCAATTTCTGGAAGTCCCCAGATAGAGCCTCACATGTGCTCATTAACAATTCTGATCCTGCTGGTACTTCGCCTGTTGTGTCAGGCATCATGGCACAAACGGTCACAGCTTCTGCCCCATTCTGTCTTTTGAGTTGCCCCTCTTAAAGGGTTACCAAGGCAGTGCTGTTTGAGCCACATCTCTTACAGAGTTTCTAGTAAAACAGTCCACCCTGATCCCTAGGAGTCAGAAAAAAGTCCATGATGGGTTGGGCTGAGACAGACCTGAGTGAAAAATGCCATGCTGTCCTCAGATTTGTCCCCACTACTACCACAACTAAGCCTTTCTTACTGGGCCAAGTGCCCCGTGCCACACTCCTTCCTCCTGCAGGTTGAATTTTCACACAAGGTTCCTTTGTCTTCCTGTTATGAGGCTTCTGCTGGACCCACTCCCACAGGGTGTAAGAAATTCCAGACATGTCTGTATCTCCCTCACACTCAAGCACTGACAGAGGTTTGAACAAGATATCTTGATACACTCAGACACTCACCACACACACACACACACACGCACACAAACATCCCAACACATACCACGTAAGCAAACTGAAATGTAAAAGAGACTGATATCACTTTCTATAAAAATCAGTTTTATGGTAAATATAATTTACCAGATACAGTAAACCAATTAATTGGTATTGACTTAAGGAGATGAAACCCATCTTCTTTCCACTTACCAAGACAAAAAAGAATAAGTGCAAGTAGACACAATGTAATGAAAATGACTTATAACGTGAAATCAACTCAACTTGAAGTTTATTTTCTCAACATAAAGTGGAATTGCATCATATACTCTACCTTCTGCACAGACTTTGGAACTCAACCCCCATGAGTTGAGATCCCTGTATCTTTTCTAATCCTCATCATTACAGGAAAAAGAAGTATATATTAGGAGTACAGAAGACTACTATTAAGATAAAATGCCAGAAAGCAGAAATCCCTTAAAATCATGTACCCCCTCATCCCAGGAGGGACCTGATAGCTGTTTTTGATGCCTGCTGTCTATGCCAAGTGGAATAGTTTGAATACCCAAATATCAGCATGAAAATTACATATTTGTCCTTTCTTCAGTCAGCTCATTCTATGCACACTTACACTTCAGCATGTGCAAGTGTTACTGTAAAAACAAAATTGTACCTACTGTTTTTATGAGCAACTTCAAAGCTTTCCAGGGCTAAGTTTATAATTCATGATTTCTGTTTCACTTGTTGACCTTAGAACATGATCCCAACATAAGCCACAACTCCACCGTAAACATTGCTTTTTGTGTGCGTGTGTGTGTGCATATATATACTCGTCTATATATTTTAGGACACAAATTTGTGATTGTACATTGTAAAACTTCACTGAGAGACAGAAAACCATATAATACATATTAAAGAATGCTGTGCTAAACCATAAATTACGTAGTTTGACCTCTTGGCTTCTTATGGCAAACTGACACACTTGGCTCTCATTAAATCATTTTCTTACAAGACTTACTTTACATCAGCAACACGAAAATCTTCTCAATCCCTTAGTTTCCAATGTTGCTTATATGTATAACAGTAAATATATACATTTACCATATGTGTGGGTATGTATAGACACATACACGTATCAATATATATAAATGAGAAATAAAGAGAGAACTCTCTCCCAGGAGATAAAGAATCTTATAGTCCCAATTTATACTCATACCCCCCCCAAAATCACTAGATTTCAGATTTTGGAACCACTCTGTAATTAATAGGTATTTAAGTGACACTTCCTTCCATTAACTTTCCCTGTATTATTACTGGCCTTACCAACCTCAAACAACTAAAGCAAATTAGACTCAAATGCCTTCCCACATTAGAATTGTTTTTAAGATTAAAATTGGTTTTCAAAGATTCAGTTTTTAAATTTATCTTTCCTTGAGGTATAGTTGATTTACAATGTTGTGTTAGTTTCAGGTGTTCAGCAAAGTGGTTCAGTTATATATTTAATATATAATAAATATCTATTCTTTTTCAGATTCTGTTCCATTACTGGTTATTACAAGATATTGACTATAATTCCCTGTGCTATACAGTAGGTCCTTGTTTGTCTATTTTATATATAGTAGTGTATCTGTTAATCCCAAACACCTAATTTATCCCTCATTTTTGAAACACAGATACACACACACACGTGCAACTCTCTAGCTTAGCCTTTGTTTGTGGTCCCAGCAGCCCCATGTGTCCTTTGCCATCCTCACAACCCCTAGCACCAATGACAAATACTCTTGGGCCATTTAGGAGCGCTCGTTTGTATCCTGTTGAGCACAAGGACCCCTCAGCTAGCGCAGCACTTTCTTTCCTTCCTACAACGCTGCAAAGCTGCTCTGGGAGCCGCAGAGCCCAGATTTCACGTAACTTTCTCTACCTCTCTTCCAGCAAGCTTACCACTCAACTTCCTGTACAGGCTGAGAAATGCCCGGAGGCCCCTCAGCCAGACCCACCTGCAAGGACCCCTCCCTCTTGTACTGAGCTGCTGTTTCTTTCCGTCAGGGATTCGGCAACATACCTCGAGGGGAAGTTCTGACCTCGAGGTGTCAGCATTTATCACCACCCTGGCGGCTGCAAGCAGCCTCAGACAGACAGACAATTACCTTGGCGATCAGGCCTGGCAGTCACGGGCTCTGTGGGAAGGAAAGCTGAAACCGGGTTTTTCCTCCTCACGAAGACTCACTGAGGGTGTTTTACTTTTCAGTGAAAACTGGAGACTGGAATGAAGTGGCTCGAGGGCATGACCTCAATCACACCACAGTAATGAGGTGTTTTTGGTGTGGTGTCAACTCCACCACAAGACAGAAGCCCACTTTCCAAAGAGGGAAAGTCCCAGGTGCTAGGGGCACTTTCTGAACCACTCCTCTCACCTTTCCCATTTCCAAGGACCAGTCAGCTGGGCCTTTGCTAACTGATGCTCAGGAATCCCTGATAAGTTTATCTGCCTCCAACTGACCAACTCCATGACTGAAACAGGACAGTGATTTCAATTATTGCTTTTGCTCCTCCCCGGAGAAAACTCTATATTCAAACTAAATGTTTTTATTTTATTTTTTTTTTTTGCGGTACGCGGCCCTCTCACTGCTGTGGCCTCTCCCGTTGCGGAGCACAGGCTCCGGACGCGCAGGCCCAGCGGCCATGGCTCACGCGCCCAGCCGCTCCACGGCATGCGGGCTCCTCCCAGACCGGGGCACGAACCCGAGTCCCCTGCATCGGCAGGCGGACTCTCAACCACTGCGCCACCAGGGAAGCCCAAACGAAGTGTTTTTACATAGTCAACTAGCTTGTCTGACAAGCACAGCCAAATGTCATTCTCTTGAGCTTCAAACTGCTTTAGCTCAACTGAGAGTAAATGAGTTTTCACAGGTCATGAAGACAGGAACAGTTACATACAATACACACAAGTAAATAAAGTATCCAAGAAAATACGTGATTTTAAAGGTTAACTTTTCTTAAACAACATTTTACCGTTTCAGTATTTACAAAAAATTCCCACTGTTAAAAGGGTAAATAAAGAAATCCTAATATTAAAAACAAGCAATTTGCAATATATTTTTTCATTGTAAATATGTGTCCAAATCTAAACTCATAAAAATTTGGGTTTGTTCTAGAGTGCAGGTGTGAAGTTGGCTCCAACTTTAATTTTGTGACCATGATTTTGAACTGGTTAGCAGGCACTAAAGATACTTTAAAGCTGTTTCCTATCACTTTTCGGTCTACAGTGATCATGTGCACGGGCACCGGCAGCCCCATGCTATGGAATGCACTCAGCCGCCCCATGGTGACTGGAAGCATCACGTGATTTGTGTCAAGTGCTCTGAATGCAAGCAAGTGTGGCCACTGAGATAACAGCAGAAAAAAATTAACTGCCCCTTTTAAAATTGGGATATCATTGACATATAAGAGTATATTCATTTCAGGTCTACACTACCTTTTGATTCCTTTTAATAGAATAGAGCTAAAGAGGAACAACTAAAAGAGCTACATATTTGCTGGGAGGGCTGTTTGTACCTTCTTGGAAACACCTTCCAAAAAGGCAAACTAGACATAGACCATCAGGTTTTTCACCCTATGAAGACGTGAGAGGAATAGCCTGGTTTTTCTCCCACCCATTGGCACTAGACCAGGCTTTTCTATCAGGGAGGCAGAAGTGGAGAGCAGGGATGTCTAGCTAGAAAAAGTTCCCCAGGTCATTCTGATATTATAACTCCTTCCCTCCTGCAGTGAGGGTCTATGAATAGACGGACCACAAGAAAGAACAATTTGAGATTGTTGGTAAGAATGAAGTATCAAAGAAGAATCATGGAATCCAGGCTGAGAAAGAAAGGAGACAATGAAATCATAAAGGGTGATAAACTCAGAGACAAGGGGAAGGTCAAGTTTGGGGAGATCTTGATAAACATGAAGGACAAACAATGGAAAAATAGAAAGAGATTTTTACTTACCTCTGTTCATTGAGTGTACTGGATGTATCTTTCCTACACTTTGCTTTCTTAGCTTCATAATAATAAAACAGAGGAGTGTACTTTGCTGTTATGATAATTTACAAGGGGAAGAAGAGGTAAGTGAGGGTCAGATCTAATTTTTCTAAGATAGTAGTCTCAAGACAGCCCTTTTTTGTTACGCAATCCTGCCAAAACCCCTTTGGAAGACAGAGTAAGATTTACACTTGCTAGGTAAAATACAAGATGCCCAGGTAAATGTGAATTTCAAATAAAAAAATGAGTAATTTTTAGAATATGTATGCCCCATGCAATATTTAAGATTTAATTATATTAAAATTACATGTTGTTTATATGAAGCTCATATTTAACTGGACATCCTTTACTTGTATTTATTAAATCTGGGGACCTGAGGGGAATAAATCCTGAATTTAGCAACTAGCACAAACCATTAATTGGTGAGATTTCTCTTGTAATCCCTCTGATTCTAAATGAGAAGCTGTTTCACCAAGTAATTTATATGCTTCTATGTGGTCAGTCAAGTTTATGAGTGACTAATCAAACTCTCCTTTCTTAAAAAGAACCCAAGTGTCAATAGTCATTTCCACTTTGATCTAGGTTGGACTGTGCCCTTAATCAAAAACTCCCTTCAATTTAACTAACAGGATGACAACCAACAAGGCGTTATCATGATCTGTGGCTCTTTGGCAGTGAAATTGCTGCCAGCAAGTTTCTGAAAACTTCCATCACTTTTGTCATGCTGCTGGAACATACTCTGCCTGGTTTCTCCATTGCCATGACTTACAGTTTTAAAAATTTATTCCTAATCTGCATGTATAATGAAACTCATTAGAAAGAAAAAATATAATTTCCTACCAACTGGCAATGAATGGAACATAGCGTCATTTCAAAGTGTTATTTACCAAAGTTGGGGAATTTGGGTTCATTAAGGCATACGTAAAATAAAAAACCCTCATACAGATATTAGTTGATGTGGGCTTTAGCAGGGAAGTAATTAGTAAAATCTCAACCCATGAAATATAGGTTACCCCCAGCTCAGTGACTACACCAGTGATCCTCAACCCCTGACACAAATTAGAATTACCTTCTGAGTTTTAAACAGAATGTCAACTCCTGGACCACAGACTCATTAAACCCAGATTCTCTCAGGTACTTCTAGTGTTCAGACAGAGCTGAGAACCACAGCCCTATCCAATACAGAAATGCATAATTTTTTGTTTAATATGAACTTAGTGAGGTTAGACATCCAAAAATGATGATAGCTACTGCTCACATTATTAGAGTTTCTGTTTCTAAATTTCTGTTTATTAAGAACAGACTGATCCAACAAGGAAAACTAAAGAGGAAAAGGTTAAATTTTAAAGCCAATTTGGGTTTTTTTCCTTAATTTTATATTAATTTATAAATTAATCTGTATTATCCTTCCCTCTTATTTTAAGGTTCGTAATTTTCAAGCTTCTAAATTTGGAGCCATTCTATATCTCATCTGTCAAGACTGCTCAAGCCTTACCATTCTCTAACACCTTACTTTTCCAAAGTAAACTATAATGATAGCACATAATTTTGAAGAATTACCAAATCTGTGAATATTAGCCTAGGTGAAATATCAAAGTACTGCTGTGTTATTGTTGTTTAATTCAGTCCTTATTTTTTATTCCCCACCCCCCGCCCCCCAGACAAGGAAAATTTACCTTCTCTAAGGCAGCAGTTCTCAGAGTGTGCTTACTGGACCAGCAGCATAAGCAGCATCTGGGAACACATCCTTGGTCTCACTCCACACCTACCATACAGGAAATTCTGAGGCCTAGAAATCTGTGTTTTAATAGGCCTTTCAGGTGTTTTGATGTACACTGAAGTTGTAGGATGTCCATTCACATGTTTGTACTACCCACTCTTTTTTCCTTTGGCAGTTTTTCACTGTGTCTTCCTAACTTGTACTAGGAATGCCTAATTCAGGGCTGGAAGCCTTGGGGTTGGGAGGAAAGAGTCTGCCCTCCAGACTTCTTCATCCCTGAATTGAGCTTTATGAGGAAGCGGCTTCTGGGAATAACGAGATCTTTGCACAGATCCTGGGACCAGATGATGGAAGAAGGAGCTGGAAAGAACACAGCACAGCTGGTCCATAGATGGAAACCTGAGCTCCATCTTTGTAAAACAAGTACTGGCCAAGCTAAGAGGGGGTATTTTTCTGGAGACTCTGTGAGGCCATTAAATTATCATTTCCTGGAGGCAAGAGTGACTGTGTCTAGTACTCTTTACAAACACTAAAACAAACAAACCCCCACCAAGTACAAAGAACCCCACTCTGTTCTTTGCACATGCTCTTTCCCCTTTTCTGCTTGCTGGACTCCTATTAACCTAGACACCTTCAACACTCCCTCCACTGTGAAGACTTCTCTGAAAATTCCTTCCCCGCATCCACACTCCGCCTCAATAAGATGAAGCATTCCTGCTCAAACTCACACTTACCACCTTTGTGGTATTTTTTAAAATTAAAAATGTCTGCCTCTACCACTAGGTTTCAAATTTCTCAAAAGCAAAGACAGTCTAATAACATACTCAGCAGATGTTGGCTGGATGAATGAATTACAAATAATTAGTCAAAGATACTTTTGGATGATGACTATAGATATCAACGTTATCAACAGTCAGATGCTACAGTGTTACCACTGCTATTTTTTTTTCCTAGGCTTTACACAGAAATCTATCAGGCACCAGAAGAAAGTATATATGATTTTGAACAAATTTACAATTTGTAATTACTACTTCATTGCAAGATTTTCTAAATTATCTACTATGTCACCTTAGTAATGTTTATATTAAAAGTTAGGCTTTAAAAAATAAAATATATAATCGCACAATTGAAAAATGGCTTTTGAGAAGCAAAGACTTCCAAATGTTAGCATGTGCTTCCGGAAAGTTAAAAATGATTCTTCAAGAAAATATCTCTCTACCATATGTTCAGTCATATAATGTGAGATTTTTAATTTTCTTCCATAACAGAATGAAGTTTCACAAGTCTAATATGCTTGGTACTGAACTGTGACTGTCTTGAAACATACTGAAGGATATTTATACTCCTTTTCATAGAGAATGACAGGAATGACCACTGTGAAAAAATAAATAGAAAATAGGTTAAAAGGGAACAAAGCGGATTTCCATTAAAGACAGGGAAGAATTGATTCAGATCTCAAACTCTAATGGAGATTATAGATTATTCCTTTGAGACATTTCTAGTGTTCAAGTTTTTCCATTTGATTTTTTAAATAGATTCTCTTCTCCGGTGAAATTCTCCATCTTGTCATATATTTTTCTGAACGTATTAATCACAGTTTTGATAATGTCTGTGCTTGATAATGTGCTGGGACTTCTCTGAGTATTTTTATCATTTGTTTTCTAGGTCTTGTTTTTTGGTGCATGTGGCATTTTTTTTTTAAGAGAGTAACATTATATGTGAAAGATACATGAAATAAAAATGAAAAGTAATAGAAGCTCTGGAAAATACTATCTTCCTCCAGAATGAGCTCACCCTAACCTCTAGTGAGCAGGTGAAATGGAGAATTTTATTTTAATATAATCATGGACTGAGCTACCCCAGGCTGCATCACAGTCTTCACAAGGTTTTGGCCTCTGGTCTGCCTTCATTTCTAGCATTTGGCTCTTCGGGGATCTCAACAGATGATCTGGAGTGTTTACTAGGGTCCCTCCTCCTTGTCAGGTCATAATTTCCAGTTTCTTTTTTCCCTTGGCACACTGAGAATGCCAAAAATGCCATTCATCTTAGCCTTGCACCTTTGCAGCTTAAAAACTTAGCAAATACCTCATTAGAAAAACTGCTGAGTGTAGGTCTCCCTTTCCTGCCCCTCATTCTCTCCAGGCTCTTGGCCCTGCATGTCTTGGCTGCCTAGGAGCTCTCTGATTCCTAAGTAGCTCTCTGATGCCTTCAACTGGATTTTCTGTGGTATCCATTCAGCCAAGAGATCAATCAAAACAAAGAAATTGGAAATTATTAAAGGACTGATAACGAGCATCAATATAGCACCCTATATAGATGAGCATCAATATAGAATTCAATGAGCATTCAATATAGAACTATGACTAAACAATTGTGGAAATTATGATTGTAGACAAGAGGGTAAGCTTAGCAGTATAACTATAAAATAAAGCAAAATTTGGGAACGGGGGAGAAAAGGCATAACAAAGTTGAGAAGGTGCTTATTTTCTCAACCTTCGTAATTTAAAAATCTATTACTAAATTTGAAACAAAGTTTGAAAAAAATGACTTGAATTTCTGAATGTACATAATCTTACACCTTAACCCTAGCAAGATCTTGGAGAATTCTTTGTCATTTGCAATGAAAAAAAAATGTTTTTTTGAGCTTCAATTGAGCTTCATCAATTTGTTTGCTATCATTTTAGTTTTGCATTTTTCATTTAGATTCAAATAAAATTAATTGAATAAATTCATTTTTAAATATATAAGATTGTATTTTTACATAATTAGTGGGATCTATTATCTTTTTGCCTGTATCTATCTATCCAACTTTCAATTTTGTGTATTCACAGAGATTCATGCAATGATCATTACCTCATGATAAAAATACTAATTTCAGTGGTAGATTTTTAGGGTTTTTTTCCCCCTTTCTCCTTTATACTTTTCTATACTTCCTTTTCTTCTAAAGAACATATATTGTTTTGATATTTGCTGAAATGGAAGACTATCTTTCCTTGTCCTGCAGTATTAGTAACTTATGAACCATAAGCTCCCCCAAGGGACTCTTACACTTCCCCTTAAGCACAGGGATTTCTGTCTCATTTATTGTTCTAGCATCAGCTGCTAGCAGAGGTGTGGCCCAAATACAGAAGGTACTCACTCAATAAATAATAGTTAGAGTATATAAATTTAGTTCATATTCTTTAAGTTGAAACTCAAGTTCTCTGGCAAATGATTGACTATTATCTTCAATTACTGAGGAAGAATCAGGGCTCAGAAATTAAGGGATCGTAACAGCACACAGCTAGTTCATATCAGAATAGAAACACCAACCTAAGTTTTCTACTTGTGAAGTTCTCTTTACTCCAAAAGCCTGTGCTTCATTCATTTCAGTACAGCTAACTCTCTACTTACTTCTCCTTTTTCACATACTCTGAAAAACATTTTTTCCAATCCTATTTTCTCTTAGCTTTGGCTAGTATAGTTACTTATTGGTAAGGAACATGCATTTGCTTGTCTGCCCTCAGTATTCCATCTCACTATCTCTCAGTATGTTAAAGAAAGAAAATATATCAACTCAGGAAGTGGAAATCCAACTGAAGTCATTAAACCAGCAAATGGCATTATATGAAGGCACTTGACTCTACACTTAGAGATATAAAGACACTATAAATCACAGAGCTAAAAATAGACAACTGACTCAATGTCCCAAATCTGCCTCAATCTCCAAGTTCACTTAAATGTATTTACTTGGAATACCTGACTAAGAACAGCTTCTCTCATTGCTTGGAAGAGCATCTAAATGTATGAAACCCTAAAAACCATTAGAGAAAGCCAAAGAATCTGACTTTTCCATGTGAATCAACTCTGAACACTTACCACCTCTTTATCAGAATTCATAAATTATTCAAAAGTGCCTCTCCCTCTGTGTAACACAGTGGTTCTGCCACTCAAATTCATTTGCCATATTTTTTCCTACACTGTACTACAGAGCCTTTATTCTGCACAAGAACTTATTTCTAAGCTCACTGCATTAGATGTCAAACCTCCCACTGACCATCCATTTCTCTAGTCTTTGTACAGAGCATGGTCTCCCTTTTCCTGTGTTCGTCCCAGTGTGGGCTAGATCAGCACACTCTCACATCCACCTCCAGCTCTCAAAACCCCACAAGGGAGGAAATCTAATGTTCTCTGTCCAACCAAGTCATCACCCCTTTCCTAGAGGTGGCACAAACTACGGAGGTAAATAGTACAGGTTTTAAAGAACAAATGTTGGAAGGAAATATGCCTAAAATAGTAACAGAGATTACTCCTGGGTCATGAAATTAAGAAGTTGTATCTACATGACTCTGTATACTCTGTATTTGCTGCTTCTTTTCCTACAATGAGCAATATTTCTTTCTTTTTTAAAAAAAGTTACTAAACATAGCACAAGATAATATATTGCACAATCATATGCTAATGTATTCAAAACTTGGATGAAATGGATGATTTTTAGGAAACTATTATTTTATGAAACTGATTTACAAAGGGTTAGAAAGCCAAAAGTATTAACAAGGAAGAAATTGTGAGTTGTCTAAGAGTTATTTACCCCACTCCTTACTATCACCACAATCAACAATAAATATCAGGCGCAAATGACTTTGGAGTTGATTTCTGTCAATATATCAAAAACAGAAAAACTGCCCATTCCATTTTAACTTTTTCAGACAATAAATCAGCATAACACAGATCTGAAAATGTTAGCAAACAAAAATAAAACAAATTAAACTTACTTGTATATTGTTGGCCAAAAATTTACTTAGGAAAAAATACTTAGCTAATAGGGCCAGCAAAATACTTTTTATAAGCCAGCATAATCTAGTGAGGTTCACTGAAAATGCAAGGAGATTAAATATTTGAAATGTCTAATCATATTAATCACCAAATTAATAATCCAATGAAGCAAAACTTAGGGCAATATTTATGGAGGCTGAAGAGGTACTCGATATTAAATATTTGTCAAAATTTAATTTTAAAAATTAATTTAAAAAAAGGGTATAATTAGGGTCCTAATTTAAGACATCATGATGCTTAAAATTTGTTTCTTAAATTCAAGTTGTTTTATTTACTGGAGTATAGTTGATCTATAATATTTTTTTAGTTTCAGATGTACAGCACAGTGATTCAATATTTTTACAGATGATACTCCATTTAAAGTTATTACAAAATAATGGCTATATTTCCCTGTGCTTTGTAATATATCCCTGTTACTTATCTATTTTATACATAGTAGTTTGTATCTCTTAATCCCATACCTCTATCTTGTCCCTCCCCCTTCCCTCTCACCACTGGTAACCACTAGTTTGTTTTCTTTATCTGTGAGTCACTTTTTGTTTTGTTTTTTTAGATTCCACATGTAAGTGATAACTTACATAAAAGTGATAACTTTGTCTTTCTGTGTCTGACTTATTTCACAAAGCATAATATTCCCTTGGTCCATCCGCACTGTTGCAAATGGCAGGATTTTGTTCTTTTTAATGGCTGAATAACATTCCATTGTGTGTGTGTATATATATATATATATATATATATATACAAACCATATCTTCTATATCCCTTCATCTGTTGATGGACACTTGGGTTGATTCTATATCTTGCCTATTGTAAATAATGCTACTAGGAACGTTGGGGTGCATGTATCTTTTTGAATTAGTGTTTTTGTTTTCTTCAGATATATACCCAGTAGTGGAACTGCTGGATAATATGGTAATCCTATTTTTAGCTTTTTGAGAACTCTCCATACTGTTTTCCACGGTATGCACCAATTTACATTCCCACAAACAATGTACAAAGGTTCCCATTCCTCCACACCCTCACCAACACTTGTTATTAGTGAACTTTATGATGATAGCCATTCTGAGAGGTGTGAAGTGATATCTCATTGTGGTTTTGATTTGCGTTTCTCTGATGCTTAGTGATGTTGAGCATCTTTTCATGTACCTGTTGGCCATCTGAATGTCTTCTTTGGAAAAATGTCTATTCATGTCTTGTGCCCATTTTTTGAAAAGACTGTTTGTAGGTTTTTTGATATTGAGTTATATGACTCTTTATATATTTTGGATATTAACCCATTACCTTATATCATTTGCAAATATTTTCTCCCACTCAGTTCACTTAGTCAATGGTTTCCTTTGCTGTGCAAAAGCTTTTAAGTTTAATAGGTACCATTTGTTTATTTTTGCTTTTATTTCTTTTGCCTTAGGAGAAAGATCCAAAAAACTATTGCTACAATTTATGTCAAAGAGTGTTCTCTTTATGTACTCTTCTAGAAGTTTTGTGGTTTTAGGTCTTTAATCCATTTTGACTTTTTGTATATGGTATGAGGAAATATTCAAATCTCATTCTTTAACATGTAGCTGTCCAGTTTTTCCAGCACCACTTGTTGAAGAGACTGTCTTTTCTCCATTGTATATTCTTGCCTCCTTTGTCATAGGTTAATTGACCATAGGTGAGTAGGTTTATTTCTGGGACATGATGCTAAATTTTGAAATACCATTAAATTTTTGGTGATAATAAGAATGCTTTTAGATTACAATATTCTGGAAGTACTCTCTTCTATAATTAGACAATATAAATAAGATATATATAAGGTAAAGTAAAAAATATTGTTTGTACCTAGATGGCCTATGTAGAAAACACAAAATGATCTGCTAGAAAACTAGAAAAGAACGAGAATTCAAAGATTGGTTAAAGTTAAAATTTGTTAAAAACTACTTATTTCATATAAATGATGGCGATTTAGAATATAAAACAGAATAAAGAATATCCACAATAGCAACAAAAACAATACTTTTTCTTATAATAAACTTAAATGTGTAGAAGCTATGTTTGCACAATTATTAAAAGTGATTGAGGAATATTAAAGGAAACTTGATTTAATGTAAGGATATAAACTCTTGCTATTTAAGAAAAAATATATTGAAAAAACTGTGAATTCTCCCTAAATTGAGCCAAAATTTAATGCAATCCCAATCAAAATCCCAATAGAATGTTTCCAAACTTGGCAAAGTTACCTAGAGTAATATTTATGAGAGAATAGCTACAAACAATTAAAGCAATGATAATGTTTTGGGAGAAGAGATAGAGGTGTCTTCATTACACATATTAAAACACAGTAAAGCTAACATAAATAAAAGAAGGTGTTGGACTTCATCCAGTTAAGACAGAGTGAAAGGTATCAGCCATGCTCACACACTGTGAACAACTCTAGAACCAGACAAAATTCATGAGGTCACTGTTTTTAGGTACTCAACAACAGGCAACACAAAATTGTGACTATGGACAAAAGAAAAATATGTGAGGTGAGCCCCTTGTTACCTTGCTTTTCTGTTTTGGATCCTTCTCTGGACCATGGAAGAAGTGGAACCCAAGCAAAGTAGTCTGAAATTCTGCAAAGTTATAACATGTTTAAATTCTGGCCATGCCAGAAGAAAATGTTCTTCTTGACCACTTCAGGCATTCATAAGAGACCACAAAAGATCATACGTTAGTAATAATGACCACAGTCTAGAGTAGGCATACCCATACAAGCAAATCAAAAAACAAACCCTGACAAGATCAAGAGTATATGCTAGGATTTCATTGCCTTCATGAACAAAATTCAACATTCCCCCTACATTGTATGATTATAATTTCCACCATATAATAAAAAAACAACTAGACATGAAGAAAAAGGAAAATATGACCAAAAATTGAGAAATAAAAGAGTCAATAGAGGACTTCCAGTTTCCAGGCTAGCATGTAAGTAACTTACAAGTCTCTACTGCATCTTAACAAGTTAAAAACTGAACAAACTGAAAAAACAACAACTCTTCTTAGATCCATCTTGGAAGTCAAGTCACGGGGCAAATTGTTGTCCCCAAAATTGGAGAGACAAACAGGTGGTTACAGACAATCATAACTTACTAGAGCATAAACTCACGAAGAGAAACCTCCATGAGAACCAGTGCTGGGATAGGAAAAACTGAACTGTAATTGATGAATTGCCAGAGGCTCAGTGTAAACATGTCTGAGGATTAAAAACTCTAGGGTGGGGACTCCCACACTTTTTTGAGTTTTACTTCCTGTAGACCTACCAGGTTTTTACAGTAAATATCGAAGAAAAATCCTCTTGGGCTTCTGGCATAGGGAGGGAGCAAGTAGCCATTTTGAAATAATATGCCAGAGCATTCTGTAATTTTTAACCACCCCTGCCCTCCTCAAGATAAACTATCTTACCAGAGCCTAACTAACCTGGGGGAAGGAAATACTCAATTCCAGCCAGCTCTTGCTTTTCACAGGGGGGAAGGGAAATACCAGATTTCAGTACCCTCCGTCATTTGCTCCCACTTAAGGCTGGGAAAAAAATGATAGGCACTTATGAAGTTCACAGCCCAAGGCTACTGGCTCACTAAAAACTTGAGATATAATCTTAGGACAAACGAATGCTTCTCTACCTCCACACCTTACCACCACATTACTAAAAGCCTTCAGTTTGCACATCATGGAACAGTATTCATAATCACTTAAAATATCAATGATACAAAAACCAATTAATTGTATTGGTATTACAATTGTATTGGGATTATCAGAGTGGATCAAAAAATAAGACCCAATTACATGCTGTCTACAAGAAACCCACTTAAAAGCACATATATAGATTAAAAGTAAAGGGATGGAATGAAGATATATATATATATATATATATATATATATATATGTGGAAGAAAGTGGGAGTAGCTATATTAATTTCAGACATAGCAGATTTCAGAGTAAAGAAAGTTATCAGGGATAAAGAGGGCACTACATAATGATAAAATGGTCAATTCCCCAAGAAGATATAATGCTTAACGTGTATGTGTCTAGCAATTGAGTGTCAAAATACAAGAGGCAAAAACTGACAGATCTGCAAGGAGAAATAAATTAGTTCACTATGACAGTTGGGGACTTCAACACCACTCTATCAGAAATGGATATAGTAGGCAGAAAATCACTAAGGACATAGTTGAACTTAAGAGGATGATCAATCAACTGGATATAACTGACATCTGTACACGCACTCCTTCCCGAATCAGCATAATACACCTTTTTCTCAAGCTCACGTGGAATGTTCACCAAGAGAGACCACATTGTGGGCCATAAAACATATTGTAACAGCTTTAAAAAACAGAAATTATACTATCCCTGTTCTCAGAGCACAATGGAATTAAACTATAAATCAATAATAGAAAGATAGGAGGAAAATCCCCAAATACTTGGAGATTAAACAACACACCTCTAAATAACACAATGGGTTGAAGATGAAATCTCAAATTTAAAAACACTAAACATGAAAATAAAAATAAAATTTATCAAAATTTGTGGAATTCAGTGAAAGTAGTGCTTAGCAGAAATTTTATAGCATTGAGCGCATATATTTGAAAAGAAGAAAGATCTAAAATCAATAATCTAAGCTCTCATCTTAGGCAACTAGCAAAAGAAGAGCAAATTAAGTTCAAAGTAAGCAGAAGAAATAAAATCTGTTTCTTTGAAAAGATCAATGAAATTGATAAGCCTTCACCTAGGTTAACTAAGAAGAGAGATGACACAAATTCTAATATAAGAAATGAAAGATGGGACATCACTAAAGATCTCAATGACATAAAAAAGACAATAAAGGAATACTATGAACAACTCTATGCCCATAAATTTGATAACCTAGATGAAATGGACTTATTCCTTGAAAGATACGACCTTCCCAAATGGACACAAGAATAAATAGATAATATGAATAGGCCTATATCTGTTAAAGATATTGAATAGATAATTAATAACCTTCCAAAAGGTTATTATTTCCAAAAGAGAAAGCATGAGGCCTAGATGAATTCTACCAAATATTTAAGGAAGAAATTATATCAATTCTCTACAATCTCTTTCAGAAGATTGGCAGAGAGAATACTTCCTAACTTATTCTATGAGGCCAAAATTATCCTAATACCAGACCAAACAAAGACATTTAAAAAAAAGAAAACTACAGACCAGTATTGCTCATGAACATACATGTAAAAATCCTCAAAAAAATTACCAAATTGAATCCAATAATGTGCAAAAAGAAATACCACAACCAAGTGAGTTTTATCCCATGTATGCAAGCCTGGTTCAAAATCAACAGATGCAGAAAAAGCATTTCAAAAATCCAATACCCATTCATTATAAAAACCCCCAGCAAGCTAGGAATAGGAGAGGACTTCCTCAACTTGATCAAGAGCATCTATGAAAAACCTAGTTAGTATCATACTTAATGTTAAGAAACTAGAAGTTCCTACTTATATCAGGACCAAGGCAAGGATATCCATCTTATTACTCGACTTCAACATTGTACTAGAAGTCCTATCTAATGAAATAAGACAAGAGAAGGAAATAAAAGGCATATATATATATATATATATATACATATATATATAAAGAAGGAAGAAATAAAACTTTCTATTTACAGATGACATAATCATAAATGCAGAAAATCTCAAATAATTGATCAAAAAACAAAACAACAACAAAAAACCCTTTTTGAGCTAATAAGTGATTATAGTAAAGTTTGGGGATAAAAAGTTAATATACAAAAGTCATTCATTTTCCTATACAAGCAATGACCAAGTAAAATTAAAAATTAAAAATGCAATACTGTTTATATTAGCACCACCAAAAATGAAATCTTTAGGTATAAATCTAACAATATATGTACAAAATCTATATGAAGAAAACTACAAAACCCTCATGAGAGAAATCAAAGAACTGAATAAATGGAGAGATATTCCATTTTATGAAATGGAATATCATGGATTCCAAGGGTAGGAAGATTCAAAATTGTCAAGATGTCAGTTCTTCATAACATGATCTATAGATTCAATGCAATCTAAATCAAAATTCTATCAAGTTATTTTGTGGATATCAACAAATTATTTCTAATGTTTACATAGAGAGGCAAAAGATCTGCAATATCCAACACTTACTATAAAGTTACAGTATTCAAGACAATGTAGTACTGGCAAAAGAAAAGACAAATAGACCAATGGAACAGAATAGAGAGCCCAGAAATAGACCCAAGGAGCAAAGGCACTATAATGGAGCAAAGATAGTCTTCTCAACAAATGATGCTGGACCAACTGGACATACACATGCCAAAAAAAAAAAAAAATCAATGTAGACACAGACCTTAAACATACCACAAAAATGAACTGAAAATGTATCAGAGACCTAAATGTAAAAAGCAAAACTACAAAATTTCTAGAAAAAAACATGGGAGAAAATCTAGATGACCTTGGGTATGGCTATGACATTTTATATACAACACCAAAAACATGATCCATGAAAGAGACAGTTCATAAGCTTTGCAAAAGACAATGTCAAGGAAATTCCCTGGTGGGCCAGTGGAGAGGACTCTGCACTCTCTGCAAGGGCCAGGGTTCAATTCCTGATCAGGGAACTAAAATCTGTGCAGCACAGCAAAAAAAAAAAAAAAAAAAAAAAAATTAAGAAAAAAGACAATGTCAAGAGAATGAGAAAAGAAACCACATACTAGAAGAAAGTATTTGTAAAGGACACAACCGATACAGGGCCATCATCCAAAATATACAAAAAAATCCTTAAAACTCAACACTAAGAAAAAAAAATTTTTTTAATTGACCAAAACCTTAACAGACATCTGAAGATATACAGATGGCAAATAAGCATAGGAAATGATGTTCCACATCATATGCCATGAGAGAAATGGATATTAAAATGAGCTATCACTTCCTGCCTATTAGAATGGCCAAAATCCAGAACACTGATACCACCAAATGCTGGCAAGTATGTGGAGCAACAGAACTTTCATTCATTGCCGGTATAAATGCAAAATGGTACAGATACTTTGGAAGGCAGTTTGGTGGTTTCTTACAAAGTTAAATATACTCTTACCACATGATCCAGCAACTGTGCTCCTTGATATTTATGCAAATGAGATAAAAACTTATGTCCATACCAAAGCCTGCCCATGAATGTTTATAGCAGCTTTATTTATAATTTCCTAAACTTGGAAGCAATCAAGATGCTCTTCAGTAGGTGAATGGATAAATAAACTGTGGTACATCCAGACAATGGAATATTATTCATCTCTAAAAAGAAATGAACTATCAAGCCATGAAAACACATGGAAGAATCTTAAATGAATATTACTAAATAAAAAAAGCCAATTTTGAAAAGGCTACATACAGCAGGATTCCAATTATGTGACATTCTGGAAAAGGCAAAACTGTGGGGACAGTAAAATGTTCAGTGGTTGCTAGGGGAAAGCTGAATAGGTAGAGCACAGAGGGTTTTTAAGGCAGTGAAACTATTCTGCATAATACTATAATGGTGGATACATGTCATTATACATTTATCCAAACCCAAAGAATGTAAGACACCAGAAACTAACCCTGATGTAAACTATGAACTTTGGGTGATAGTGATGTGCCAATGTAGGTTTATCAGCTGCAACAAATGTCCTACTCTTATGTGAAATATTTGTAGTTGGGGAGGCTGTTAATGTGTGGGGCATGGGCTTCATGGAAAATCTCTGTACTTTCCGCTCACTTTTTCTGTTTCTAAAACCTCTCTAAAAAATGAATTCTTTATTAAAGGAGGGAAAAGTCAATAGAAATAGACACCAAGAAGGCCTAGAGTTTGGAACTAGTAGAAAGGGGCTTAACAGCCATTATTGTCAAAGAGTTAAAAGTAAAAGATACACATATTAACTGAATAGATGGGAAATATCATCAGAAAATGGAAGCTATAAAAAAAGAAATAAATGGATGTGAAATTAACTAAATGGGTTTAACCGAAGATTAGAGACCACATATTGAAGAGTCAATAAACTCTGACTCTGAGAAAATTATGATTGAAAATATGCAAAGTGTGATGAAAAACATCAACCTTCAAATTTAAGAATCTCATCAAGCTACAAAAAGAATAAAAAACAAAATGAGACATAGGCACATTTTTTTTTATCTTTTAAGATAAAATATTAAAATCCAAAAAGACAAGACACATTACTTGCAATATAATACACAAATGAATGCTATTTGTCATCAAAACAGAGGTCAGAAGACAGTGTAGTAACACTGAAGTGCTGAAAAAAAGAAAATCTGTCAACTCAGAAATGTACATATAGCAAAAATAACCTTCAAAAATAAAGGTAAAACAAAGACAACTGTAAAATGAAAGCTGAGGGAGTTTCTCACCAGTAGACCTAAACTATAAGAAAAGTTAAAGGAACCTCTTCAGGCTTAAGAGAAATGATGCCAGGTTGATATTCAGATCCAATTAATTATAATTAATTGTAAGTAGATTATAATAATTATGCATATGTTAATCCTGAAAGCAACCAATAAAAACTTAGAAGTATGGCTAAAAAGTTAATAGAGGAAATGAAATGTGGTCAATTAACCAATAAGACAACAGAAAAGGAGAGACAGAAGAATTTAAAAAAAGAAAATACAGATGTAACAAATAACCAAATAGCAAGATGACAGATTTAAAATCAAATATATCAAGAAGATGTGGTACATATATACAATGGAATATTACTCAGCCATAAAAAAGAAGGAAATAATGCCATCTGCAACAACATTGATGGACCTTCAGATTATCATACTAAGCGAAGTAAGTCAAAGACAAATATCATATGATATCACTTATGTGTAGAATCTAAAAAAAATGATACAAGTGAACTTATTTACAAAACAGAAATAGACTCACAGACTTCGAAAACAAACTTATGGTTACCAAAGAGAAAAGGTGAGGTAGGGATAAATTAGGAATTTGGGATTAACATATACACACTACTATATATAAAACAGATAATCAACAAGGACCTACTATATAGCACAGGGAACTCTACTCAATATTCTGTAATAACCTATATGGGAAAAGAATCTGAAAAAGAATGGATATATGTATATGTATAACTGAATCACTTTTCTGTATACCTGAAACACAACATTGTAAATCAACTATAATATAAAATTAAAACTAAATTGAAAAATATCAAACAATAATTACATTAAATGTAACAACTAAACATTCTATTTAAATACAGAGGTTATCAAAATGGATAGTCAACAAGACCCCCTATATTCTATTCATAAGAAATATTCTTTAAATATAAAGACAGAGACAGTTATTAAATAAAACTATGAAAAACATATTCCATGCAAATAGGAAACATAAGAAAGCTAGTGTGACTATTTTAGCATTAAGTAGACTTCAAAACAAAGAGTATTATTAGAGATAGAGGAGTATTTCACATATTAATATGTGAGTAATAATTAATATTTCACCAATATAGGAATATCAATATATCAAGAAAACATAATAAATCCAAACACATATGCACCTAATAACAGAGATTCAAACTACATGAAGCAAAGAATGAAAGAACTAAAAAGAAACACAGGGCTTCCCTGGTGGCGCAGTGGTTGAGGGCCCGCCTGCCGATGCAGGGGACACGGGTTTGTGCCCTGGTCCGGGAAGATCCCACATGCCGCGGAGTGCCTGGGCCCGTGAGCCATGGCCGCTGAGCCTGCGTGTCTGGAGCCTGTGCTCCGCAACGGGAGAGGCCACAACAGTGAGAGGCCCGCATAACGCAAAAAATAAATAAATAAATAAATAAAAAATAAAAAGAAACACAAAAATTTCACAACTATAGCTGGAGATTTAAAAACCATTCTATCAAGTAATGATGAGAAAAATAATCAGAAAGTGTGTAGAAGATACAAAAGATATGAACAACACTATCAACTAATTTAACTTAATTGACATTGATATAACACGACACCCAACAACATCTTTTCACATCATTTGAAATCTTGTAGCATATGATCAACAATGTGGAAGTATATTAGAAAAAAACAGTAGCAATATGATTTCTAGAAAAGTTCCAAATATTTGGAAATTAAGATACATATTTCTAAATAACCAATGGGTCAATGAAGAAATCACAAGAAAAATTAGAATATATTTTGAAGTGAATAATGAAAATATTATATATCAATTTGTGGGATGCAGCTGAAATGGAGCTTTGAATAAAATTTATAGGTTTAAAAAGAAGAAAAATTTAAAATAATGACCTACCTTAAGAAAGAAAAAGAATAGCAAATTAAAACTAATGTAAGCAGAAAAACAAAAATAAAGTGAAGAGCAGAAATCAATGAAATAAACAGAAAAAAATTAACAAAGCCAAAATTGGTTCTTTGAAATGACTAATAAAATGATAGTCCTCTAGAAAGACTAAAAAAAGAGAAAACACAGAATACCAATGTTTAGATTGATAAAGATACCTCATAAGATCCAGCATATATTAAAAGGAAAAAATTACAGTAAGTGCTAATTTATGCGTTGGACTAGTTACAACAGTGAGAGGCCCGCATAACGCAAAAAATAAATAAATAAATAAATAAAAAATAAAAAGAAACACAAAAATTTCACAACTATAGCTGGAGATTTAAAAACCATTCTATCAAGTAATGATGAGAAAAATAATCAGAAAGTGTGTAGAAGATACAAAAGATATGAACAACACTATCAACTAATTTAACTTAATTGACATTGATATAACACGACACCCAACAACATCTTTTCACATCATTTGAAATCTTGTAGCATATGATCAACAATGTGGAAGTATATTAGAAAAAAACAGTAGCAATATGATTTCTAGAAAAGTTCCAAATATTTGGAAATTAAGATACATATTTCTAAATAACCAATGGGTCAATGAAGAAATCACAAGAAAAATTAGAATATATTTTGAAGTGAATAATGAAAATATTATATATCAATTTGTGGGATGCAGCTGAAATGGAGCTTTGAATAAAATTTATAGGTTTAAAAAGAAGAAAAATTTAAAATAATGACCTACCTTAAGAAAGAAAAAGAATAGCAAATTAAAACTAATGTAAGCAGAAAAACAAAAATAAAGTGAAGAGCAGAAATCAATGAAATAAACAGAAAAAAATTAACAAAGCCAAAATTGGTTCTTTGAAATGACTAATAAAATGATAGTCCTCTAGAAAGACTAAAAAAAGAGAAAACACAGAATACCAATGTTTAGATTGATAAAGATACCTCATAAGATCCAGCATATATTAAAAGGAAAAAATTACAGTAAGTGCTAATTTATGCGTTGGACTAGTTCCTTGTAAAAGCAACTTACCAAAACTAACCCAGAAGGAATTGAAAATATGAGTATTTCTATATCCATTAAATTTGTATCTTCCCACAAAGAAAATTCACTAAGATGGTTTCACTGGTGAGCTCTATCAAACATTTTAAAGAAGAAATAATACCAATAATACACACAATCTTTCAAAAAATCACGGCAAGAATATGCCAGTACTAGTCTGATACCAAAATCAAAGGCATTTGATTTTGTAAGGAAAGGAAACTACAGACCAAACTACCTCACGAACAAAGACAAAAATCCTTAATATTAGCAAATTCGATTCAGCACCATATAAAAAGGATAATAAACCATGAGCTAGTAAAGTTTATCCCAGGAATGCAATTTGCCAGGTTTTGTTTTTGTTTTTGTTTGTTTTTTGGGGGGAGGAGGAAAGAGATGACATTACCATAGTAAAAATCTGAAAGGTTAAATAAGCCCAGTGACAGACACAGTATGTGAAAATGGGCAGTCTTAGACTGTTGGTGGGAATATAAATTGGTAAATCTTTTCTAGGAAATAGTTTTGCAAAATATATCCAACAACAACAGCAAAATAGTGATCAGTAATGAACCACTTACTGTATGATGCATCAGACACTGGGCACTACATTACCTGCTCTGCATCCAAGTCATTTCATTCTCACAACAAACTTAAAATACTAGTGTATTATCCTCCCTCTTTTAAAAATGACAAAACTGAGATGGGGAATTAAGGATTTTACTAAATTAACACAGATTAAGTGAAAGAATTGACATTCAAACCCAGGCAGACTGATTCCAGAGCCTATGATCTTCATTAACTATATATTTATAACCTACCTCAACATTTGAATGCATACAGTCTTCAACCCAGTGACAGAAATTCTAAAAAAAAAAAAAGAGAGAGATGTTAAAACATAACTGAAAAAGGGATGAGGTATGCACAAAGATATTGATTTAAACATTATATATAATAGTGAAATTTTGAAAACAGCTTATATGTCCATCAGCCTAGAACTGGTTACATAAATTTGGTTGATATATACATTGCAATATTACACAGCTTTTTGTGTGTGTGTGTGTGTGTGTTACACGGGCCTCTCGCTGCTGTGGCCTCTCCTGTTGCGGAGCACAGGCTCCAGACGTGCAGGCTCCACGGCATGTGGGATCCTCCCAGACCGGGGCACGAACCCACGCCCCCTGCATCGGCAGGCGGGCCCCCAAGCACTGCGCCACCAGGGAAGCCCCTACACAGCTTTTTTTTCTTTTTCTTTTTTTTTAAAATTTATTTATTTTTGGCTACGTTGGGTCTTCGTTGCTGCGTGTGGGCTTTCTCTAGTTGTGGCAAGCGGGGTCTACTCTTTGTTGCAGTGCTCAGGCTTCTCATTGCAGTGGCTTCTCTTGTTGTGGAGCATGGGCTTTAAGCCCACGGGCTTCAGTAGTTGTGGCACATGGGCTCAGTAGTTGTGGCTCGCAGGCTCTAGAGTGCAGGCTCAGTAGTTGTGGCGCACAGGCTTAGTTGCTCCACAGCATGTGGGATCTTCCGGGACCACGGCTCGAACCCGCGTCCCCTGCAGTGGCAGGTGGATTCTTAACCACTGCGCCACCAGAGAAGTCCCTATACAGCTTCTTAAATGATGGTATGGATATTTACTGAAAAATATATCCATAACATATTATTTCTTAAAAAAACAAGTTACAAAGTTTATTATGATCTCATTTATATGAAATTTCAGACCAATAGTATAAGGTGTATATATGCATGGTGAGATAATTGAAAACACAGTCACCAAAATTTCATTAGCATAAATATAGAAGATTAACTCTTTGACATTTTTGAATTGTTTGAAATTTTTACAACATATTTTTAATGAAAGCCTGTAACAGCATGAAATTTGGAAAGTTCTTATCACAGCTTGTGTTGTCAATTTTTAAAAATCTCTCTAACATTCAGATCTTCATTTATAAAATAGAGATAGTAACACCTAACACATACTCCTCTTTTGAGGAATAAATTAGATATCTATATAAAGTGCTAATACAGTGTTTAGTAAATAGTAAACCAATTTGCCTAGAAAAGCTTTTCACACATCCTAGTCAAATTTCCAAATAAAACTTCAACAGCTAGCTACGTTTATAAAAACTTCCAGCATCCTAGAATCACAGACACAAAGGTCAAATAAAGGAGATACTGGCTCAGCTATTTCTTGCCCAGTAGGAGTAAGATCTCCACATGCAGATCAAAATATACAAAAGGAAGGGTACTTTACACCGGCTCTGAAACAGAGTAGGGTGGGCTGCTGCCACTGAGGAACAACTTGGACAAGTATTTGGCTCACCTGTTCCCATAGGTTGTCTATTATAGCTGAGCAATCAGCGTTCCTGTATGCTGTAAGTCACCTAAAATACCCACATCACAAGTATGCCAAATAATGAAATTTCCAGAGTATGCAAATTTAGCAATTTTAACAAGCACCAGCAGATCCTATTCCTCAGTAACCTGATGCAGTGTGAGAAAACAACACAACCATAAAAGAGAGACATTCAGGCAGTGCCTAAATGGATTAGGAGCAGTGGCAGAGCTACACTGGTCTCTCTCTTTAGTTAAAAACTCTCATTAAAATAAATGAGCCTGCTCATTTGAGAAGGGAAAAGAAAAGGTTTGGGGCATCGAGTTAGAAGAGCAGTTCAAATCCTGCTCATCAAAAGGAACAGAAATCCTTATCCTCCAACATCCACAGTTGCAGATCAGATTCAACCCATCTCTCCTTAACGTTCTTATTAAATGTATTCTGTCCCTCTGTGTTCAAGCTCATCTTTTCCATTCTGAAACATGATTTTCCTTTTCATGTATGAAATAATTAAATTTGTCTACCTCTGGCTAAAGCCAAACTGATCTGAAAGCAGAGAATAAAGATTTTGATGATTGTGGTCGAGTAGTAAATTTAAAATTCTCATATGCTGAACGTCTGGCTGTCTGTTGCTTTTCCTTTATTTCCAATTCCAAAGCTCCCGGTACTGCTTGTATGATCTGGTGCACTGCCGAGCAACACCTAAGATCTGCTTGCAATGTAAGAACATGTGGAGAAATTATGTGTTTTTGTCACACCCTATTAAATGGTATTCAAAACACAATGCCTCAGAAACTAAATTGATTGTAGGTTTTATAACCCTTTTCAGGGTAATGGAAACAATTCAGGACCATGAAAGAAAGCATAGCTAGTGCAGCTGTGGGAATCTCAGACTGCTCAGCTCAGCAGTCCTGTCCTGGCTTTGGTAGTTAAAGTTCAGTTGGATTTCATTCTTCTGGATCTTTGACAGATCATTCCGCATTAATAGCTACAAAGTTTTCCACATTTCTGATAAAATAAGTGTTTGACTGATTCTGAATTGTGTTTGACTCTGGAAAATGTCCACAGGTATGAAGACAGTTGCAAACCACTATGATATTATTACATGTGTAACGTTTTTCTGCTCTTTTTATGTTCCCAGCTCCAGAGTTATGGTCAAAGCTCAAAAATCAAGAAGCATCGAGTTAAGGGAAACACTACTTTTACATTCCTCTAGGTCTCATACCGGTGTGACTCTTTCAGCTGTGGATAGAAGGAACTACTTAAGCTGCAAGCCCATGACTCAGAGGCAATGGAATCACAGGGCTGGTTTAATGTTTTTAAAACAAAAAGAAGCATGTTCTCTCTCTGGGTGACCAGTAACCCCCAACTCCTGAGCAGCCTGGCAAGGCAATGCCTTGATCCCGTCACCTATCATAAATGATCACTCACTCAGTCATTACCTGCACTGTATGCTGCTCCATCAGAAAAACATCTGTGAACATTATTTGACAAATTGATTGCTAAATGAGCCATTAGCTGAAGGGGCTTTCAGATTGCCTCTAGGAAGCCAAGTGAGGCTGCAGAAGAAAAGTGCTTACAGATGCAAAGCAGTAATTACAAAGGGAGAAAGAACCCTTGTTATCAGTGCTCCTGGGAGGGTGAGCAGACCAGTGTGGGAAAGGGGGTGGAGAGGTGGCCATAAACCACATCCTGCAAGAAAATCCACCTTGTCTAAAGGAAGCTGTTTATTAGAAGTAGTAGTAAAACTGCTTAATTCCTCCCAGTGCCTCAAGGGAGAAATCTAAGCCTTTGTGAACTGAAGGAGAGAGAAATGTAGCCAGTGGTGTGCTTGTCAAGAAGAGAGAGCTAGGAAAACAACGTTAGTCATTTTACCAGCCCTGCTTGCCAAGAGCTGACAGGTGTGCAGTTTCCTATTGTTCTGACAGGCAGCCAGATACCACAGTTTAGTATTCATCCTCTCCTCCCGTGTTCGGGAGAAAACAGCTGTCTCCCTGGCTCGGGATACAAGGAGCGGAGAGAGAGTCTGGAGAGACAGAGGGAGATGGCTTCTTCTCCATTAGCATAAGGGGCAAGGCTTTGTTTGATTCAACACTGAAAACACATGGTCTTCCTGAGAAATGCATTCCATATGAGTAGTTTCCTCACAGTGGCTCCAAAAATAGCCTATGCACAATATATTGAAACTTAAAAGTAAATAAGCGCAGAAAGATGCCTCGGTTAAATTGTCAGACCAATAAGAAGGCATCACACACAACAGCCCTTAAGGAAATGCCTTTTATAAATTCTGCGGGTTTCATATTGCTGACAGATGTTTGTGATTTTAAAAATATATAATAATCCTTGACAAAAGAAAGCAAGTTATTCTGATCCAAAATGATGTGTTTTCCTGTCTGGCATGGAATGGAAGCTATTTCAGTGCCAAATTCCCTCGAGACGAGAAGGAAAAGCCCACAGGACTTAAGGAGTGCCAGATGCAGTAGCTGGGAGACTTTTAGACTGCAGCACTAAGTTTCCTTTGGGGGTGAGGTATTAAAGGCTCATAGTAACTGGATGATGCCGTGTCACTTGGTACACTCTCGTGACAGTCATAAGAACCAGACATTTGTGCTGAATCCAGGGCTCTCTGGATTGAAAAGTTGGTGAATACCAATAAAAGCTATGCCGCTGATATTTACAAGGGAGAAAATGCGTCCATTACAACAATACATGAAACTTGAGAAATGCTGGCTCTCTCCCAAAGCCCAGGTATTTTTCTAATAAAATAAGCCGTGAACTTCAAACAACTCTAAACTCATGACATTAGGGTACGATCACAGACATAACCCCTTAAGCTTACACTGTAACACACTAACCCAATCCTGTAATAAAAGCATAAGCCAGAGGGGTTGAATTACCCACCAAACCAAGCCAATTTCAAGTTAAGAGCAGAGGGTCTTCCATCCGAGAGCCTACCGACAGCAACAAAGTTTAATCCACTTACTTCCTTTACCAAACCGAGACATTACAATTCACATGCCTGATAAATATATTCTTAAGATTTCACCTACTTTTTTCCATGTTCCGTAAGAGAGCGGAGGCTGGTCCTTCCACCGTTCACACAGAAAGGGCTCAACTGGCTCTTTCTAGCATTGTTTTCCAAGTCAATAAAGCACCAGGTGAGATGAGGAGAAAGGAGAAGGTATGAAAGATGAGGGACAGCACAAGCAAATCTTTTTCTGTTGTTGAAATAACTTTCTAGGCCCAAGATGGAGCAGCTTCTGCCCGGTGTGCCGCGTCAGCAAACACTTCTCTGCGCTTGTAAACGCTTCACGCGACCGGAAACGCACTGTATGCCTTCAGCCAATCCCCAAACGCCAAGCCAACTCTGGGCGTTCTCACCTCAAACAAGGTTGATTACGTGGTCCCAGCCAATCAGATATTTTCTATCTGTCTCTTCCTTATTTTGTATTCCTTATCCTGTAAAAAGTTTCCTGCTTTCCTCTCCATTTTGCAGTTCTCTGAAAAAAGATTGTCCATTTCATGAAGTGTTAAATAAAAAATTTTTGTATCACCTAAATTGTCTTCCTTAATCTTTTTTTTTTTTTTTTAACCACGGTAGCATGTTTAGTTATTCTATGTCTGCCTTGAATCTTCGGGGGCATTCTTTGTTTTCCTGATGTAAAGGGAAAGAAAATCTTTCTACATAATGTTTTCTCAGATGGAATTATTAGATTAGTTAAGAGAAAGTAAATTATGAAAAGAAATAAATTGGGATAATTGCTAAATAAGCTATTAAATTGTATGTAATACTCTTTCAAATGGAAGCATTTACATGCTTTAAAACATTATCAGACATTTCTGCTCTGGGCCAATGTGGAATAACAGGGACCAGATACCCTCTGTTACAATTAAATACAAAATGGAGATCGGACTTGAAAATTCCCGGAAAAGACAAAACCATTTAACCCATGTAAACAAAACTAAACCTATCTTATTGCATGAACATAAGTGAAACTTAGGTTATTTTTATAAATGTCTCTGACAATCATAAAAGAAATTTAAGTCATCTTCCTAAAAATGATCCGAGGTAATCACTTTTAACCTATCCCCTGCTGTCTGGAAACCCTCGTCGTAATAACCAATCATTGGAAAGGGTAAACAGCTTCCTCATTTTCACTTTATAAACCATCCTGTTACTTCAAGCCCCTGAGCTTCATATCAGACTTTGAATTTGAAGGCTCCCAGTTTACGAACTTTTCTTATATGGACAATACATTCTTACTAAATACTATTTATTGATTTGGTGGGTTTAATTTTTCTATTCCTGTATTTTTACAGTTTCTGGCATCAGAAGGAGGACCTGAAGGAAACTGCCAACGATTCTGAGGCCAGTCAGCAACCAGGTGTCAGTACCCAAAGAGCCCATTGACTCACTGCTTTCACACAGACCCTGGAGTTGGAGGCTCTCTTGGATCTGAGCTCCACTGTCTTTGTGGGGTTTTTTTGGGGGGGATGGGGGGTGGGGGGTGGAGGAGGATTGTATTGCATTTTTATTTATTTATTTTTTTAACATCTTTGTTGCAGTATAATTGCTTTACAATGGTGTGTTAGTTTCTGCTGTATAACAAAATGAGTCAGCTATAGGTATACATATATCCCCATTTCCCCTCCCTTTTGAGTCTCCCTCCCACCCTCCCTATCCCACCCCTCTAGGTGGTCACAAAACACCAAGATGATCTCCCTGTGCTATGCAGCTGCTTCCCACTAGGTATCTATTTTACATTTCGTACTGTATATATGTCAATACCACTTTCTCACTTCATCCCAGCTTACCCTTCCCCTCCCTGTATCCTCAGGTCCATTCTCTATGTCAGCGTCTTTATTGTATCTTGCCCTAGGTTCTTCAAAACCATTTTTTTATAGACTCCATATATTTGTGTTAGCATATGGTATTTGTTTTTCTCTTTCTGACTTATTTCACTCTGTATGTCAGACTCTAGGTCCATCCACCTTCACTACAAATAACTCAATTTCATTTCTTTTTATGACTAATATTCCATTTTATACATGTGCCACATCTTCTTTATCCATTCATCTGTCGTTGGACACTTAGGTTGCTTCCATGTCCTGGCTATTGTAAATAGAGCTGCAATGAACACTGTGGTACATGTCTCTTTTTGAATTACGGTTTTCTCAGGGTATATGCCAAGTAGTGGGAGAGCTGGGTTGTATGGCAGCTCTATTTTTAGTTTTTTAAGGAACCTCCATACTGTTCTCCATAGTGGCTGTATCAATTTACATTCCCACCAACAGTACAAGAGGGTTCCCTTTTCTCCACACCCTCTCCAGCATTTATTGTTTGTAGATTTTTTGATGATGGCCATTCTGACTGGTGTGAGGTGATACCTCATTGTAGTTTTGATTTGCATTTATCTAATGATTAGTGATATTGACCATCTTTAAATGTATTTCTTGGCAATTGGTATATCTTCTTTGGAGAAATGTCTATTTAGATCTTCTGCCCATTTTTGGATTGGGTTGTTTGTCTTCTTAATATTGAGCTTCATGAGCTGCTTGTATATCTTGAAGATTAATCCTTTGTCAGTTGCTTAGTTTGCAAATATTTTCTCCCATTCTAAGGGTTGTCTTTTTGTCTTGCTTATGGTTTCCTTTGCTGTGCAAAAGTTTTAAAGTTTCATTAGGTCCCATTTATTTATTTTTGTTTTT
>NC_041221.1:120950892-120953450 GCF_002837175.3 Physeter macrocephalus | reverse complement strand
ATTTTTGTTTTTATTTCCATTTCTGTAGGAGGTGGGTCAAAAAGGATCTTGCTGTAATTTATATCATAGAGTGTTCTGCCTATGTTTTCCTCTAAGAGATTCATAGTGTCTGGCCTTACATTTAGGTCTTTAATCCATTTTGAGTTTAGTTTTGTGTATGGTGTTAGGGAGTGTTCTAATTTCATTCTTTTACATGTAGTGGTCCAGTTTTCCCAGCACCACTTATTGAAGAGACTGTCTTTCCTCCATTGACTATTCTTGCCTCTTTTATGAAAGATAAGATGACCATATATGTGTGGGTTTATCTCTGGGCTTTCTATCCTGTTCCATTGATCTATATTTCTGTTTTTGTGCCAGTACCATACTGTCTTGATTATTTTAGCTTTGTAGTATAGTCTGAAGTCTGGGGCCTGATTCCTCCAGCTCTGTTTTTTTTCTCAAGCTTGCTTTGGCTATTCAGGGTCTTTTGTGTTTCCACACAAATTGTGACATTTTATGTTCTAGTTCTGTGAAAAATGTCATTGGTAGTTTGATAGGGATTGCATTGACTCTGTAGATTGCTTTGGGTAGTATAGTCATTTTCAAAATGTTGATTCTGCCAATCCAAGAACATGGTGTATCTCTCCATCTGTTTGTATCATCTTTAATTTCTTTCATCAGGGTCTTATAGTTTTCTGCATACAGGTCTTTTGTCTCCTTAGGTAGGTTTATTCCTAGGTGTTTTATTCTTTTTGTTGCAATAGTCAATGGAGTATTTCCTTAATTTCTCTTTCAGATTTTTCATCCTTAGCATATAGCAATGCAAGAGACTTCTTGCATTAATTTTGTATCCTGCTATTTTAACAAATTCATTGATTAGCTCTCGTAGTTTTCTGGTAGCATCTTTAGGATTCTCTGTGTATTGTACCATGTTATCTGCAAACAGTGACAGTTTTACTTCTTCTTTTCCAATCTGGATTCCTTTTATTTCTTTCTCTTCTCTGATTGCTGTAGCTAAAACTTCCAAAACTATGTTGAATAATAGTGGTGAGAGTGGGCAACCTTGTCTTGTTCCTGATCTTAGTGGAAATGGATTCAGTTTTTCACCTTTGAGGATGATGTTGGCTGTGGGTTTGTCATACATGCCTTTATTATGTTGAGGTGAGTTCCCTCTATGCCTACTTTCTGGAGAGTTTTTTTAAAATGGGTGTTGAATTTTGTCAAGAGCTTTTTCTGCATCTGTTAAGATGATCATATGGTTTTTCTCCTTCAATTTGTTAATATGGTGTATCACATTGATTGATTTGCATATATTGAAGAATCCTTGCATTCCTGGAATAAACCCCACTTGATCAGTGGTGTATGATCTCTTTAATGTGCTGTTGGATTATGTTTGCTAGTATTCTGTTGAGGATTTTTGCATCTATGTTCATCAGTGATATTGGCCTGTAAGTTTCTTTTTTTGTGACATCTGTGTCTGGTTTTAGTATCAGGGTGATGGTGGCTTCATAGAATGAGTTTGGGAGTGCTCCGCCCTCTGCTATATTTTGGAAGAGTTTGAGAAGGATAGGTGTTAGCTCTTCTCTAAATGTTTGATAGAATTCGCCTGTGAAGCCATCTGGTCCTGGGCTTTTGTTTGTTGGAAGATTTTTAATCACAGTTTCAATTTCAGTGCTTGTGATTGGTCTGTTCATATTTTCTATTTCTTCCTGGTTCAGTCTCGGCAGCTTGTGCATTTCTAAGAATTTGTCCATTTCTGCCAGGTTGTCCATTTTATTGGCATACAGTTGCTTGTAGTAATCTCTAATAATCTTTTGTATTTCTGCAGTGTCAGTTGTTACATCTCCTTTTTCATTTCTAATTCAGGTTAGGTTGTTTATTTGAGATTTTTCTTGTTTCTTCAGGTAGGATTGTATTGCTATAAACTGCCCTCTTAGAACTGCTGTTGCTGCATCCCCATAGGCTTTGGGTCATCATGTTTTCCTTGTCATTTGTTTCTATGTATTTTTTAATTTCCTCTTGGATTTCTTCAGTGATCTCTTGGTTATTTAGTAGCATATTGTTTAGCCTCCATGTGTTTGTATTTTTTACAGTTTTCTTCCTGTAATTGATATCTAGTCATATAGCATTGTGGTTGGAAAAGATACTTGATAAGATTTCAACTTTCTTAAATTTACCAAGGTTTGATTTGTGACCCAAGATATGATCTATCCTGGAGAATGTTCCATGAGCACTTGAGAAGAAAGTGTATTCTGTTGTTTTTGGATGGAATGTCCTATAATATCAATTAAGTCCATCTTGTTTAATGTGTCATTTAAAGCTTGAGTTTCCTTATTTATTTTCATTTTTTAATTGTTTTGGGTTTGTTTTTGTAGGTCTTTTCCTTCTCTTGTGTTTCCTGCCTAGAGAAGTTCCTTTAGCATTTGTTGTAACGGTGATTTGGTGGTGCTGAATTCTGTTAGCTTTTGCTTGTCTGTAAAGTTTGTATTTTCTCCGTCGAATATGAATGAGATCCTTGCTGGGTAGAGTAATCTTGGTTGTAGGTTTTTCTCTTTCATCACTTTAAATATGTCCTGCCC
>NC_041221.1:120916827-120950759 GCF_002837175.3 Physeter macrocephalus | reverse complement strand
CACTATTTTATATTCCAGGTCACTTATCCGTTCTTCTGCCTCAGTTATTCTGCTATTGATTCCTTCTAGAGGATTTTAAATTTCATTTATTGTGTTGTTCATCATTGTTTGTTTGTTCTTTAGTTCTCCTAGGTTCTTGTCAAACATTTCTTGTGTTTTCTCCATTCTATTTCCAAGATTTTGGATCATCTTTACTATGATTATTCTGAATTATTTTTCAGGTAGACTGCCTATTTCCTCTTCATTTGTTTGGTCTGATGGGTTTTTACCTTGCTTCTTCATCTGCTGCATATTTCCCTGTCTTATTTTGCTTAACTTACTGTGTTTGGGATCTCCTCTTCACCGGCTGCAGGTTCGTAGTTCCCGCTGCTTTTGGTGTCTGCCCCCAGTGGGTAGGGTTGGTTCAGTGGCTTGTGTAGGCTTCCTGGTGGAGGGTTCTGGTGCCTGTGTTCTGGTGGATTAGGTTGGATCTTGTCTTTTTGGTGGGTAGGACCACGTCCAGTGGTGTGTTTTGGTGTGTCTGTGACCTTATTATGATTTTAGGCAGCCTCTCTGCTAATGGGTGGGGTTGTGTTCTTGTCTTGCTAGTTGTTTGGCATGGGATATCCAGCACTGTAGCTTCCTGGTTGTTGAGTGGAGCTGTGTCTTAGTGTTGAGACGGAGATCTCTGGGAGATCTCTCACTGTATGATATTATGAGGGTCTGGGAGCTCTCTGGTGGACCAATGTCCTGAACTCGGCTCTTCCACCTCAGAGACTCGGGCCTGACACCTGGCCGGAGCACCAAGACCCTGTCAGCCACATGGCTCAGAAGCCTGTGCTTCCTGGACTTGATTGCCTATTTCGTTTCCATATTAGAGAAGCTTTCAACTATAATCTCCTCAAATATTTTCTCAGTCCCTTTCTTTTTCTCTTCTTCTGCTGGGACCCCTATAATTCGAATGTTGGTGTGTTTAATGTTGTCCCAGAGGTCTCTGATACTGTCTTCAATTCTTTTCATTCTTTTCTCTTTATTCTGCTCTGCAGCAGTTATTTACACTATTTTATATTCCAGGTCACTTATCCGTTCTTCTGCCTCAGTTATTCTGCTATTGATTCCTTCTAGAGGATTTTAAATTTCATTTATTGTGTTGTTCATCATTGTTTGTTTGTTCTTTAGTTCTCCTAGGTTCTTGTCAAACATTTCTTGTGTTTTCTCCATTCTATTTCCAAGATTTTGGATCATCTTTACTATGATTATTCTGAATTATTTTTCAGGTAGACTGCCTATTTCCTCTTCATTTGTTTGGTCTGATGGGTTTTTACCTTGCTTCTTCATCTGCTGCATATTTCCCTGTCTTATTTTGCTTAACTTACTGTGTTTGGGATCTCCTCTTCACCGGCTGCAGGTTCGTAGTTCCCGCTGCTTTTGGTGTCTGCCCCCAGTGGGTAGGGTTGGTTCAGTGGCTTGTGTAGGCTTCCTGGTGGAGGGTTCTGGTGCCTGTGTTCTGGTGGATTAGGTTGGATCTTGTCTTTTTGGTGGGTAGGACCACGTCCAGTGGTGTGTTTTGGTGTGTCTGTGACCTTATTATGATTTTAGGCAGCCTCTCTGCTAATGGGTGGGGTTGTGTTCTTGTCTTGCTAGTTGTTTGGCATGGGATATCCAGCACTGTAGCTTCCTGGTTGTTGAGTGGAGCTGTGTCTTAGTGTTGAGACGGAGATCTCTGGGAGATCTCTCACTGTATGATATTATGAGGGTCTGGGAGCTCTCTGGTGGACCAATGTCCTGAACTCGGCTCTTCCACCTCAGAGACTCGGGCCTGACACCTGGCCGGAGCACCAAGACCCTGTCAGCCACATGGCTCAGAAGAAAAGGGTGAAAAGAAAAAAAAATGAAAGAAAGAAAAAAATAATAAAATAACATTATAAAAATAAAAAATTAAAAAATCTTATTAAAATTTAAAAAATTAAACAGTAACTTTAAAAAAAGAGAGGGAGCAACCAAACCAATAAAGAGATACACCAAAGATAACAAGCACTAAAAACTATACTAAAAAAACAAACAGACAGACAGAACCTTAGGACAAATGGTAAAAAACAAACCTATACAGACAAAATCACACAAAGAAGCATACACATACACACTAGGTTCTTGTCAAACATTTCTTGTGTTTTCTCCATTCTATTTCCAAGATTTTGGATCATCTTTACTATGATTATTCTGAATTATTTTTCAGGTAGACTGCCTATTTCCTCTTCATTTGTTTGGTCTGATGGGTTTTTACCTTGCTTCTTCATCTGCTGCATATTTCCCTGTCTTATTTTGCTTAACTTACTGTGTTTGGGATCTCCTCTTCACCGGCTGCAGGTTCGTAGTTCCCGCTGCTTTTGGTGTCTGCCCCCAGTGGGTAGGGTTGGTTCAGTGGCTTGTGTAGGCTTCCTGGTGGAGGGTTCTGGTGCCTGTGTTCTGGTGGATTAGGTTGGATCTTGTCTTTTTGGTGGGTAGGACCACGTCCAGTGGTGTGTTTTGGTGTGTCTGTGACCTTATTATGATTTTAGGCAGCCTCTCTGCTAATGGGTGGGGTTGTGTTCTTGTCTTGCTAGTTGTTTGGCATGGGATATCCAGCACTGTAGCTTCCTGGTTGTTGAGTGGAGCTGTGTCTTAGTGTTGAGACGGAGATCTCTGGGAGATCTCTCACTGTATGATATTATGAGGGTCTGGGAGCTCTCTGGTGGACCAATGTCCTGAACTCGGCTCTTCCACCTCAGAGACTCGGGCCTGACACCTGGCCGGAGCACCAAGACCCTGTCAGCCACATGGCTCAGAAGAAAAGGGTGAAAAGAAAAAAAAATGAAAGAAAGAAAAAAATAATAAAATAACATTATAAAAATAAAAAATTAAAAAATCTTATTAAAATTTAAAAAATTAAACAGTAACTTTAAAAAAAGAGAGGGAGCAACCAAACCAATAAAGAGATACACCAAAGATAACAAGCACTAAAAACTATACTAAAAAAACAAACAGACAGACAGAACCTTAGGACAAATGGTAAAAAACAAACCTATACAGACAAAATCACACAAAGAAGCATACACATACACACTCACAAAAAGGAAAAAGGAAAAAATATATATATGTATATATATATATATATATATATATATATATAAAGGAAGAGAGCATCCAAGGAGGGTTCTGGTGCCTGTGTTCTGGTGGATTAGGTTGGATCTTGTCTTTTTGGTGGGTAGGACCACGTCCAGTGGTGTGTTTTGGTGTGTCTGTGACCTTATTATGAAACAAATCTACCAATGATAATAAGCTCTAAATACTAAGATAAACATAAAACGAGAAACAAATTAGACACAGAAAGAAAACCCCTAGTCTACAATTGCTCCCAAAGTCCACCACCTCAATTTTGGGATGATTCGTTGTCTATTCAGGTATTCCACAGATGCAGGGTACATCAAGTTGATTGTGGAGATTTAATCCGCTGCTCCTGAGGCTCACTGAGAAATTTCCTTTTCTCTTCTTTGTTAACACAGCTCCTGGGGTTCAGCTTTGGATTTGGCCCCATCTCTGCATGTAGGTCACCCTCTGGCATCTGTTCTTCACCCAGACAGGAGGGGGTTAAAGGAGTGGCTGATTCGGGGGCTCTGGTTCACTCATGCCAGGGGTGAGGAAGGGGTACAGAATGCAGGGCAAGCCTGAGGCAGCAGAGGCCAGCATGATGTTGCAATAGCCTGAGGCGTGCCGTGTGTTCTCCCAGGGAAGTTGTCCATGGATCATGGGACACTGGCCATGGCGGGCTGCACAGACCCCCGAGTGGGGAGGTGTGGACTATGACCTGTGCTTACACACAAGATTCTTGGTGGCTGCAGCAGCAGCATTAGCGTTTCATGCCCGTCTCTGGTGTCTGCGCTGATAGCCGTGGCTCGCAACCATCTCTGTAGCTCGTTTATGTGGTGGTCTGAATCCCCTCTCCTCGCACACTCCAAAACAATGGTCTCTTGACTCTTAGGCAGTTCCAGGCTTTTTCCCAGACTCCCTCCCGGCTAGCTGTGGCACACTAGCCCCCTTCAGGCTGTGTTCACACAGCCAACCCCAGTCCTCTCCCTGAGATCCTACCTCTGAAGGTGAAGCCTCAACTCCCAGCCTCCACCTGCCCGGGCAGGTGATCAGACAAGCCCTTCGGGCTGGTGAGTGCTGGTTGGCACTGATCCTCTGTGTGGGAATCTCTCCGCTTTGCCCTCTGCACCCCTGTTGCTGCGCTCTCCTGGGTGGCTCTGAAGCTCCCCCCTGCCCCCGCCCATCCCACATCTCCACCAGTGAAGGGGCTTCCTAGTGTGTGGAAACTTTTCCTCCTTCACAGCTCCCTCCCAGAGGTGCAGGTCCCATCCCTATTCTTTTGTCTCTGTTTTTCCTTTTTTCTTTTGCCCTACCCAGGTACGTGGGGAGTTTCTTGCCTTTTGGGAAGTCTGAGGTCTTCTGCCAGCATTCAGTAGGTGTTCTGTAGGAGTTGTTCCACATGTAGATGTATTTTTGATGTATTTGTGGGGAGGGAGTGATCTCCATATCTTACTCCTCTGCCATCTTGAAGGTCCTCTCTGTCTGTGTTTTGAGCTCTCTGACTTTATTGTAAATACCCATATTTTGTTTGGTGATACTTCTTGGTAAGTCATCCTATTCTGTTGAAAAGAGTAGAAAACATGTGATGTTGGAAACAGCTGTTGGAAAACTGGGCCCCTCATAGTTAAGACGTCTTAGGGAATTCTAAAGGCAAAATGGGTTCCACCTGGTCAAAAAATCTTTCCCACCTCCCTCAAAAACTCCTGCTTCCTATAGATATAGCCACTAAGGACCAGGATATTGTGTTTTCTTGGAAAATGGGTAAACTTTTGGATCATTTGGAATTGCAGCAGCCACTTTGGGGAAACTTTAACTTAGATAAACCTACCTTAAGGAGCACCCATGAAAAGAGATCTTAAACCCCTCGGACACAATGGAATGCCTTATTTGATTGGTATACAGATGCTTCCAAAAGAAAAATAACACCAAACATAGCTTATCTAAAAGAAGTGTGCCTGAGGTCCTGGACCCCACTGTATCAGTTAACCAGATAGTTTATACTAAAATGTGAATGCCTCTTTCTCTGAGCTTGAGGCCCTAGTCCATACTATATCAGTTTGACCTGGGGGTGTGGGAGGGAGGAATGGGGGCAGGAGGACAAAGTAGCTAAGGTAAGTCACACAGGTGCTACATGCCTATGTGATTGACCCCCAGTAAAATACCTGGACACCAAGGCTTAGGTGAGCTTCCCCAGTTAGCAACACTTCACACATGTTGTCACACATAATTGCTGGGAGAATCAAGCATGTCCTTATGCAACTCCACTAGGAGCGGACACCTGGAAGCTTGTGCCTGGTTTCTCCTGGACATCATCCATGTGCTTTTCCCCTTTGCTGATTTTGATCTGTATCTTTTCTCTGTAATACATCACAACTATGAGTATAACAGCCTTTCTGAGTCCTGTGAGTCCTAGTGAGTCATCGAGCATGAGGCTGGTCCTGAGACTCCAAACTTTTGGAGGTCCATAGCCCTCCAAAAGTTTGTTCTTTAATTGGTTACTCATTCTTTAGAAAATACTTTACTCAAAGAAACAACAATACAGAGTGGTTGATTTTTCAGTAGAAAAAAAAACATTTAAATCATCATGAAGTAGAAATTAATTTAGTACACACTTATTTTTTGAACTGATCCACTTGCCTTTTACCACTTATGTTCTTACACTTCCTACACTTTGTTCCCTAAAAAAAAATATGTTTTGGCTACACCAGGGACTAACAATGCAATGTTGGCAAGCTGGTCTAGGGCCCTAAGCTCCTTTTTTTAATCTTTACAACATGATTTCTTTGGGAAAATACATCCTGTAACAGAGAGGGAGAAAGGAATACAACAGGTCAAAGAACACTTACCTCCACGCACCTCCTCCCATTACAAATCTAGTAACTATTAGCCACCCAGCATCCATCAAAAAATAACTCTCTCACTTTTGGAGGAGGACTCTGATGCCACCCATTAAGGATGGTAACCACCACATATTAGCCTGCCCAACATCAAAGATGATCAGCCAGCAAGAAACAGAACTGTTTCTCCACATCCTTCTTCTTCTTCATGCCTCCAAAACATACTCCGTGCTTCCCAGTTCCAGGTGGGCCTAGGTCAGTCATGTCTATGTGTAGGTCAGATATGTGAAACTCAGGTTTACTTTGAATTCATGTCAAGCTAAACTTAATTTCAAAATATATATACAATGCACAGCAAAGGAAACCATAAACAAGACAAAAAGACAATCCTCAGAATGGGAGAAAATATTTGCAAATGAGGCAATGGACAAAGGATTAATCTTCAAAATATACAAGCAGCTCATACAGCTCAATATCAAAAAAACAAACAACCTAATCAAGTAATGGGCAGAAAACCTAAATAGACATTTCTCCAAAGAAGAAATACAGATGGCCAACAAACACATGAAAAGATGCTCAACATCACTAATTATTAGAGAAATGCAAATCAAAACTACAATGAGATATCACCTCACACCAGTCAGAATGGCCATCATCAAAAAATCTACAAGAAATAAATGCTGGAGAGGGTGTGGAGAAAAGGGAACCCTCATACACTGTTGGTGGGAATGTAAATTGATATAGCCACTATGGAAAACAGTATGGAGGTTCCTTAAAAAACTAAAAATAGAATTACCATATGACCCAACAATCCCACTACTGGGCATATACCCAGAGAAAACCATATTCAAAAAAACACATGCACCCCAGTGTTCATAGCAGCACTATTTACAATAGCCAGGACATGGAAGCAACCTAAATGTCCATCAACAGAGGAATGGATAAAGAAGATGTAGTACATATATACAATGGAATATTACTCAGCCATAAAAAGGAACAAAATTGGGTCATTTGTAGAGACACGGATGGACCTAGAGAATGTCATAGAGAGTGAAGCAAGTCAGAAAGAGAAAAGCAAATATCATACAATAACACATATATGTGGAATCTAGAAAAATGGTATAGATGATCTTATTTGCAAAGCAGAAATAGAGACACAGACATAGAGAACAAATGTATGGATACCAAGGGGGAAAGGGGAGGGGGAGGGAGGAATTGGGAGACTGGGATGACACATATACATTATTGAAACTATGTATAAAATAGACAACTGATGGGAACATACTGTATAGCACAGGGAACTCTACCTAATGCACTGTGGTAACCTAAATGGGAGGGAAGTCCAAAAGAGAGGGGATATCTGTATGTGTATGGCTGATTTATTTTGCTGTGCAGTGGAGGCTAACACAACATTACAAAGCAACCATACTCCAATAAGAATTAATAAAAAAATTTAAAATATATATATACAATGGAATATTATTCAGCCATAAAAAAGAGTGAAATAATGCCATTTGCAGCAACATAGATAGACCTAGAGATTATCATACTAAGTGAAGTAAATCAAACATAGAAAGATAAATATCATATGATATCACTCATATGTGGAATCTAATTTTTAAAAATGATACAAATGTACTTATTTATAAAACAGATTCACAGACGTTGAAAACAAACTTATGGTTACCAAAGGGGAAACATAGGGGGGAGAGATAAATTAGGAGCTTGGGATTAACATACACACACTACTATATATAAAATAGATAACCAACAAGGACCTACTGTATAGCACAGGGAATTCTCCTCAATATTCTGTAATAACCTATATGGGAAAAGGATCTGAAGCACAATGAATATATGTATATGTATAACTGAATCACTTTGCTGTACTCCTGAAACTAACACACATTGTAAATCAACTATACTCCAATAAAATTTAAATATTTATATAGTACATATACATTCCCTCTGAGGGTTTTTCTTGCAATTAATTCACAATGCTGAAGAAAAGTGAAGTCCATGTCCAGCTTGTGAGTCATGCCAACTTCTGAAGTTTCCCTTTTATTCTCCTCCAGCATTATCACTCAGGATCTGTAAGAGTTCATACCCTAGTCAATTAAAGATATTTTTCATACTATCTCCTCATGAAATGCTTATTACTCCATTATCCTCTAACGGAAGCAGAGATTGGATTGATGTGCTTTGGAGATGGAGGAAGGGACCTTAAGCCAAGGAACAGAGGCAGCTACTAGGAGCTGAAAAAAGCAAGGAAACCTATTCTCCCCTCAGAGCCTCCAGAAGGAACCAGCCCTGCTGACACTTTTGACATTAGCCCAGTGAAACTGATTTCAGACTTCCCACTTCCAGAACCTCAAGAGAACAAATTTATCGTGTTGTAAGCAACTAAATTTGTGGTAATTTGTTACAGCAACTGTAGAAAATGTACCATATTTATGGACCAAAATGTCCTTCTCTGTGGGAAGAAGCACAAAATTCTGTTGGGGGTAGGGGGGGGGCTCCTCTGCAAGCATGTAGATTAACTTCATTCAAAAGGTATTTTACACACAGCCTTCCTTTCTGAGTGCTTATCTTAAATTAGAGCTACACTACCACAGGAAGGAAAAAAATAGCATTTGGTGAATTTTTAAAATTATAACTTATCTTAAAGATATTTGCCATGGCTAGAGACAGTCTTTGTGGGGCAACTGGCCTTTAAACAGAGAAAATAATGATCCAAGTTTCAGATTCCTGCATTAAGGTTTATTACATGCAATGTCTGGGTTATATTAAACTCCTGGAAATCAGGGTTTATAATGGAATAGCTGACATACCCTTAACTTTAATAGCCTTTCCAAGTACTGCAATAGTGAGCATTACTTTTTAATGTCATAAAATGATGGTTAAAACACTACGGAATTTTTTCAAGACAGATAAGCAGGTGTTCAAGAGAGCAGAACTATTTAAACTTCATTGATTTATGGTCTTTCTTATATTGAAGGCCAAAAGTTTTATTGAATTCCCACAGTAGATACTCTGAACTTAATTTTCTAAAATAGTAGGACTATTTCAGGGTTCCCCATATATATTAACTTCTTCATTTTAACACTTGTGCTTCTGTATTTTTAAAGTTACTAGGCATAATGAAATAGAAGCTATAGCCAAAAGTGTCAGTTATTCTATGTTTTCTTTTTATTGGTTGACTTTTCAAAGTACATTGTGTGTAGTAAAACCCAATGCATGGCTACTAAATCATATAATCTAGGAACACAAGCCCCTGACTAATCATTTAAGCTGCACAATATTTCTGTCACCCTTTAGCACTGTGAATATGACATAACTTCTTATTTAGTGTGAAAGAATGTCAAGGCATTTATTACCACTCCTTCCCTCCCAGTTGCTCTTTCAACCCACCCCTAACCCGATATCTCCAATCTTTATGCTGCCTGCCGAAAGTAAAGTGGCTATCAGAAAAGCCCCAATAAACTATCAAACGTTTTATATGATTTGTTAGCATTTTCTGCTGGTTTACATAAAAATCAATACTTTTATAACTCTAGGACACAACCCTAACGATTTAGTGAAACTGATGTTTACTGTTGAATAAAATAGAAATAGCATTAGCTCTCAAAACCAAAAAACATTAGAGAAAGCTAGAAGCAAAATAATTACTATTATTTAGATATGTGGATACCAAAGCATCTGAAACCCCAACTTGTTTTAATACTGACTGTAACAGCAATAAATCCCTCTTGGGAGAGGAATAGTTGGAGGGTGAGTCAGGCAGTGTATGAATAAACTCACAGCTTATAATGCATTAACTCCTTTGCTTTCCTCTCTATGTTCCCAGGCTCTGATAATAAAATGAGTCAAAGCTAGGAAATAAAACAGTGTTAGAACCATATTAAGAAGAAAATGGCAACGCATTATCAAAAAATTTAAAACTTAGCCAGTAACAGTTCAAGGAACCTTAGAACCCACCTGGTTTAATCAACATATCTATGTAACTTCTACTCATGTGAAAATTTTGTTATAATCCAAGAACATACCAAAAACATGTCCCTTTAAAAATAGATATGGGGGGGGCTTCCCTGGTGGCGCAGTGGTTGAGAGTCCGCCTGCCGATGCAGGGGGCGCGGGCTCGTGCCCTGGTCCGGGAGGATCCCACATGCCGTGGAGCGGCTGGGCCCTTGAGCCGTGGCCGCTGAGACTGCGCGTCCGGAGCCTGTGCTCCGCAACGGGAGAGGCCACAGCGGTGAGAGGCCAGAGTACAGAAAAAAAAAAAAAAAAGATATGGGGGAGAGATAAATTAGGAGTTTGGCAGTAGCATATACACACTACTGTATATAAAATAGATAACCAAAAAGAACTTACTGTATAGCACAGGGAACTATACTCAATATTTTGAATTAATCTATAAGGGAAAAGAATCTGAAAAAGAATAGATACATATATGTGTATAACTGAATCACTTTGCTATACACCTGAAACTAACACAACATTGTAAATCAACTATACTTCAATTAATTTCTTTAATTAAAAAAATAAAAATAGATATCAATATGAGGTTGTTTTAAAATGATGGGTCCAATGCCAGAGCATACTCTGATATTCTTTCAACAAAATCGTTTTTATTATATAGTCAAAATCAGTCTGCTTCACTGAAATTTCTCATGGCTCATTCAATTCCAAACACCAAGTAATTGGATTGAAAGGGAAGCCTTCATTTTTGAATAAATAAGAGATGCACAGAACAGTTTAAGTTTCTTCTTGGTCGAATCTGTAAAACATAAAGATTGTTAACTTATACGCAGTTATTTTCATTGTTTATAAGATTGTGTCTTTGTTTTGTTTAAAAACATCATTCAAACAGGAGTATAATCAAATGGAACTTTCCTCCCATAAAAATGGTCAGGTATTTGAACAAATTCCCCTGCGCTTATTTCTCATCTGCTTTGTCAAGCAGAAGGTATGGAGCAGTGAGAAGACTAAAGGTCAGAGAAGCTGGAATTCTAACCCTCTTCTGTTATTGGAAAACTCTGCCAGAGGGCCAGTATCACTTTGCCACATAACAACATTCACTGTGCCCTGACTTGAGTTATAACAACTCCCACTTTAACACCCCTTTCTTCTACAGGTAATTCCTATATTCAAATTTCCTAAAATAATCCTCCAGCTTCCAAATTGTTTTTGGACACTTTGTGACAATAGGGAGTTTTCTAGTTTAGAGAACTTTCAACATGCCTTTCCTCTGAATTGAAATTTCAGACTTTGATCGTAAAAAGTCTCTTATTTCTTTAAGTTTAATGTGGCGTTATTAGGGATGGGAGAAGGATTAACTTACCATTTTATTTTGAAAATATATATGAGAAAATAATGAATAGCCACATCTGGAATTTTTTTTAATTTGAGAAAGTCAGGTAATTATGTAATAATTCTAAAATTAAATAGCGAAATTATATGCATGCGCTTTTAAAGATTCTAATTATAATGTCCAGCTGATCTGTATTAATTAAAGTAAATTTTAATAGTAAGTACACAACAAGGATGACTTTCTTCTTTGGTATCCTTACCTAATATTTCCAAGATCGATAGATGGATGGATAGATAGAAAGAAATATATGTATAGATACAAAAATATTATTAACTATGGCTGTCATTTGAATCAATGGCTGAGAAAGACTATGGTATTCCTCTAAGAGAGATAACTACTTTTTTTTAGGAAACTACCTTAACAGACTGTTACCTTAACAGACTATTAGTATCTGAAATATGGGCCCGCTATGCAGATGGAAGAAGTTTAGAAAAGGAAGACTTAAGTTACTCTGTGTGATGTAGTAGAGCATTTGGAGGTATCCACCAGTGCTTTAGGAAAGGAATTGGGACCCTGAAAGGGAAACTGAAAGAAGTGTCAAGAAAAAGGGAACCCAACAACATGGCAGAGCCAGATTACACAGCGGGGCATGGTCTTGCAGGAACTGTAGATACATTTCCAAGAATAATGTTACAATTAATAGATGTTTCCTATCTACGTGGTATGGACTCTCTACTATCCCCAAACCTTTAGCTAAAATCTATTTTAAGTAGGGACACTAGCAAAGTGAGCTGAGACCCAAGTGATGAATCCAGGAGAGTGGGAAAGGCAACGGAATAAAGCAACTGATGACCAGATGGAAGACAATCCCCCACTTTCCACATGAACAACAGGAAGTTGACTCCTGCAGGGAGTGCATGAAGAGGAGGAGGAGGCTACATTCTGCCATCCAGAGCTGAGGTCCATTAAGTCAGCAGAAATGTAAGCGATGTTAGGGGAGAAGAAGGTCCCAACAAGAACCTACACTATGCCTCTCCCTGGAGTTGAGAAGTCTCTGGGTGTGTCTGGAAAACTGGGAATACAGGCATAAAGGAGTCAATCTGAGGATCTAGCATGCCTTTGACTTCTTGTCAGCATATAAACACATCTATACCGCCTTAACACACACACACACACACAGAGATACACATACACAATAAACACTCTATCTGGACTTTAATCACCATCTTGTTTCATTCCTTCTCACCAGAGTCCTATACATTAGAAGAGTTGTCTACAAAAGCTATCTCCACCTCCTCACCTTACATCCTCTTTTTAATCCATACCAATCTGCTTCCATTATCATTGCTTTCACAAAATTGATTTCAATAAGTTCACAAAATGACCATCTTTTAAATTCTACAGTTAGTGAATACCATTTAGTCATTGTCTATTTTCAAATAAAGACAATGACTAAATGCTATTCACTACAGTTAGTGAATACCATTTAGTAATTTTCTATTTCAAACAGAGACTCTAACAATTAATTTGAAAATGAAAGAGTTACTGATCAGTGGTTCCAATTTAACAAGTAAAGACAATTTCTTATTTCACAGTGGGTTTCTTCTTGTGAAAACTAACTGGCCCTTTTTCATCCTTATCTTACTTGCCCTCTCTGCTTCATTTGGCGCTCATGATCCCTTTACCCTATTTTGAAACTCTCTCTTCAACTTCCTCTTGTAACTTTGGGCTTTTCTTTCCAATTTCATAAGCCCCACTTCCACTGTACAGCTCTTGAATAATAGTATCAGAGTAAGAGAGAGCAAAATGCATTCTGAGTCCTGCAAGAGGCTCGGTACGACTAGATTACAGAAGGTGAGGTAGGGTATAGTGAAAGATCAACCAGATAGGTGACGAGGGGCCAGATCATAAAGGGTTTTACAAGCCAGAGTAAGATGCTCAAGTTTTACCCTCAGATCAATAGACAGTCATTGAAATGGGTGATGATAAGTTTGGAATGATAAATGAGATTTTTCATCTTAGAAGGTCACTCTGGAGAAACAACTGAGTATATAAAGACTGGAAGGAGGAAGACCAGGTAAGGAGATGCTGTGATCATTCAAATGGGTAATTATAGTGGTCAGGATGTACACATGTCTTATGGAAAATGGAGATAAAAGAAGTGGACAGATTCAAGAGATATTCAGGAAGCTGAATTGACAGAACTGGATGGCTGATTGAATGAAGAGAAAAGAGTTGAGAATGACACCCAGGTTTTTGGCTTGGAACACCAAGTAGATGGTCAGGCCATGCACTGAGATAACATATATGGGAGGAAGAAGAGAAGGAGACTGGGAGAGGTGAGCTGATGATTAATTAAGTCTGGGCAGGTTAAATTTAAGGTCTCTCCACCCAACTGGAAATGTCCAGTACACAATTGATATATGCATCAGAATCTCAGCAGAGAGATTTGGACTGAAATATAATTTTGGAAATCATGAGACTATAGAAAACAATTGGAGACCTGAGTGTGATCATTGAGCCCCTCCTCTCCTGTATTTACCTCTTTCACATCAAACTGTAAGAACGTAACCATGGACTGATCAAACAGCTGGGTTGAGAGCTCTAATGCTTGATGAAAAATTAATTAAAGGGGCCCAACTGGAGGTTCAAAAGCTAAATCTAGGTTTTTTGATGTCTTCTACCTGGATCTGTAAACATTAGAAGAGAGAAGGGCCAGGATGAACAAACAGAACAAGTGACCTCAGAAGAACCAAAGACAATTCACAATACAAAAGAGAATTGTTTAAAAACTCTCATTGGGAACAGCAGGGATTTGAGAGAACATTATATCCATTACAAATGAAATAAAATAAAAGCAGAAGCTGCTATGATAGGAAATACCAGAGAACAAGAAAATATTCCTCAAAATAAAAAATATTAGCTTCAAAATAAAAAATTGGCAGAAATTATAGAAGAAAAATTTAAGTAAATGTCCCAGGTGTAGAATAAAAAGGCAAAAATGGGATATATGAGAAAAAGCATTTAGAAGACACAGAATCAATTCAGGAGGTCCAACATCCAGTTAGTTTACTCAAAGTGCATTCAGATGCTCAAAGCAGCTTCTTTATTTCTTATAGATAGGTAATCCCATGATCCTCATGCATCCCCACCTGGTCAGTTGCAGAACCTATATATTAATCCAAAACAGTAAATTCAACCCAGTGCAATAATTTTAAAGCTCCTTTAGTAAAACTTCACCCTTTTGATTTCCTGTCCTTTCCTCTGCTTCTCCAAGATGGCAGGCAGTTAGGGAAAAGAAAAGTGTGTTATCTGTTCTTCAAGGCAATGTGATGGAGGGCAAAGTAGAGTCCTTGGATCCACCAGCATTCTCCTCTTGTTCATCTCAACTACTGAGTACCAGGGTTGGGAGAGCCTGGGACTGCTAGTTGCAGTAGATCACCTCTTTCTGTCTCCAGGTGTTTTAGAATCTGCTCCCATTGTCTGTGCCTGGTATCTTTTGGCTGGATGAGGGCTAGCCCTGCTGGTGCTCCTGACTAGTGTGGCCTTACCCCAGTTGTTAAATGGCATGAGGAACTCTCTGATCCTCTTCCTTGTACCCCACTTGGATCCTGGCCATCATAGCTTCTGAACACCATGGCTTCTGCTGGTGGGGCACCTCACCACTTGCCACAATAGGCCAGAGCCCACTGCCTTTCAGCTCAATCAGCTTCCGTATCTCTTCTGGGAACTCAGGAGTGCTTGGAAAATAAACTCTGACTTCTTCTTCCTAACCAGGCTGGACCACTGAATTTATCTTGGTGTCACCATTACCCAAATTGGTTCATGAGGCTTACAAACACCTTCTTCTACTGCCCCAGTCAAGGAACAAGCATTCCCCTTAACCTATTCAGCATGATCTCCGCACTGCAGTGAAAAGCCCAGAGAGTACAGATCAAGTCACATCTGCCACTTTGGTCCCTTGTATCCAGCAACCACCCCACAGGAAGAAAAGGAGCAGGTTTGGAACATTTGATCTCTCTGCTCTGGTCCTCCTTTGCACTACTTTCGGTATATAATTTTCTATGGTCTTATCCACTAAGCCTCCCTTTTGATGTGTTAGAGAGGTAAGTAAAGGAATTTGGGAAGTTTCTGTCTCTCTCAGAGATTGCTAGATTCCAAGTCTATCACTTTGCTTTGAACTCAAGCATCCCTTGTAAGTATCAGAAGCTGAATATAGACTCTTTGCATTGCTACTGTAAAAATTCTAACCCTACTCCTTAAAGCAAAGTGATGCTTCAAGTTAACCAGAGAAAAGTCCATGTACACAGAACAGCAAAAGAAGAGGGAATATTAATATCTTTTAATATACTCTCCTGCATTAACCTACTCTCTTGAGAATCTAACATACTTTCTGGAGCTTTAATGGCTACCTCAGGGAGCATGGCTGTGGGAGTAGGAAGGAATGGGGAACTAGACAGTTGGAATTTTTCCTGTGTCTCATAATATGTATTATTTTAGTATTTTAATTAAGACTTTTGTACCATAGGGAATTAGGAAAATACTTTTGCCCATACTTTGGGAAGGAATATCTCTTTGCCCAACAGTGTCACCTCGCTCATACCAGAAAGATGGTGATAGCAGTAGAGACTGGCAAACAACCTCTGTGTTTAGTGGAATGTCAGTCGCAGGGGGCAATGCAATAGCATGACGAGCAGGCCCAAGCTAAGCCCCACGGAGCCTCTGCTTGAGCACATATAACATAATATCCTAGCCTCATAAATAGCTATGGGACAAATCTCAGATAAGTGTTTCTAACATTCAAGCTGATCCGAGTTGGGGCTTCTATAGTTTGACTTACACTTACACTCTTCCTCCTAGACAGCTCTTGAAGCCCCCTACTTCTCCTCTCCTCTGCCCTTATCATCATCCAAGCCTTTATCATTTCTCACCTTAATCAATGGGCTTTTGCCATTTCATACCTTGTCCTCAGCTCTATACCTGCTACCCTCGATAAATGTTTATTACAGTGAATGAATAAATGGATGAATGCCTGATTTTGAGTCACTGAAATCTAGTTGGCATCCTCCGCGCTCACTACCCTCCTAGTTATTTAATAAAGAAAAATAATTTTTGTTTTAAAGCATTTCTTCAGTACTTGAAATGTTTCCCTTTTATAAAAGGAAATTTCTACTTAATTGATAAGATGTATATTTTAAATCATGATAGTATATTTTTGAGACATATATGGGACATTAAAATATTTACTTAAGTACATAGATGTTTCTGCACCCTTTTCCTAACCATTAATTTCCCCAAATAATTCATTTGACCAATTAATATACAATTTTAATAAAGTAAAAAATATATTGATCTGATTTTTAAAATGTTGTGATAAATAAAACAGCTGCTCCTGAAGAACTGTAAGTAGTATATATAGGCTGCTAGCTTGTTTTGAAGTAAAATTATCCTTAAGTCCTTGTTAAATAGTAATGCTTTACAAGAACAGAAAGGAAATACTTTATAATAGAACTAGAAATAACTCAGTAGACTTTTGAATAAAAATTTACTTTGAAGGTGGCTTCGAAATTATTAAACAATATCCTGCTCCTCCCCAAAGGCACATACGTCACATAGAAAATCTCTCTCTCTCTCTCTCACTCTTACTCTCGCTCTCTCTGTAACTTTTTGAGGTTCATAATTTGAAAACTGAAATTTCTCTGTGACCTTGAAAAAGAATTCTTGCCTAACCAAGGAGACAGGTGGATTTGGGGAGTTGAGATTATTAATAATATTACAGGATGAAACATATAGAGATGCTTTCAGAGCTTAATCAGGCTGCAAAGTTAGTCACTAGACTTGCTGGCAAATTATCAAATCACTAAAGTCCTGATTCCAGTACAGAAATATGACCTTATTCAATCATTATTCACAGAAAAGGGAGGGGCAGATGCTCTAAACTGCACTGGTGGGAAGTTTTCCTGTACTCTATTTATTCTCAAAACAATACTTGGCCAACTGATCCTTTTAAATCTGCTAGTGTGATAGTTCTTATTTTTACAGGCCACTCTAATCATCTTTTTTGCCAGCCTGGGGATTAATCCCAAACAATCAGGATAGCTGGCAATAACTTCAGGGTAATTTAGATGCCTTGAAATCTCTGACTTGTAAAACCATCAGTTCATCCAACTCTGACATCATTAAGTAAGACTATTCTTTTTAGCAGTGAAATCACTTGGTTCTTTCCAAGATCTGCCCTCCCAAGTTCTGCATAAAGTATTATTTTAAATGTATAAATTATTACCATGGGATATTACGAACAAATAATTAGAAGAACAAGCAGACTCTTATGCTCTGCCATGCCATGACTTACCCATTTTTGAATTAAGTATCGAGTCTTGTCACCTTCTTGGATTAGCTTTATATGAAGTAGCCTCTTCTTCAGAGGGAAAATCTATTTTAGACAATGACATTTACTCATCAATATGTGCCTTAAAAAAAAAAAAGAAAGAAAGCACCTGAGCCTTCAAATATAACTAAATAAGCTGAAGCCTAAAATGGAATCACCTAAAAGTAGGAATACTAATTCGTATTAAAATCCACTATGTTTAAAATTTGAGCTGAATCAGGTACATTGTTGTAATTTCCTGAGCATTTGTCTTGAAAACTAATTAGAAAATCTGGAGATAGTACTTGGTATTCCTAACATGTCCCAGAAGGCTTTGTGTTCATTCTTTCCATTCCAACGTCCCATTTGGAAGCAATCCAGAATCTAACAATAAGACAAGCTTGACTCACCAAGATTCACTTTCTCAATGTATATCAGTCAGGGAGACTATGGGAACAATTACTTGGTGTATGAGTGAGAGATAAAAAGTAAGAAAAGGTCTTCTATTACAATGACATACAAAACAGCTCTCCATCAAGAGTACATTTAGCTCTTTATAAAACAAACATGTTGTTTCTTTGCTTTTGTACACAGTTATGTCTTTAAACACGCAAGAGAAACCACACAGAATGAGGAACTGGAAATCAATCATGTCAACATTATGCTCTGCTTATTTCTAAACCATAGGCTGGAATTGAGCTAACCTAAACTTCACTGAATGTTAATATAACAGCTGGCAACATACTTTCTTAAAAAAGGACTCCAAGAGTAACGAAAATGAAAATATAGCCCATGACATTGATATAAGTTTTGACAGACGTTTTTGGTCAGCATAACATATGAGCTCAGAAATGAAGTTCCAGCCATGTACGTTTCAGAAAAGACTTCCTCTATAAATAAAGTTGTTATAGGAAATGACTAGCAGCATCATACCCTAAGCATCTTGGCCAATAATAAATTGAACATTAATGGAAACTGACTATTCCTTACATGTCTCCATAAGCTAACAGACTAAACATCCAAGGCATCTGGAATTACTTGCCCTGTTATGGGCTGTCATACAGTTTATCATCTCAGGGCCTATTTGACGTGGCTGGTGCTCTTAAAAGCCCCAGTAATTCTGCTGCAGAACTAAAATTCCATTTTGAGTAGCCGCAGGATTTGTTGATCAACAGGACAGGTGGAAAGAGAAGGGGCTTGATGAGAAGGACTTATCACCCTCTAATAATATGCACACAAGAGAAGGACGGGATGGATGCATTATTTTTAAATTGTGTCTGGCCAGCATGTCAGGACTGATTGAAGAATCCAGCAATAGTGAAAAGAGTCATGTCTGCCTTCAGACATGAAAAGCCAGTTATCCACTCCTATTTCTTGTCAACGGCTTAGCACAGTCTCTCAGTTTTAGGACAAATAATAAGAAAAATCATAAAGAAAATGTCAATTCCACCCCGCCATATACTTAAGAAAAATTTTTTTTAACTAATAGCCTTCCTCCCCTTTCTGTAGAAAGGCAATATGGTGTGAAAATGTTTTCTCCTAAGTGATGGAATGTAGAGTCATGCACCAGCGACTCAACTGGGTGCTGAATATCAACGTGCCTATTCTGGAAGAAACCGCTCTGGGGTTACAGGGAGCACACTGTTGGAAAGAGAGGCACTTCAATGCAGGAGGGGAGGCCGTGCATCTATTTCAGAAGATGGAGGTTTATCTTCCAGTGGAGGGCTTTGATACTATTCATATGCTAACAATATCACTATTTCCTCACAGCACTCAATACACAGGGAATAAAAGACGTCATTTGCTGACATGGGGCGCAACACTTTCTGTCCAGCATACTGATCAAAAATCTGCATTCAGCTTCCAAGGCGAAGCCACCACATAACCTTTAAATTGTTCTTTGAACACTTTAAATTTCCGGTCAAAATAATTTCCCATTTTAGAGAATAAAATGATGAAACAAAGAACTCTAACTGTATTTTCCCTCCGCTCCTAACACGTAGTTTTAGTGCCCTGAGGGCTCCTTTCATCTGGTCTAAGTGCTGGCATATGATGTGATTGTTAACAGAGCCGGCCACCAGATGAAGTGAATTATCTCAACTGCCAAAGCTCCCACTTTCTTTCCAATTTAAACATCAATTTAACACATAAACTGAAGGGTATTATGAAAGCTTTAATATGAACCATTTCAGACAAGAGAAAAAAAATACTGGAAGGTTTTTTCAAACTACCAAACAAATATGTAATTTTTTGAACCTGAAGATGAGTCAGGAAAACGAATGGAACAGCAGAACACACAGGATACTCACTTTAAACGACAGCAAGGGAGAAGGACCTCTTTGTCTTAAATAAACATGCTTTTCAGAATAGGGAGGATTTTACTAAAGAAAATGAAATAGTGAGGTCATTAACTAAACACAGCGATCAACAGCAAAGAGAAGACTTCTGATTTAAAACATTTCAAAATGCATATCATCAACCTGGATGATCTGGGATGTTTTTAGTGGTCTCCTCTGGATTATTAGGGTCCTTTTCATTATACAACTTGCCTTTCTCATGGAAATTTTTTCTCCATTTGGATCACTAGCTAGTAACAGAATGTGCCAGCATATGTCCCAAATATCTCTTTGAAAATGAGACCACTTCACAGCTAATTCACAACAATAAAACTTGATGCTTTCTCACACAACATAGAGCTCTTCCTAGTATATGCTACAAAAATTAAAACATATACATTTAAGTCAAAAGAATATGAATTATTATGATCTTTAATCTTTTTTAAGCCTTCATAATGAAAATGGTATTAATATGCAAAATGTGTAAATAACTGTGTTCACAATTAGAAAAATTTGCCCTTGTGAAAATATGAGATTTGAAGAATTGAAATAAGATTTGAAGAGTCATATTTAAATAAGATTTAATAATATGCAAGTTAAATACATATGATTTTGCTAAACATTTTGCTTGCCAAAAATATTCTTAAAAGCTGATAACATTATTACAGATTTTCCGCTGAAAAATACTACTCCTTAGAGTCAATTAACTACATAAGTAAATAAATAAATAAAGTTAGCCTTTTTACTATACAGACCTCTTCTAATCATCATTTCCATCTTAAAAGTATAATCTGGGAAGGTGCAAGACTAGGAAATATGTGTGCCTTGACTGTACCATATAAGGATCGCATGGCTGTTTGCATATGGAATGCACACAGAACATTATTGACAAATTCAGAACCATATGCAATGCTCAATGGCACTTCCAAATATAAAATACAAATACAGTGTGTAATACACTGAGAGCATGTTGTATACCAAATGATCAAGCAATTTACTGAAGATTAGCCTTTAAGAAACAAATAACACTACAGATACCATATGTACCTGTTAATGATTTATTTGTTACATTGGTGATATTCATCAGATTGATCTTAAGTTTAAAACAAGTTTTCAGGGCTTCCCTGGTAGCGCAGTGGTTGAGAATCTGCCTGCCAATGCAGGGGACACGGGTTCGAGCCCTGGTCTGGGAAGATCCCACATGCCGCGGAGCAACTAGGCCCGTGAGCCACAACTACTGAGCCCGCGCGTCTGGAGCCTGTGCTCCGCAACAAGAGAGGCCGCGACAGTGAAGCCCTCGCACAGAAACGAAGACCCAACACAGCCAAAAATAAATAAATAAATAAAATTAAACAAGCAAACAAACAAGTTTTCACAGAATATTCCGGCCGAGCACTCTTTGTGGTAAATTAAAGGAGAATTATAGAACCAGTTTGCCAAAAGGGACCTTAGAGATCACGTAATCTTATTTTTAAATGGAAAGCTTGAAACCTCGAAACGTTAAGTTGCTCACCCAAGATTACAAAGTCCACTAATGGCAGAGTTCCAGGTCTCCTGGCTCTCAGGCCTGGCCCCAAATGAAAGCTACCCTAATTTGTTCATATTTACTCAAAACACATATATATTTTTAAATCTTCATAGGCTCATCTGGTTGTCCAGCACATCATCTGCAGGAACACACAACTCTGGGGTCTGACAGGGCAACACTGTTCTATTCCCAGAGTGATTTAATTGACGATGACTCATACTTCCCTTGGATTCTCTGGGGAACAGAAGGAGATGCTGACCTCAGTAGAAAAACAGACATAGCTCCATGAAAGTCATAACACAGCCTCAAATTGTTTAATTCTGAAATGCACTCTGCAGAGAATGCCTTCAAGGGGATGTTTTACTCTTCCTCCAGAATGCTTTAGGAAGCACACCAAACTTGTGTCAAACTTCCTCCCCCACTGCCATCAGCCAGAACTGGAAGGCAGAGAAAAAGCCTGAAAATTAAAGCAGAATATGTGGCTCCCAACTGCACATTTCAGCATTACATAGCTTTCCACCCCACCTCCCTCTACAGCCTATCTCCTTCAGGCACAGCAGAGAATAGCCTCCCCCAGACCTCACCACCCATGAAAAGTGTTCAACCAAATCACTCAAGTGAACTTCCAGAAGTATACCTAGATATAAAATACCAGCTGTAGGGAGATATGGCCAATCACTCAGCATCCACTATTTTCCCCAACAGAACCTTGGGAAATGTCTTAACACCGAAATATCAAACATCCAGACAGATTCTTAGTAAATTAAAACAGCGCAAACAAACAAACAAACAAACAAACAAACAAAAAACAGTGCAATAACTGTTTCTTCCTGAACATCATCTTTTTCACTTCCAGGCAAACACAGCTCCAGCCTAGACCATTCCCTCAAAACCAGGATTATAACAGGAATTCAGTGAGTTCCAATGTAACACACTTGAACAATCATGCCAGAAAACTTCCAGTTTATATATGGGTGGGAGGGAGTTAATTTTTAAGACATTACCAAAACAGACCATTTTTATGTCAATCATGGAAGTACTTGATCTTTTATGGGTTGCAGAAATTGGGGATCTCTTATAAGACTTAAGAGGACTTGTTAAATTTTAAAATCTTTCCCCAACCATCAAATTTAATAATTCAAAATCCAACATTGTTCATAAGGTTCTGAGCACTGTCATTACCCAGACATATGATAGAACTCTCCTCCCAAATTAATCATGCTACTTCCTTCCCAGGCTCAATAGACCCTCACTCTTGCATCGATCCAATTATAGTAGAAATTACTGTGTGTTATTTTAACTTTCCATAAAACTTATTTTTAAATAGAGTAAATGCAGTACATGGACATACCTTTATGAACCAAACTATTTACTATCCATGTTGTCTTTTATTGTTAGTTTCCTTAAAAAAAAAAACAATAAACCTGGAGGTGTAGAGATTATATGACTAAAATATGTACCCACCTTACTCACTAATACAGTGCAATACCTACACAAAACAAATTTAACATTACTCATCAGTAATGAGAGATCAGCTTACACGACAGTGGCACTGTCAAAAGGCACTGCAATCTAGGTCCAAATGTTTCACTGACTACTGATAGCTGTTACATCTATTTTTGACATTGTATATGGTTAGTCACACTCTGGATTCTTTAGAATCAAAGTCCATAAGGTAATTATGTGCAATTAAAAGTCTGCATTTAGCCACTCTGAGTAGAGCAGGTCAAGCAGTATAGATGACATCATCCCTGATGGAGTTATTTCTTGGAGTCAGACACCTGGGGAATGGGAAAGAACCATGCTTTCATTAAAAGGCGGTTACAAATATCTTCACAGTGCATTCTCCAGGTTAGTTTTGATGCCCCTTCAGATTAATGATACTAAGGATTTCCTTGAAGAAGTATTGACCAATGATTACTGCCTCGGCATTGAGAATTGGGAGTTTAGAAAACTCCTCTGAAATAAGATCCAAGAAGAGAGCTGTTGTAGATGAACATCGATTCCCACCCATCATGTTTATTATCAATCTCTACGATGATTTGATTGACATCATATTGCCTCGAGATAATTCATTCTGCATATCATTACAATAATCGACCTTTTATTTCTGTAGACTATCATGGGATATAGAAAAGAGAATTTTTTTAAATTCAACAAATTTCTTAGCAAAAGAGAAAAATACTAGTTAACCCGGGTGGGCGGTATATAATTTTCTAGCTCCTTGCTACTTGAAGTGTGTGTCCAGGGATCAGCACTGTGGCCACCACTGGTAATATGTTAGAAATGCAGAACCTCAGATGTCACTGAACCTCTTAGAGCAGAATCCATATTTTAACAAGATCCTCAGGGGATTTAGATGGACAGTAAATTCTGAGAAGCACTAATATAGTTATGTTTATGATATTAGAACCATAGAGAAGAATCAAACCCAATGTATTCCCTATATATCTTTCCTGTAGCCCACAGAATATGTCAACTTGCATTTGATATATGCAAGACTGTATAACGTCTCAGGGCTAAACAAGTAAAGGCCAATGAATCTCCTTGACCCGACTTGGGAAACATGATTTCTCAAATCTTTCAATCATCAAATATTTTGGAACAAAAAAATAGAAGGATGGGAGTCAACAGATCCAAACACTAGGTCTTTCTTGCCTGTGTTTGTGTGTCCTTGGGCAAATGAGTTTACATCTCTGTATTCATTCTATGCTCAACACTGTGGTGGGTTCTTGGGAGTCAACACTGGACAAAACAGACATGGTCTCTTTACTTCAGTTTCCTATGGATAAGTGGAAGAGCATTTTAGTCAAAAAGTAACACAGACATATAAAATTTCAAGCTAATTTTAAAGAACAGTGAGAGTGAGCAGTTTGTTCAGTGTACGGCCGGACGTGTGGATATGCTGGGAATAGAACATGACATGAGAAGAGCTATATGTTTTGTTTTAGAGTTTGGACTGAAGCAAAGGGGAGCCATCGCAAGGGTTGGGAATGGGAATGACATGAGCAATGAATTTCAGAACTACTTCCCTGCCATCTATTGGAAGGATGGATTTAAGAGAGAAGGGGCTGAACACAGGGGCTCCTGTTAGGAGAATACTGAGGTCATCCAGTGAAGAGATGATAAGAACCTGAAATGGTAGAAGAGAGCACAGACAGAACTGGTACGACTTCAAAACTAAGGGAAGTGTGAGTGTGCCTGGGGGTGGAGGCGGGGGAGAAACAGAACTGTGACCAACTCCAAAGTGTCTAGTAGGACAGTTGTAAAAAGCGATGAGGCTGTTAACTGAGAGAGACAACAGAGTGGGAGGAGTGAGTTTGGAACAAGGAAAGGAAAGAGATAATGAGTTTTACTTTGAGTTTGTTGGGCTTGAGAGGTCTGAGGATATCTAAGTGGTGACACCAACTGACAGGAAGGAATGAGAATCTGTTCTTTGGACAAGATGACAGATTAAGGGCAAACTAGTAAACCCCTAGTATCAAAATGGAATGTGCTGACATTTTGAAGGACATAGACATCCAAGGAGAGACTTCTGATGATAGCGTATGTGCGCAGACACTTCAGAAAGAACATTTAGAGGTGCAATCAGCATGGATTATTTTAATTCTAAAAAAATACTATGGATCATTAAAACAGGGGAGACAGAGGAGACAAAATTGGAAGTATAGGGACAATTGCAGTGGCAGCAAGTGACTACTCAACAAACCGTAATAGAACAAAAAAATATTTCATGGATATAAAGAGGGGTTTATAGAGAGGTTTTCATATATCTATAATCAGTTTGATAGAGATCTGTGTTTTTGTAATTTCTAGACTTAAGTGGTAATAATTGCAATGTGTCTCACCCTTACATGTTTTTATAAGTGATAAAACACGCTCAGAATACCTCAAACTCTTATTCCCCAATAAAGTGCCCTGTTCGTTAGCTCTCACTATATTGATGGACATATGTATGAACGTTAAACACACATGGACCTCAGTGCCTATCAGTTACTGAAGGAGAAATGGGAGAGAACTGCAAGGTGAAGTGAGATAGGAATCCCTTCCATCTCTGGTCCAGACATGAACTTCTCCCTCACTGTGTAGCTATGATAGGAGAGCAGAATATTAGAATCATTAACCTATTGGATTTGGAGATTCAAAGGTAAACCCACTTTAGATAAACCTGATGTTCGTTCTAGCTGCTAATTGCCTCTTTAGTCACAATCTTATGGTGAATAATTAAAAGTATGGCAGAGGACTAGAGCTGATAAAGCATTAAATGTACATTTTTATTTAAAACTAGCACTGTAATCAGTAATCAAGAGTGTGTTTGCCTTTATAAATCAACTATTTAAATATGCTTGCCTCTGGTTGAAGCAGCACTGGACTCCGGCTCCTCAGAGAGTGTAATGCACTCTCCTTAGACATCAAATCCTGACTTCAAAGACTTGTTAGAAATAAATGGCTTAAGTGGACTTTGAGAACTATGCCATGATTTTATCTCTTGCTTACCATTATTCAGGGCCTGCTTGGATACCCAAGTAACAAATTGATATGTTGTCACTCACCACAGAAGCACTGAGTATATTTCCGGTGGGTAATCAAAAGAAAGGACCGTACAGTGCCTCTCTCTCTATATCTCTATCTCTCCCACTCCCCCTAGTCTCTCTCGCTCTTACACACACACATGCACACACACACACACACACACACACACACAAAATAAAGAGGGGAACCACGTGAAATTCTCAGGGTACAACGTAAGCCAGAGTTAGCTGCTTTCACCTTTTCTTCCTGAGAAGGAGCAGAGACAGTGAGGAGAGATAAGAGAAGAAAAGCAGGTTGAAAAGGTAACAAACAGTGCCGTGAAAGCGTGTGAGAAAAGGAGGAAGGCAGCAATACTGGCAACCTGAACTGTAATTAATTCAGAAGCAAGGTCAACATGGATTAATGTAGAAGAAGAAAGGAACTGGAACCCGTTTAGATAAACACTGACTAAATGTGAAACAAATGCCAAAGTCAGCAATGAAACTGGTGGAAATCAATTCAACAGAGTATTTTTCAGAGTCTGACATCAAGCTAAGCAAAGGAGCCTCCCTCCTCACTCCGTCTGCCTTTGTCTTCCAGCAAACCTTGCAGGCTGGTCTGCTTCCAGCAGAGCCCTGAGAGAGAGAGGGTGGGGTGAGAATCAACAGTGGAAGGACGGCGGGCATGCAGAGCTGGCCTGGGGTCCTGTCCAGCTCCTAACTAACTTCCAGACCATAGGGAACTAGCTCAGCCCTCAGCCTCATTTCCTCACTTGTAAGATGGAAACGATTATGGTATGTTCGTTGTAAATTTATTGTGATATTTTCACAAGATAATGTAAATAATATTCAGCCCATTTTAATTACTCAAACATTAATAGATATTATTGTTAAATATTGTTAATTATTATTAAAGCCACAGAAGGCAGAATCAGAATAATAATAGTTTACATTTACAGAATTCATCCTGGCAGAGTACTCTATACTATACAGACCAACGCTTTTGATCCTTAGAATGACCTTATCACAGGTGAGAACTCTGTGACAGAGTGGGTAAGTAACGGTTCCAAGAATTTGAACATCAAGCATAATCTTTGCTCTAAAAACTATGCTATATTATCAAAGTGTCCTTGGAACAAGTCTGTTCAACTTTTGCATTTTACAGATGAGAAAACTGAGGCTTACAAAGGTGATGTCACCTATTTTATACTATACAGCCAGTCAGGCAATCAGCCCATTATAGGAATCTGAGAGCCTGTTTCCATGGGCAACACTCTCCAACCCCAAATGAATAATCCAGAGCCTTTCCTGAAGGTTGAAATGCTTATCATATTTCATCCAGTCACTTTTCTCTACAGAAAATGCAATGAATCACGTTATTTATTAATATCAGATTCCTGGTGGGGAAGGCATCTTTGTAACAAAACTTAATAAATATGCAACTGGTGGTATTTGTTTGTACGATGAATGTAAAAGAGTAGGGAAGAGAAGAACAGAACCAACTTTTATTAAGTAATCACTATGCTTGGCACTCCACACACTATGAAAATTGACAGGCAACATCTGATCCACACAGATACAGGATGGGCCCTATGGCCAGAATAATAATAGTTAGTAAGAAAAAGATTCTTATTTTAGAAGCTATAAATAAAACATTAGCAATTGTACTGTTTAGCAACATTCAATTGGCAAGAGGGAGCTAAGATGAACCTTGATGTTGAAGTAGAACTCTGACTACCACAGACTTTGGAATTCACTCAGAATTTGTTGGTATTAATTGATCTGGTAGTGATGAAGAGCAAGCTTCCTTGGTACATGGGCAAGTTTCTTCAGACTGAGCATCCTACCTCAAGCTATAGGAACCCTACCTCAGACTGGCATGCCTCACCCAGGAGATTCTCAACTTCAGCAGGAGAATTTGCCTCAGGTCACAATGTAGGCAAAAGGACAGAAAGAGAAAATAGCTCCATATAAAGAGTTATCTGTCCTAAAACTACCCTTGGACAAACAATTCCAAATAAAGGATTGTCCTCTTCTTTAAGCCTCTCCTTCCCCCACGTCAATATAAATCAAGACCCCAGAAGAGTAGTGGTGAACCCTTTAAAATGAAAATAAGGATTCCACAAGACAGAGGCACCGAAATCCAACTTCAGAACTTCAAGTGATACATCCTAAAATAAAGACTGCATGCTCTCTGAACAAATCTTTTGTGGTGTCTTCACACTCAATAACTCAATCTCACCATTTGTCTTCATCTGGGTCTTAAAAGTGTCACAATGTTGCAATACCATTTCTCTCTTTTTTCACTTTAAAAAAAAAATGAAGTATACTTGATTTATAATGTTGCATTAGTTTCTGGTGTATAGCAAAGTGATTCATATATATATAATATATATATAAATAATTTTTCATATTCTTTTCCATTATAAGATATTGAATATAGTTCCCTGTGCTATAGGTCCTTGCTGTTTATCTGTTTTATGTATAGCAGTGTGTGTCTGCTAATCCCAAAATGCTAATTTATCCCTGCCCCTCCCCTTTCCCTTTTGGTAATCATAAGTTTGTTTTCTATGTCTGTAAGTCTGTTTCTATTTTGTAAATAGTTAATGTGTATCATATTTTAGATTCCACATGTAAGTAATGTTGCTCTGTCTTGTCCATTCACCTCAAGTGGACACTTCCCCTCCACTAAGCTATCCATTAAAGCTTCTAGATTCCAGCTTCTGGGTAACAGTGGGGGTATGGTGGAAGCAAGATTATAGGAATATGATTCACCAATGCTCTAGATCTCTACCAATACAGAGGTGACCAGTAGGGACCTCAGCAAGGAGGCCCAGCCGGGGTAAAAACAATAGGACAGCCTGATGGTGTGCTGTCTTCTGTACTCTTGGACCCTGTGTCTCCTACCATGACTGTTTGTAGTGTTTCCAAGTGCTGACTCTGCTGAAACTGAAGACCTCAGCAGGACAAGTGTTATGGAGAGTGATTGATTGAAATTCAGAGCACTTTGCAGAATGATTTGTTTGACATTCCCAGTAGGAAACTCTTGTTTGTTGAACTTATTATTCATTCATGTATTCATGAAAAAAATACAATAAATGCATAATCTCTGCATAGTGCCTCAATGATCACATTGAAATGAGCCCAGAGCTTTGCAGTGCTAAGCAAGGTCTTTAGTTTGCAACAGAACAGTTTTACATGGCAATATCATTAACTGTGTCTAGAGTTTACATTATGCTTATAAATCAGCCAGGGAAATTTAACCTGCATTGTAATTTAAGGTTATACAGAGAATCAGACATTAAAAATGCATATGCATAACAATAACTCCTTGTGTGACTTTTTTTTTTTTTTCGGTTTTCCTCCTACTGAGTGATTTAACAATTACCATGTTGAGATGTAACTGAGTCTGTTCAGTTAGTGTTTGTGTTTTGACTTTTTGACAACTAGAATATAAACCAGGGGAAATACAGAAATTATTTCCAACATCCCTGGGTAACTTGGGAAAATAGCTCTTTAAATAAGCTATTAGAGTAGAGGAAAACATGTTACATTATTTGGAAAACAACTGCTGTTAAATGCTGTGTTTTAAAACAACAGCTATTACTAGGCTTAAAACAGGGAGGTCAGAGTGTTATAATGGCACAGCCTCGGACTGGACCTTAATGTTTACATTTACAGCTGCTACACAGTGATCGTCTCTGGCCTTCCTAGAGCAAGGGCAGGGAATACAAGAAAGGACCATCATAGCATGGTGCCCTCCCTTCAGAATCGAATGTTACTGTTGATTATCAAAAAACAAAAGGAATTCAAGAATCATTCATGAGTCATTCAAGAATCATTCAATGATTCAAGAGAATAATTATTCTCTTGCCCCAGAGTTTTCCCTCATAAAGATGTCCTTTATTCTCAGATACCCCTAAGTAAAGCATATTAATCTCCCAGCATATTAAAAAATTTTTATTTACCTGACCTTTCTCCCACTCACATGGTAAGAATCTCCTGTAAACAACAGGACTCACTCTAATTTCAGGGTTGAAAGAAGCCAAGAAAGCTATCACCTGAAAGTGGTTTCTGAAGCCTAGGGTAGCCAGACTCCTGAGGTCATTGGTGACCCTGATCATGGTCCAATATTTTATCCATGTCTCTAGAACATCTGTAGAACTTCTACACTTAAATATGTCACACTGACTATTCATCCTGAGCTGGTTCTATCCAGCCCTCACAACAACCATTAGTCACCTCTACCCAATTTCATTATCATTATTAATTATACCACTTTCCAGTTCTCAAAGTCTTACCACTTTGTAGTATTCTCCTTTTTAAAATTTCTCTTCCCCACCACTAAAACCACACACATATATTCACACATATATGCACCATATGCTCCTCAATAATCATTTTGGGTCTGTTATTCCATTTTCAAAACAACACAGCAGACAATGTCTCACTGGACGTTCTGCAGCAACACTCCAAAAAGACATCTCTGTCTTCAATATCTGCACATGTCAATATACACAAAGCTGATAAAAAATTTTTTCTTCAGAGTCTAGTTATTCTATACACTCTGAAGCTTATAAACATTGCATTGTTTCTCATCATATACTGTTTCAACTCAGAAGTTTCTTGCCTAATCTTTAGGATATTTTTCAAAATTCTTCACCTCACCCCTTTCTATCTCATTATCCCACACAACTTCCTATTCTTGCCAGCATGTTTTTGCATGTGTTGTCCCTCTCTGCATTTAATGCCGTCTTCTCCCCTCAGCCCTCTCATTTTCCTAACTTTCACTAAAAATACGCACCTACTTTGAAAATATCAAAATGTATTATATAAAGACAAAATAGGCAAAAATTCGGCAAATGTCACAAAAAAGGTGAAATTTTAAAACATTAGAAATGAGAAAGGATCATAAATGAGAAATGGGGAAATTTTCCAAATGAGAGGGAATTATAGATATAAATACATAATCAGTATGCTTTAAGATACAGATGAAATGGAAAATACTTAGCAAAATAAAACTTAAAAAGAAGCTAGAAAATCCAAATATCATAATAATAAAATAAAATATTTAAAAAGTAGCTCAATATGAAAAAAAATATATATATATAACAGAATCACTTTGCTGTATACCAGAAACTAACAAAACATTATAAATTAAATATACTTCAAATTAAAAAAAAATTTTTTTAAGGTAATCCAAAAAATCAAACCCCCTCTCTCTACCTCCTAAACAAAGCATCTGGTACAGATATTTTCTTGGGAACTTAAGATACAATTTTAAATTCAATGTTTTTAAAACTACTCAAGAGCATGGAAAAAAAATTATACATCCTAAATACATTTGCAAATTACCAGAACTGATACTAAAGTCAAAGTAAAAAAGGATTAAAGGAGGATTCAAGATGGCGGTGTGGGAAGATGCAGAGTTAGCATCTCCCCACAACTAGGGCATCTCCTGGCCACTGCTGGGGGACTCTGACCCCAAAGAGACAGGAGGAACCCCAGAGTGAACCACTTGCAGGATCTTGATTCACAAGCCCAGGGTCAGATGGAAGCTCCTGTGGTGGGAGCTCCAAGTCTGAACCACTAGACTAACGGAGAACCTCAGACCCCCAGGAATATTCATCGGAGTGAGGACTCACAGAGTTTCTCATCTCAACACCAAGACCCAGCTCTACCCAATAGCCTACAAACTCCAGTGTTGGAAACCTCAGGACAAACACCAGTAAAACAAGAACACAATCCCACTCATAACAACAAAAAAAATGAGATGTCAAAAAAATATGTCACAGATGAAGGAGCAAGGTAAAAACATACAAAACCAAATAAATGAAGAGGAAATAGGCAATCTTCCTGAAAAAGAATTCAGAGAAATGATAGTAAAGATGATCCAGAATCTCAGAAATAGAATGGAAGCACAGATTGAGAAAATACAAGAAATGTTTAACAAAGATCTAGAAGAAATAAAGAACAAACAAACAGAGATGAACAACACAATAACTGAAATGAAAAATAGAAGGAATCAATAACAGAATAACTGAGGCAGAAGAACGAATAAATAAGCAGGAAGACAAAATGGTGGAAAAAACTGCCGAGGAGCAGAATAAAGAAAAAAGAATGAAAAGAATTGAACACAATCTCAGAGACCTCTGGGACAACACTAAATGCATCAACATTCAAACTATTGGGGTCCCAAAAGAAGAAGAGAAAAATAAAGGGTCTGAGAAAATATTTGATGGGATTATAGTGGAAAACTTCACTAACATGGGAAAGGAAATAGTCACCCAAATCCACGAAGCACACAGAGTCCCATACAGGATAAACCGTAGGAAAAACAGACAAAGACACATATTAATCAAATGAACAAAAACTAAATTCAAAGAAAAAATATTAAAGCAGCAAGGGAAAAACAAAAAATAACATACAAAGTACTCCCCATAAGGTTAAGAGCTGATTTCTCAGTGGAAACTCGGCAGACCAGAAGGGAGTGGCAATATACTTAAAGTGATGAAAGAGAAAAACCTACAACCAAGATTACTCTACCCAGCAAGGATCTCATTCAGATTTGATGGAGAGGTCAAAAGATTTTCAGGCAAGCAAAAGCTAAGAGAATTCAGCACCACCAAACGAGCTTTAAAACAAATGCTAAAGAAACTTCTCTAAGTGGGAAACACAAGAGAAGAAAAAGACCCACAAAGACAAACCCAAAGAAATTAAGAAAATGGTAATAGGAACATACATATTGATAAGAACCTTGAATATAAACGGATTAAATGCCCCAACCAAAGACACAGACTGGCTGAATGGATACAAAAACAAGACCAATATATATGCTGTCTACAGGAGACCCACTTCAGACCTGGGGACACATACAGACTGAAAGTGAAGGGATGGAAAAAGATATTCCATGCAAATGGAAATCAAAAGAAAGCTGGAGTAGCAATACTCATATCAGATAAAATAAACTTTAAAATAAAGACTGTTATAAGAAATAAGGAGGGACACTGCATAATGATCAAAGAATCAATCCAAGGAGAAGATAAAACAATTATAAACGTTTATGCACCAAACAGAGGAGCACCTCAATACATAAGGCTAACACCCCACTTACACCAATGGACAGATCATCCAAACAGAAAATAAATAAGGAAACACAAGCTTTAAATGACACCATAGGCCAGATACAGCTAATTGATATTTATAGAACATTCTACTTAAAGTGGCAAATACACTTTCTTCTCAAGTGCACATGGAAAATTCTCCAGGATAGATCACATCTCAGGTCACAAATCAAGCCTCGGAAAATTTAAAAAAATTGAAATCGTATCAAGCATCTTTTCTGACCACAGCACTATGAGATTGGAAATCAATTACAGAAAAAAAACTGTAAAAAAACACAAATACATGGAGGCCAAACAGTGAGCTACTAAATAACCAAAAGATCACTGAAGAAATCAAAGAACAAATAAAAAAATACATAGAAACAAATGACAATGAAAACACAACGACCCAAAATCTATGGGACTCACAAAAGCAGTTCTAAGAGGGAAGTTTATAGCAATTAAATCTCACCTCAAGAAACAAGAAAAATCTCAAATAAACAATCTAACCCTACACTTAAAAGAACTAGAGAAGATAGAACAAAGAAAACCCAAAGTCAGTAGACGGAAAGAAATCATAAAGATCAGTGCAGAAATAAATGATATAGAAACAAAGAAAACAATAGCAAAGATCAATAAAACTAAAAGCTGGTTTTTTGAGAAGATAAACAAAATTGATAAACCCTTAGCCAGACTCATCAAGAAAAAAAGGGAGAGGATGCAAAACAATAAAATTAGAAATGAAAAAGGAGAAATCACAACTGACACTGCAGAAATACAAAGGATTATAAAAGACTACTACAAACAACTATATGCCAATAAAATGGACAACCA
>NC_041221.1:120914875-120916527 GCF_002837175.3 Physeter macrocephalus | reverse complement strand
ATATTAAAGGGATCATACACCATGATCAAGTGGGATTTACCCCAGGGATGCAAGGATTCCTTAATATATGCAAATCAATCAATGTGATACACCATATTAACAAACTGAAGATAAAAACCATATGATCATCTCAATAGATGCAGAAAACGCCTTTGACAAAACTCATCACCCATTTATGATAAAAACTCTCCAGAAATTGGGCATAGAGGGAACCTACCTCAACATAATAAAGCCCATATATGACAAATCCACAGCAAGCATCATATTCAATGGTGAAAGACTGAAATTATTTCCACTAGGATCAAGAACAAGACAAGGATGTCCACTCTCGCCACTCTTATTCAACGTAGTTTTGGAAGTCCTAGCCACAGCAATCAGAGAAGAAAAAGAAAGAAAAGGAATATGAATTGGAAAGGAAGAAGTAAAGCTGTCACTATTTGCCAATGACATGATACTATACATAGAGAATCCTAAATATGCCACCAGAAAACTACTAGAACTATTCAATGAATTTGGTAAGGTTGCAGGATACAAATTAATGCACAGGAATATCTGGCATTCCTATACACCAACAACAAAAAATCAGAAAGAGATATTAAGGAAATACTCCCATTTACCACTGCAAAAAAAAAGAATAAAATACCTAGGAATAAACCTGCCTAAGGAGGAGAAAAAATTGTACTCAGAAAAGTATAAAACACTGATGAAAGAAATCAAAGATGACATAAACAGATGGAGAAACATACCATGTTCTTGGATTGGAGGAATCAATATTGTGAAAATGACTATACTACTCAAAGCAATGTACAGATTCAATGCAATGCCTATCAAACTACCAACGGCCCAATGGCATTCTTTACAGAATTAGAACAAAAAATCTTACAATTTGTATGGAAATACAAAAGGCCACAAATAGCCAAAGCAATCTTGAAAAAGAAAAACGGAGTTGGAGGAATCAGGTTCCCTGACTTCAAAATATACTACAAAGCTACAGTAATCAAGATAGTATGGTACTGGCACAAAAACAGAAATATAGATCAATGGAACAGGATAGAAAGCCCAGAGATAAACCCACACACATATGGTCACCTTATCTTTGATAAAGGAGGGAAGGATATACAGTGGAGAAAAGACAGCCTCTTCAATAAGTGGTGCTGGGAAAACTGGACAGGTACATGTAAAAGTATGAAATTAGAACACTCCCTAACACCATACACAAAAATAAACTCAAAATGGATTAAAGAGTTAAATGTAAGACCAGACACTATAAAACTCTTAGAGAAAAACATAGGAAAAACACTCTTTGACATAAACCACAGCCAGATCCTTTTTGACCCACCTCCTAGAGTAACAGAAATAAAAGCAAAACTAAACAAATGGACTTAATTAAACTTAAAAGCTTTTGCACAGCAAAGGAAGCCATAAACAAGATGAAAAGACAACCCTCAGAATGGCAGAAAATATTTGCAAACAAAGCAACTGACAAAGGATTAATCTCCAAAATATACAAACAGCTCATAGAGCTCAATATCAAACAAACAATCCTGTTAAAAATGGGCGGAAGACCTAAATAGACATTTCACCAAAGAAGACATACAGATGGCCAAGAGGAACATGCAAACATGCTCAACGTCACTAATTATTAGAGAAAT
>NC_041221.1:120909678-120914663 GCF_002837175.3 Physeter macrocephalus | reverse complement strand
CAGCACTGTTGGTGGGAATGTAAATTGATACAACCACTATGGAAAACAGTATGGAGGTTCCTTAAAAAACTAAAAATAGAATTACCATATGACCCAGCAATCTCACTACTGGGCATATACCCTGAGAAAACCATAATTCAAAAAGAGACATACCCCACAATGTTCATTGCAGCACTATTTAGAATAGCCAGGACATGGAACCAACCTAAATGTCCATTGACAGATGAATGGATAAAGAAAATGTGGCACATATATACAATGGAATATTACTCAGCCATAAAAAGAAATGAAATTGAGTTATTTCCTGAGGTGATGGACCTAGAGTTTGTCATACACGAGTGAACTAAGTCAGAAGGAGAAAAACAAATACCGTATGCTAACGCATATATATGGAATCTAAGAAAAAAAAAAAAAAAGGTACTGATGAGGGTAGTTGCAGGGCAGGAATAAAGACACAGACATAGAGAATAGAGTTGAGGACATGGTGGGGAGGGGTATGGAATCTAAAAAAAAAAAAAAAAAAAGGTACTGATGAATGTAGTTGCAGAGCAGGAATAAAGAGGTAGACGTAGAGAATGGACTTGATGACATGGGGTGGGAGGGTGAAGGTGGGGCAAAGTGAGAGTAGCATCGACATATATACACTACCAAATTTAAAATAGTTGGCTGGTGGGAAGCAGCAGCATAGCACAGGGAGACCGGCTTGGTGCTTTGCGATGACCTAGAGGATTGGGATAAGGAAGATGGGAGGGAGGCTCAAGAGGGAATGTATAGGGGACATATGTATGCATATGGCTGATTCACTTTGTTGTGCAACTGAAACTAACATGGTATTTTGAAGCAATTATACTCCAATAAAGATCTATTAAAAAAAACAGACAAGATGTTGATAAAGGTAAAAAAAAAAGGATTAAAACATTATAAGCCAACCTCACTTGAGTACAAATACAAAATTCCTAATTAAAATATTAGTAAAAATTATCCAAAAATGTATTAAATGAGTAATATAAAATAGGATTTTAAATATCAATGTATAATGAAATGGGAGATTGGGACTGACGTATATACACTAATATGTATAAAATGAATAACTAATAAGAAACTGCTGTATATAAAAATAAAATAAAATTCAAAAATTCAAAAAAATAATATCAATGAAACTATGAGTAATGAAATTCAATACATCAACAGAATTAAAAACTATGAACAGAATTTCCACTTCTGCAATGAAGGAATAAATGGTACCAGAACTGTTCTCACCACCATAAATAAAAAGAAAACTGGATATATTACAAGAAGCAACTGTGTTCAGACATTGGGTACCAGGCAGCATGTGATCCCTGAAGAGAGGGAAACAACTGAAGCAAGCCCTATGGTCATACTGTCTTTCTGCCTGAAGGCATTTTTTTTGAATCATAGTTCAGAGAGTGGGAATCCAAGCAAATCACACTTAATGAGTAATTGGAACCTCTACAAAGCCAGGCGGCAAAGTACTGTAGGTGAATTCTAATCTAAACAGTCCCCAAGTTCACACAGAGCTGAGAGATATACACGTTCTGAAAAGTCATAGTAAAGAGACGTCATTGAGAGCCCAGGATATTGAAGAAAGGTCTCAAAAGGGTTGTGCTTGAATAGCAGAGCCAAATCAGCTAAATAAAGACTACTGCAGGCCCATAATAACAAAGCATAAAATAAGCCTGGAAAAGATCAGGATGAAAACAAAATTCCATACTTCATAAAGGAAAACAAGAAAACCAACAACCTCAACAAAATGTCTAATATCCAATAAAAAAATTATTGTATATATGAAGAAGAAACATGTGACAAATAACCAGGGGAAAAGATGTTCAATAAAAATAGGACCAAAGTGGCAGACATTACAGAATTATCAGACAAGGACTTTAAAACAGCTAGAATAAATACGTTCAAGGATTTAAAGGAATATAAGAATATATGAAGAGAAAATAGAAACTATAAAATAAAATGACTAAATGAAGCTAGTACAAGTAAAAAGGATGATACCTGAAATAACAATTTTAGGAGATAAAATTAGCAGCAATCTAGACACTACAAAAGAAAAGATCAGGAAACCTGAAAACATGGCATTGCTAATTATCCAAACTGAAGCACAGATGAAAAGTCATAGCCAATTATATACAGTCTATTTTACAAGAGATATTAAATAAAGTTATAGAATGATTAAAAATGAAACAATGGAAATAAATACATCAAACTTTACTAAAAAACAAATCTAAAGTAGTAATATTAGACAAAATAAATTTCAGAGCAAAGGGTATTACCAGGGATAAAAAACATCATTTCAAAAGATAAAGTAGACAAAAATCAAGAGGAATAACAATCCTAAATTTTCATGTCCCTGATAACAGAGATTCAAAATATATGAAGCAAACATGCATAGAAATGAAAGGAGAAATAGAAAAATTCAAAACTATAGACAGAGAACGCAACACCTTTTTCTCAAAGACTGCTAGAATAAGTAGACAGAAAATCAGTAAGGATATAGGAGACCTGAATACGACTATCAATAAATTCAAACTAACTGATATTTAAGGAACCTTTCACCTATTAGCAGCAGAATATACATAGTAACCAATTGCACACAGAATATTTATTAAGATAGACCATATTCTAGACCACAAAATGAGTCTCAAAAATTTTAAAGGATTCAATTCATACACAGTATGTTTTCTGGCAACATGGAATTATATTAGAAATTGATAAGAAGAAATTCCAAAATATTTGGAAATGTAATGACACATTGCTAAATAATCCATGTGTCAAAAAAGAAATCACGGAAAGGAGAGAAGATGGCAGAAGAGTAACACGCAGAGATCACCTTCCTCCCCACAGATACATCAGAAATACATCTACACGTGGAACTGCCCCTATAGAACACCCACTGAATGCTGGCAGAAGACCTCAGACCTCCCAAAAGGTAAGAAACTCCCCCACGTACCTGGGTAGGGCAAAAGAAAAAAGAATAAACAGAGACAAAAAAAATAGGGATGGGACCTGCACCAGTGGGAGGGAGCTGCGAAGGAGCAAAGGTTCCCACACATTAGAAGCCCCTTCATGGGCGGAGACTGCGGGTGGCGGAGGGGGAAGCTTCAGAGCCACGGAGGAGAGCGCAGTAACAGGGTGCGGAGTTCAAAGCGGAGAGATTCCCGCACAGAGGATCCATGCCGACCAGCACTCACGAGCCCGAGAGGCTTGTCTGCTCACCTGCCTGGGGCAGGCGGAGGCTGGGACCTGAGGCTCGGGCTTAGGTCGGATGCAGGGAGAGGACTGGGGTTGGCGCGTGAACACAGCCTGAAGGGGTTAGTGCACCACCGGCTAGCCGGAAGGGAGTCCGGGAAAAGGTCTGGCGCTGCCGAAGAGGCAAGAGACTTTTTCTTGCCTCTTTGTTTCCTGGTGCGCGAGGAGAGGGGATTAAGCGTGCCACTTAAAAGAGCTCCAGAAACGGGCGTGAGCTGCGGCTATCAGCACGGACCCCAGACACAGGCATGAGATGCTAAGGCTGCTGCTGCAGCCACCAAGAAGCCTGTGTGTGAGCACAGGTCACTGTCCACACTGCCCCTCCTGGGAGCCTGTGCAGCCCGCCACTGCAAGGGTCCTGTGATCCAGGGACAACTTCCCTGGGAGAACGCACAGCGTGCCTCAGGCTGGTGCAACGTCACGTTAGCCTCTGCCGCTGCAGGCTCGCCCCCGCACTCCATGCCCCTCCCTCCCACCGGCCTGAGTGAGCCAGAGCCCCCGAATCAGCTGCTCCTTTAACGCCGTCCTGGCTGAGCAAAGAGAAGACGCCCTCTGGAGACCTACACGCAGAGGCGGGCCAAATCCAAAGCTGAACCCCAGGAGCTGTGCAAACAAAGAAGAGAAAGGGAAATCTCTCCCAGCAGCCTCAGAAGCAGCGGATTAAAGCTCCACAATCAACTTGATGTACCCTGCATCTGTAGAATACCTGAATACACAATGAATCATTTCAAATTGAGGAGATGGACTTTGGGAGCAAGATATATTATTTTTTCCCCCCTTTTTCTCTTTTTGTGAGTGTGTATGTGAATGCTTCTGTGTGAGATTTTGTCTGTATAGCTTTGCTTTCACCATTTGTCCTAGGGTTCTGACCGTCCCGTTTTTTTGTTGTTTTTTTTTACTTTAAAAAATTTTTATTCTTAATACTTACATTTTATGTTTTATTTTAATAACTTTATTTTATTTTATCCTACTATATTTTATCTTCTTTCTTTCTTCCTTCCTTCCTTCCTTTCTTTCTTTCTTTCTCTTTCTCTCTTTCTTTCTTATTTTTTCTCCCTTTTATTCTGAGGTGTGTGGATTAAAGGCTCTTGGTGCTCCAGTAAGACGTCAGGGCTGTGCCTCTGAGGTGGGAGAACTAACTTCAGGACACTGGTGCACAAGAGACCTCCCAGCTCCACGTAATTTCAAATGGCGAAAATCTCCCAGAGATCTCCATCTCAACACCAAGACCCAGCTTCACTCAACGACCAGCAGGCTACAGTGCTGGACACCCTATGCCAAACAATTATCAAGACAGGAACACAGCCCCATCCATTAGCAGAGAGGCTGCCTAAAATCATAATAAGGCTACAGACATGCCAAAACACACCACCAGACATGGACCTGCCCACCAGAAAGACAAGATCCAGCCTCATCCACCAGAACACAGGCACTAGTCCCCTCAACCAGGAAACCTACTCAACCCACTGAACCAACTTTAGCCACTGGGGACAGACACCAAAAACAACGGGAATTATGAACCTGCAGCCTGTGAAAGGGAAACACCAAACACAGTAAGATAAGCAAAATGAAAAGACAGAAAAACACACAGCAGATGAAGGAGCAAGGTGAAAACCCACCAGACCCAACAAATGAAGAGGAAATAGGCAATCTACCTGAAAAAGAATTCAGAATAATGATAGTAAAGATGATCCAAAATCTTGGAAATA
>NC_041221.1:120898579-120909139 GCF_002837175.3 Physeter macrocephalus | reverse complement strand
CTACAATCAAGATTACTCTACCCAGCAAGGATCTCATTCAGATTTGATGGAGAAATTAAAACCTTTACAGACAAGCAAAAGCTGAGAGAGTTCAGCACCACCAAACCAGCTTTACAACAAATGCTAAAGGAACTTCTCTCGGCAAGAAACACAAGAGAATGAAAAGACTTACAAGAACAAACTCGAAACAATTAAGTAAATGGTAATAGGAATATACATATCGATAATTACCTTAAATGTAAATGGATTAAATGCTCCCACCAAAAGACACAGCCTGGCTGAATGGATACAAAAACAAGACCCATATATATGCTGTCTACAAGAGACCCACTTCAGACCTAGGGACACATACAGACTGAAAGTGAGGGAATGGAAAAAGATATTCCATACAAATGGAAATCAGAAGAATGCTGGAGTAGCAATTCTCATATCAGACAAAATAGACTTTAAAATAAAGACTATTACAAGAGACAAAGAAGGACACTACATAATGATCAAGGGATAGATCCATGAAGAAGATACAACAATTGTAAATATTTATACACCCAACATAGGAGCACCTCAATACAGAAAGCAAATGCTAACAGCCATAAAAGGGGAAATCGACAGTAACACAGTTATAGTAGGGGACTTTAACACCCCATGTTCACCAATGGACAGATCATCCAAAATGAAAATAAATAAGGAAACAGAAGTTTTAAATGATACATTAAACGACATGGACTTAATTGATATTTATAAGACATTATCATCCAAAAACAACAGAATACACATTTTTCTGAAGTGCTCATAGAACATTCTCCAGGATAGATCATATCTTGGATCAAAAATCTAGCCTTGGTAAATTTAAGAAAATTGAATTCATATCAATTATCTTTTCTGACCACAAAGCTATGAGACTAGATATCAATTACAGGAAAAGATCTGTAAAAAATACAAACACATGGAGGCTAAACAATATACTACTTAATAACGAAGTGATTACTGAAGAAATCAAAGAGGAAATCAAAAAATACTTAGAAACAAATGACAATGGAGACACGACGACCCAAAACCTATGGGATGCAGCAAAAGCAGTTCTAAGAGGGAAGTTTATAGCAATACAATCCTACCTTAAGAAACAGGAAACATCTCGTATAAACAACCTAACTTTGCACCTAAAGCAACTAGAGAAAGAAGAACAAAAAAACCCCAAATTTAGCAGAAGGAAAGAAATCATAAAGATCAGATCAGAAATAAATGAAAAAGAAATGAAGGAAACAATAGCAAAGATCAATAAAACTAAAAGCTGGTTCTTTGAGAAGATAAATAAAATTGATAAACCATTAGCCAGACTCATCAAGAATAAAAGGGAGAAGACTCAAATCAATAGAATTAGAAATGAAAAAGGAGACGTAACAACTGACACTGCAGAAATACAAAAGATTATGAGAGATTACTACAAACAACTGTATGCCAATAAAATGGACAACCTGGAAGAAATGGACAAATTCTTAGAAATGCACAAGCTGCCGAGACTGAACCAGGAAGAAATAGAAAATATGAACAGACCAATCACAAGCACTGAAATTGAAACTGTGATTAAAAATCTTCCAACAAACAAAAGCCCAGGACCAGACGGCTTCACAGGCGAATTCTATCAAACATTTAGAGAAGAGCTAACACCTATCCTTCTCAAACTCTTCCAAAAGATAGCAGAGGGAGGAACACTCCCAAACTCATTCTATGAGGCCACCATCACCCTGATACCAAAACCAGACAAAGACGTCACAAAGAAAGAAAACTACAGGCCAATATCACTGATGAACATAGATGCAAAAATCCTCAACAAAATACTAGCAAACAGAATCCAACAGCACATTAAAAGGATCATACACCATGATCAAGTGAGGTGTATTCTGGGAATGCAAGGATTCTTCAATATACACAAATCAAACAACGTGATACACCATAGCAACAAACTGAAGGAGAAAAACCATATGATCATCTCAATAGATGCAGAGAAAGCTTTTGACAAAATTCAACACCCATTTATGATAAAAACCCTGCAGAAAGTAGGCATAGAGGGAACTTTCCTCAACATAATAAAGGCCATATATGACAAACCCACAGCCAACAAAGTTCTCAATGGTGAAGAACTGAAACCATTTCCACTAAGATCAGGAACAAGACAAGGTTGCCCACTCTCACCACTCTTATTCAACATAGTTTTGGAAGTTCTAGCCACAGCAATCAGAGAAGAAAAAGAAATAAAAGGAATCCAAATAGGAAAAGAAGAAGTAAAGCTGTCACTGTTTGCAGATGACATGATACTATACATAGAGAATCATAAGGATGCTACCAGAAAACTACTAGAGCTAATCAATGAATTTGGTAAAGTAGCAGGATACAAAATTAATGCACAGAAATTTCTCGCATTCTTATATACTAATGATGAAAAATCGAGAGTGAAATTAAGAAAACATTCCCATTTACCACTGCAACAAAAAGAATAAAATATCTAGGAAAAAACCTACCTAAGGAGACAAAAGACCTGTATGCAGAAAATTATAAGACACTGATGAAAGAAATTAAAGATGATACAAATAGGTGGAGAAATATACCATGTTCTTGGATTGGAAGAATCAACATTGTGAAAATGACTCTACTACCCAAAGCAATCTACAGATTCAATTCAATCCCTATCAAACTACCACTGGCATTTTTCACAGAAGTAGAACAAAAAATTTCACAATTTGTATGGAAACACAAAAGACCCCGAATAGCCAAAGCAGTCTTGAGAACGAAAAATGGAGCTGGAGGAATCAGGCTCCCTGACTTCCGATTATACTACAAGGTTACAGTAATCAAGACAGTATGGTACTGGCACAAAAACAGAAATACAGATCAATGGAACAGGATAGAAATCCCAGAGATAAACCCACACACATATGGTCACCTTATCTTTGATAAAGGAGGGAAGGATATACAGTGGAGAAAAGACAGCCTCTTCAATAAGTGGTGCTGGGAAAACTGGACAGCTACATGTAAAAGTAGGAAATTAGAACACTCCCTAACCCCACACACAAGAATAAACTCAAAATGGGTTAAAGACCTACATGTAAGGCCAGACACTATCAAACTCTTAGAGGAAAACATAGGCAGAACACTCTATGACATAAATCACAGCAAGATCCTTTTTGACCCATCTCCTAGAGAAATGGAAATAAAAACAAAAATAAACAAATGGGACCTAATGAAACTTAAAAGCTTTTGCACAGCAAAGGATACCATAAACAAGACCAAAAGACAACCCTCAGAATGGGAGAAAATATTTGCAAATGAAGCAACTGACAAAGGATTAATCTCCAAAATTTACAAGCAACTCATGCAGCTCAATAACAAAAAAACAAAAAACCCAATCCAAAAATGGGCAGATGACCTAAATAGACAGTTCTCCAAAGAAGATATACAAATTGCCAACAACACATGAAAGAATGCTCAACATCATTAATCATTAGAGAAATGCAAATCAAAACGTATTGTAGATAATTTAGGGGTACATTGTTAAGACTCGTCCATGCGGACCTCTGGGACACATAGGAAAGTTCAGGAAACTTCCTCCTTCATAGTTTCTTTTAATGGCTTGTTACATATTAGCTTGGCTTTGTTATTAGTACGGATTGAACCTACTCTAAGAAAAACAATGATGTTTTGAAAACCTTTAGAATTATTTTAAAAGTACATATAGAAATATTAGGTACAATCTATTATAAATATCTTCTGAAGTTTTAGCTAGGCACCTGATGTTGCAATCACTTAGGGTATATAAATCTGACTGTGAGAAAATAAAATATGAGACCATGCTTGCACATACAGAGTGTTATGGATTTATTTAACCTCCCCTCGCCGACGCTGTCCATCCCTCGGGTATTCCTGGACCTGCAGGAGCTGGACTCCCGCAGGGTAGGACGGGAAAAAAACACAGACCTACTAGAGCATGGCCTTGAGGATATGGGGACGGAGAAGGGTAAGCTGTGATGTAGTGAGATAGTGGCATGGACATATATACACTACCAAACGTAAAATAGATAGTTAGTGGGAAGCAGCCGCATAGCACAGGGAGATCAGCTCTGTGCTTTGTGTCCACCTAGAGGGGTGGGATGGGGAGGGTGGGAGGGAGGGAGACGCAAGAGGGAAGAGATATGGGAACATATGTATATGTATAACTGATTCACTTTGTTGTAAAGCAGAAACTAACACACCATTGTAAAGCAATTATACTCCAATAAAGATGTTAAAAGAAAAAGAAATCACAAGGGAAATTGAAAAGGATCTTTAACTGAATGAAAATGAAAACACAACATATCAAAATTTGTATACTGCAACTACAGCAGTGCTTAAAAAGTAGTTTATAGGGACTTCTCTGGTGGCACAGACTCCACTCTCCCAATGCAGGGGGCCCAGTTTCGACCCCTGGACAGGAAACTGTCCAGATCCCATATGCGTGCTGCAACTAAGAGTTTGCATGCCACAGCTAAGGAGCTGGTGAGCCGCAACTAAGGAGCCTGTGAGCCACAACTAAGGAGCCTGCCAGCAGCAACTAAGGAGCACGTGTGCCGCAATTAAGAAGCAGGTGAGCCGCAACTAAGGAGACCGTGAGCCGCAACTAAGTAGCCCTCCTGCCGCAACGAAGACCCAGCACAACCAAATAAATAAGTAAAATATTTTTAAAAAAAGTAATTTATAGACATAAGTGCTTTTATCAGAAATAAACTACTTTAAGAAAATAAAGAAGAATAAATCCAACACAATGTAAGCAGGAAAATGGAAATCACAAAGATAAAAGCAAAAATCAATGAATTAGAAAATAGAAAAACATAATAGAGAAAAATGAATGAAACAAAGAGCTGTTTCTTTGAGAAAATCAATAGAATTAATAAACCTTTAGTCAGGTTGATCAGGAAAAAAAAAAGAGAGAAAGCAAAAACTATCTATAGCAGGAAGAGAGAGGGGACATACCTACTGACATTAAAAAGGTAATAAAGGAATATTATAAAGAACTTTATGTCACTAAATTTGACAATCTACATAAAATGTACAAATTCATTGAAAACAAAAACTATGAAAGCTCACTTAAAAAAGAATAGAGGGCTTCCCTGGTGGCGCAGTGGTTGCGCGTCCGCCTGCCGATGCAGGGGAGCCGGGTTCGCGCCCCGGTCTGGGAGGATCCCGCGTGCCGCGGAGTGGCTGGGCCCATGATCCGCGGCTGGGCCCATGAGCCATGGCTGCTGGGCCTGCGCGTCCGGGGCCTGTGCTCCGCAACGGGAGAGGCCGCAGCAGAGGGAGGCCCGCATACCACAAAAAAAAAAAAAAAAAAAAAAGAATAGATAAGTCAAATAGTCCTATATGTATTTTTTAAAATCAATTTGTAGTTAAGAACGTCTTACAAAGAAAATCCCAGGCTTAGGTGGCTTCACTGATGCAGCCTACCAAACTTTTAATGAAGAAATAATGTCAATTTTTGCAAACTCTTAGAAAAATAAGAGGAAGTAACACTTTCCAACTCATTGTGTGAGTCCAGCAATACTTTATTACTAAAATCAGACCACAATATTAAAAGAAAGGACAGTTACTGAGCAATAACCCTCATGAACATAGAAACAATTATTCTTAACAAAAACTTCATAAGTTGAATTCAACAGTATATAAAAATAATAAGAAATCACAACCAAATGAGATTTATCATGGGAACGTAGAGTTGGTTTAACTAAATAAAATTAATCAATGTGGCTCACCATATTAACAAATCAAAACAAAAATTATGTGATAATCTAAATGCATGAAAAGCATTTGACAAAATTCAAAATTCATTCAGGATAAAACCCTCCAAAAATTAGGAATAGATGGGAAATTTTTCAACCTGATAAATAATATCTACTGAAAATCTAGAGTGAACATCATACATAATGGTGAAAAATTGACCTATTTTCCCCTAAAAAGAAAGGTGTCCATATTTTATTAGAGGTCTCAACAAGATAATAAGGCCAGAAAAAAGAAATAATATGCATGGATAGGAAAGGAAACAAGTAAAATTATCTTTCTTTGCAAATAACATGTTATCTATATAGAAAATTCTAAGTAATCTCCCAATAATCGCATGAATGAAATACAGAATAATCATGCAAAGTGATAGTACCCTGAAGGAAGTAGAATGGAGTGTAAGAGATGACAGGATGAGAGTGAGGAAGAAGGGCAGTGCTACTGCCTGAGTAACCAAGAAGACAGTCTCTGAGAAAGTGAAACCTGAAGTGAGATCTAAAGTATGAGATGAGACTTCTGAAAGAGGCTGGTGGAAAGTGTTCTAGGACGGAACAGCAAGCACAATGCCCTGAAGCAATATGAAAACCAAAGACACAGAAGAATAAAGATTTTCAACGGAAGATTAAAAATTGCTGTGATTAGCATATTATGTGGTTTCTACCTAGTTAATCCAAGACAAACAACTTTAATAAAATGATTAGAAGTTCTAAAAGGATTTAAGAAGATGCCAAGGGACATGACCATTGTACAGCTTAATAGTACAGTAGTTCAAGAGCACAGACGATGGAGAAAGTCTTGGCCTTGCTTTAAACTGGTTCACTTCTTCCTGGATCTATTATAGCTGTGGTATAGTTATTTACCTTCTCTATGCCTCAGTATCTTCATCTATAAAATGGGATTAATAATGGCACCCACCTCAGAGTTGGTTTGAGGATTAAATGTTTTAATAGGTGTTAAGTACTATGCCTGGCATATGGTGAAGTCTATCTGAGTGTTAGCTATTTTCTTCTGAGTGTTAGCCCAAGGAATCAACAATTCAAAGATATTATGAAGAAAGCTACACTTTACAATGCCAACAAATACTGTATCATGATTTAACCCTAAATACTAGAAATATGTGAAGAAAATTATAAAATATATAAGGAAAACTAACAATTTATGGAAGTTCATGAAGTAAAAACTGATTAAATTGGTAACTATATTTTAGATTTCAAGTCTCAGCCTTACAAAACTGTTAGTTTTCATCCACATTTCTACAGCTCAGTGCAAGCCCAATCATAATCCCACAAGGATATTTTATAGGACTTGATAACATTGATCCTAAAGTTCATCAAGAGGAGGAATGAAGAGAAACTTGCTCTACCAGATACTGTAATTATGACAATATTGCAGTAATTAAAACAGCATGAAATTGGCTCAGGAATGGAAAAATAAAATAATAAAACTAAATAGAGTGTAGAAACAGAGCTAGTATTAATGGTACATAATAAAGGTAACATTTAAAATGTCAGAAAAACTCAATAGAGTTTGAGCTATCCACTTGAAAAAGAACTACATTAAATTTCTATCTCACGTTATTCACAAAAATAAATTACAAATAGATCACTTAACAATGAATTATATACATACATACGAAAATAATATAATGAATTCACATATATTATATATTGAATTATATATAAATATTATCTAAGTATATATTATTTATAAAATATGTGATATTTTATATATTATAATTATAATGAATATATTATTTATAAGTAATTTAATATATGAAAATACAAAATGTTTTAATATTCTTGTGGTAGTAAAAGTTTTTGTACGCAAAACATAAAATCTAGAAAATTTAAAGGAAAGAGACAGCTTTGACTACTTAACTTTTTAAAAATTTATCTAATAAGGGGGTGAGCAAATGGGCATTTCCATAGACCCTGAGTGAAGACATAAATTGGTACTGTTTAAAGATTAGTCTGGGGGACTTCCCTGGTGGTCCAGTGGTAAAGAAGCTGCCTTCCAATGCAGGGGACGCGAGTTCAATCCCTGGTCAGGGAATTAAGATCCCACATGCTGCAGGGCAACTAAGCCCACGCACCACAACTGTTGAGCTCGCACACCACAACTAGAGAGCCCACATGCTGCAACTACAGAGCCCATGCTCTCTGGAGCCCGCATGCTGCAACAAAAGATCCCAAGTGCTGCAACGAAAGATCCCACATACTGCAACTAAGACCCAACTCAGCCAAAAAATAAATTAAATAACATAAAATAAAATTAAAAAAATAAATTAAAAAAAAAGATTAGTTTGGTAGTGTCTACAAACATTTTAAAATGCGTATGCACTTTGACCCAACTACTATACTTCCAGGAATCAATAATACAGAAATATTGATAGTTTAACATGCACACAATGAGGAGGAATTATTAAATTGAGGTCAATTATACCCAAGGACCTGCAGTATGAAAATTTTAGGTTCAAATCCTACTTCCAACTCTTGTTAGCTGTGGGACTCTGAGCAAGATGCAAAATCTCTGAACCTTGATTTTCTCATCTACAAAATAGAAATAATTATAGGACCTAGTTTACAAGTTCATTGGAAAGAAAGAATCAAATAATTCATGTGAAGGGCTTAACACATGGCATGGCACCACATAAGCTTTCAATTAAAAAACTTTTCTTCATTCTCTGCTGTATTTCCCAGAACTTAAGACAGTGCCCATTATATCATAGGAGCTTCATAAAATACTTGTTGAATGAATTTCACATTATGATTTCTCCAGCAGGCCTCATTTCCTCTGGGAAATGTCTGTGATGGACCCTGTCATCTCTGTGATGTGTCTCTCAGGCCCCCCTTCAAGAACAAAGGACTTATTACTCCAGAATTAGGAGTGCCGCCAGCAGCCAGCACTCCACTGTCAACCCCCTTGGAAACTGCCTTAAATGAAGAGAGCCACCTGGTCCAAGAACACACCCCCGTCCCAGAGCAGTCCACATCAAGTGACTTGTTGACATGGGGACTTAAAAGCCCAGACCCCACAACCGAACTTACTGGAGCTTTGAGGAGTCATCCCATCTTCAGAATTCCCCAAAGGATAACCTGAGGTTTCCACTGAGACAGAATTACAACCTCTCATCCTGCCATACCCCGCTTCTTTTCCTTCCTTCTCGGGTGTTCATCCCAAGAACATGCCTTAATAAATCCCCTAAATGCTAATCTTTGAAATGGCTTCTCAAGCAACCCAATCTGTGACAGTCTCTGAAACCTAAATATAAATTAGCACAAAATCCTCTCTTGTAATACTCTATTGTTTTTTTTCACAATTTGTAAATAACAGTAATAATAATAATTTTGTGATTATTACTAGCTCCATAACTAGACTGTAAGCTAAGCACAGTCTTAGTTATGTCTGCTTTTGCTTAAAATGTTCATATTTTATTCATCATGGAATTTTAAAATTAATTTTTACTTTTTTAAAAATTATATTAAAATATTATTTATCCTGATTACTGAGCTTTTTGGTATTGTCTTAAATTTTGTGCCTCAAGTAAGTGGCTCACTCACCTCATCCTGGTTCCAAATCTGGCAGGAACTATATATTTTTATTATTGGTTATTTTGTGTTTTGTGTTTATTTTTGCCACACCTAAGGCAATACCTGACATGTAGTAATCATAATAAATATCGGGTAAATAAATGAATGAATGATCTATAAGGATTTTCATTGCAGTTCTGTTTGTGACAGAAAAAAAAGTATCAGTAAATGAAAGTTTAAATTATGATACATCCATGCTATGTAAAAATTTTCAAAAGGATAAGACACACATATGTATATGCTAACATGAGAAGATCTCTAATACATATTGACAAGTTAAAAGCAAGATTTAAAATAATGTATATGGTACATCATACAAACATAGATGATAGATAAAGAGATATCTGAAGAGATAAATAGGGCATTACTTAGTAAATGTTAACAGAAGTTATCTTTAGATAAGTTAGTGGAATTGTGTGTTGGAGGAAGGCTATGAAGGAAAATTTATATCCAGTACTGTATGTAATTCTGAATTATTTGAACTTTCAGAGGACTTGCAATCATGTATTAGTTTTTTAATTTTTTTAAAAAAATTTTCAAAAAGGTTTACCACCTCTAGGAAGCCTTCCTTAATGGAATACTATTGAATACCACTTTACTGTGAGCCTCCTTAGCCTGGCGCACTGGGTCTCCACTTGTTTGCAGGGTGAACCATAAAGTTCCAGTAACTCACATCTACTTATATTCTACCTCATCCACCAGATTGAAAACTCCTTTGAGGATGAGCTGATACTTCTGTTTCTGATGCCTTTCCAATAATGCAGCTCAATAGTATTCTAACCAGAGTTGTATCTGACTACCTCAAAAATGTGAGGCCATGTGGGTCTTACTCATTGTATTTGTATATGGCATACAAATCTATTACTATGGGATTTCCTTTTATATACATTCAAGAAACTAGAATGAATACACAGGTGAACCAAAGTTATAAAAAATAGTTAACAAGCCATACTTAGACATTCTGAAGGTTACCTTCCCACAGAAGTTTCTATGCACCAATATTATTATACTTAGGCTAAAACTAATACACTATCATAAGATACCAACTTAATGCCAAGCTTTTTTTTTTTTTTTTTTTTTTTTTTTTTGGTACGCGGGCCTCTCACTGTTGCGGCCTCTCCCGTTGCGGAGCACAGGCTCCGGACGCGCAGGCTCAGCGGCCATGGCT
>NC_041221.1:120885370-120898451 GCF_002837175.3 Physeter macrocephalus | reverse complement strand
ACGAACCCGTGTCCCCTGCATCGGCAGGCGGACTCTCAACCACTGCACCACCAGGGAAGCCCTAATGCCAAGCTTTAAGAGAAATGCCTCTGACACAACATTCAATCAAATAGGTTGTCAAACAATCTCTATTACTTATAAAATGTTCCAAAAAGTACTGAGTCAGATTAAAGAGACAACAATAACCAATGACAGATTTTTAGTGAGGTGTCTTATACAAAGATTTAATCTTTCTTCTTCTAATTCCTGACTCTGGAAATCATTTGACATGTTCCTTGGGATCCTGGAATTCCCAAAGGGAGTGGATAAATTGACATCAATAGGCATGACTGTGAAGATTTGGAGAAGACAAAATTACCAAATGACCTGCAAAGAACCAAGTCCATGGAGGTTTACCATTACCTTTCTCTTTGTAAATTTCCTGCAGCTTCTACCTATATTGGATTGCATTACAACATATTCAAAGTTGACTTAAGTTTGTGTACAGCCTGAAATGAATAGAGTAGGTCCTGACATAAGTTTAAATCTCTGAATGCAGAGAGATTCAATATGTCAGAGTCTTACTATAATATTACCTGCTGACACTGCACTGAATTTAGAGATCAGTTGCATTTAAAATTTCACTGTTCTCATGCTTGCATTCAGATTTAGAGCCTAGTTTTCTTATCTACAGATTTCAAAACTATTTGGATTCTAAAATTTGGATTGGAGGAGGGGGAGGAGGATGAGCATATTTAGAAAAAGTAAATGGATCTGAAGGAGGTTTGGGAATCTGACATCTGAAAGTTATAAATTTTAAAAGCTCTTCTTAACTTCCAGCTAAAACTAGTCATCTTTATTTAGTGTTCCTATTAAAAATAAATGTGATGTAACTGCAAACTTGTTAAGATTAACAGATACCTAGGAGAAAAAAGACACAGTCACAGTTTTCTGGTTTACAACAAAATAAGGATGCTTCAAAGTCTTCTTTTAAAAAAGAAAAGTGATCCCTTGGCACTTACCATTTATTCATTATCCATCTGTCACTACTTCACTTACTATTTCTCAAATAACCATAATTTCTTGGTGCATTTTACATTCTTTTCCTGAAGGTCATTGACAGTACAGATGATAAGTCAATACATGCATTAAAAGCATAAAGAGACCAGACAGCATCTAACGTACTATTTAATCACCAGGCCCAATTCTACTTGGGACCCTTCAGACCTAATGTCAGCTCAGAGAAATGCTGATTCATTTTAATAAGATTCACTGCGTAATCAGGCTGGAAAGACAGAGGAATCATACCAAAAATGAGTGCCATATTAATTAACAAACTGAAGAAAGTCATATCATTAAACATAAAGGCTGAAAGGACATGTTTTGGATGAATTCTGTTTCATAGGAGAATATTAAATTATTTAATTAAGGCTAGAGTCCTAGTTTAAGATTGAGGATCATTTCAAGTGTCTTTTTCCCTAGAAAATTTAAACTAACAACTGAGATATTGAAGCTCTCCACACATTGCGAAGATAATGAAGCCAATAAACAGATTTATAAATAATACAGCCTAGAAAATATTTGTGAAACCTTCTTCCTCCCTCCTTTCCTACAGAACCCTCAACTTAAATCCAGAGGAGTAAGGAACGACATCCATCATATCACCAGAAATGAATTCTAAATGCAAAATAGTGTGTTTCTTGAACAGCAGTTCTCCCCCTCCACTTACAGAATTTGTTCTGGAAGCATGATGGCATCAGAAAAACATAATTCTTTTATTTTCATCTTCCTATTCTTCAGCCAATGATTTACCTTTGTTGAGCCTCAATTTCCTCATCTGTAATATGGGGACAATAACACTTTGCTTAGGACATTTGAGGATCAAATGAGATGTCTACACAGTAAAGCACATAACACATTGACCCTGTACATGAGGTTGCTCAGAAGGCTTACTTCTTCCTATTGTTTTCCTTTTGTATGATTGTGTCTTTCCACAACGTGGCATACTTTCTTCAAAACAAGGGCACCAGCAGTGTCTGCCATACTGGGAAAGTTTCACAGGTACTAAGCAGCATCTCAGATTACTACATTAATGAATTATAACTCTGAATTACCAAAGAGATGAACAAAATCATTCACATAGTGAGGACTCAAGTCATTGAGACCAAATTAATATTTATGTCTTTTAAGTAACTAATTGAGTAAATTGTCCGGGAATGTTGAAAGAAAAGAAATTGCTATTAAACAAATATAATTTTGATCAAATGAGCTAAGCTTTTATGATTTTTACTTTATGATTTATACAGAAATATACATGTCAGTGAATTAGCGCTAGGCTCCTTAACGTTCTATTTTGGAGAGTTTTTTTTCAAGTTCCTTCTTCACAAAACTCTGACTGATTTAAGTTTGGTGCTTAGAATGAAATATCAGAATGACAGTTAAAATATTGAAACTCTTCATATATTAGGAAGATAATAAATACCACCAACAAATGTATAAATAATACAACCCAGAAAACATTTCTGTATATTTCTTCCTCTTCCCATTCACACCGAACCATCAACTTACTTCCCTGAAGCATTTGAAAGAGTGACCAGAGTAGTAAAAATGAAAGTGTAGCACGGTAAGCAAAAAAGAGACAGCTGATTCCTCTGGAAGAAAAAAAGGTGTCAGCACTTACCAAAATACGTATGCCAATGTGTGCTCACAAAAGCAAACTTTTACAGCGTTCTTGGCTTTATAAATACTAAAGAAAGGAGGGAAAGCGCATATTAACCACAGTCCCCTCATTAAAAGCAGTTTGGCATAGAAAAGATGAGTTGCTGCTAAAATAGCAAATAAGACCTTTTCGGCTCAACACCCAAAGTTTATCTGACATGACGGGCGACAGTATGCCACTTAAAATGATGTGCTTCCTGCCTAGGAAATGATATGGATGGCAGTACCTGACTGAGTGTAACAGTAGTATAATGGCAGCCTCTGAAGTCTGCTTTATTTGGTAATTGTTTGGGAATAGGTCTCTATACTAGCTACATAATTTCTCACAGGGATGCTATATCATCTGAGGGCTTCAAGTTGTATTCACCTGGAAAAGGTAAACTACAATGAGGGGAAAAAGTAAACAACAGCATGACTATGATGTCTCTACAAAGTGAAAATGCCTGCAGTAAAGAACAGCACACTGATTTAAGAGCTGCTGTCAACATGTGCTTCCGGTAGGCCCCAAGGACTAATACACTCTTGCTAGGAAGCAAATTTGGATCTTAGAGACAGACAAAGCTCCTAGAACTGATTATTCAGTCAACTCCCTAGGAACTCTTAACACATTTCATATTTTTCAGTTTGAAAGAATGGCACTACTTATCTAGAAACCTCCTTTCTCCCAGAAATACTATCCATCATCAAAAATATGACATAAGTAAAAAAAAAAAAAAAAAAAAAAAAAAAAAAAAAAAAAAAAAGAATTAGCTGTCTTCTTATTTACTGTTTCCTTTACAGCATCCTATACACAAATATATGTCTAATATCCAGCAGCCTGTCAGAAAAATAATTACTCAGCTAAACTATTTGTGCTCATCCCAGTGAATGACTCAGTAAAATGTTGCTGAGTCAGGGTCTCAAATTCTACCAATTCTGATGACCAGCTTCACAACAGAGTTCATCCCTAGACATTTTGCTTTTAGAAAACTGATCAAAGAAAAACGCACTAAGAGAGATGGACATAAAAATTCAAGTTGTTAAGGTGGGTTTTAGCTCTGGTCACAAGTTCTGATATATTGGTAAATTTATAGTTTTCACCATGTCATTTGATATTATCACTAGTAATTTAACACTTGTTTTAATGTTATAAATTGTCCTGTTACTCTTAGCCAATGACTCAGACCAGGCCAGAGCTAGAAAGAGCCTTAAAAAAATTGTCACTCTTTAAAACTGACATACATACCTAAATCTACCAATTTCTATAAAAATTCAAAATTCTGAAGCAGATAAACAAAAATGAAAAATTACACACACAAAGTGAGGTAAACCAGACAGAGACAAATATCATATGATATCACTTATATGTGGAGTCTGAAAAAAGGATACAAATGAAATTATTTACAAAACAGAAATAAACCCACAGATATAGAAAACAAACTTATGGTTACCAAAGGGAAAAAAGGTGGGGGGGAGTGATAAATTAGGAATTTGGGATTAACAGAAACACACTACTATATACGAAATAGGTAAAGAACAAGGACTTACTGTATAGCACAGGGAACTAACTTCATTTTCTTGTAATAACCTATAATGGAAAAGAATCTGAAAAAGAATATATATATTATATATATATATAACTGAATCACTTTGCTGTACACCTGAAACTAACATAATATTGTAAATCAACTATATCCCAATTTTTAAAAAACACAAAAAAACCCTACACATACAAATTGAAGTGAAAGGAAGTTGATGAATCATAGAACACTAGTCTGGATCATGAGAAAGTTGGTGTAGCCTAGCTGATTCAGTAGACTGAGGCAAGCTTCTATTCTATCTCATTTCACCCCACACTCTCTGCTCCCTTGAAGCTCCAGATATTGTCCTAGGCCCAGAGCTACAAGAGTGAATAACACAAACTCCTTATTCTCAAAGACCTCTCCATTTGCTAACAGAGGAGATAAAACACAAACCTTTACATAATTCATAATAAGGGTACTAAGAAAGAAGCATCTGAGTAGATAGGGATGGAGAGAGGCAAGAAACCTGACTCTTCCTCCAGATGACCCTGGAATGGTATGAAGATTTAAAGAAGTCTCAAGCACAGAGGAACTCGCACTTCTCATGTCATGTGATAAGTGAAGGTTCTGGCCTCAGAAAATTGATAAGGGGATCAAATTATGTCATTTATTACAACAGATAGATAAAAATCGCTCATTGTTGACTTAAAACTTGTGAACACTTTAACACTATAACATGATAAGATTGCCTGGGAACAGGATAATCCATCCCAATCTGTCCTCTTCCTACTATGTGGCCCCTCAAACAGGTGCATCACCATGTGTGGTCACCTTGTAATAAGGTGCCTCCTTTTATGCCACAGTGTACATGGAGGATGTACGTCTATGTGAACTCAGGGAAATGGAGGGTTCTATTGGCCAACTCAAAATGCCACTGAGACTATGATGCTGCAGGCATCAGACTCCTCATGAGATGCTGATTTCTCAGACATCACAGCAGTAATCTCACAGGGTAGAGATGTTCAATGAAAGCAGCTCCTTCCAACTGAAGTTATTGTTTAAGTTATTTATGCCAAAACTTTCTTTTTGACTCTCCTCGAATGGCATTATCTGAACCCATCATTGCTTTCTGTTCCTCCCTATGATTTTACATCAGTCAAAGAAGCCCTTATCAAATCATGAGCAGTAGAGTGTAACTCAAAAAAACCTTCAGTTCTAGACCTGAATGAAATCCCAAAGGACAATGTCTGTGACCTATAGGATTGTACTGCTGCCATGGAGCACACTCATCACCCTACACTTCCCTCCCCACCTGCCAATCACTCCCTTCCAAGACAACCCCTGTAGTATTATGATCAATTACATTCCTTAAAAAATGAAACAGGAGGTGGGAGTAAAAGTCACATGACATACTCAACCAATCAAATTTCATCCTTTCTTTCTCCTCTCCCATTCACACTTGAATGTTATCACATAATACCTATATTTAATGGTCTATGTAATAGTTCCTCTGGTGTCTATTACTGAAGTGGAACAATTTTTTCTTTTGACTAGAAAAGATTCATGAGGTTATTGTTTTCAAATGAGGTATTATAAAGTATCTGAGACCCTTCAGAGACATGGGCTGGGCTGCCTCTCAGAAAGAACAGAGGAAAACACTAAAACACACTTAAATCCCCTAATTAAAGTTCCTTTGTTGAGAAATCATGCTTGCTTATGTTCTACACCAGAAATTCCATTTGAATATTCATTCATTACCAATAAATTTAAATAGCTACTATGTGCCAGGCACTATCCTAGATGTTTAGGATATATCAGTGAACAAAAATGACCAAGATCTTTGCCATCATAGATCTTATATTCTAGCAGAGTGATACTGGGTTTAGGATAAAAGTGGCATTACAAAGAGAAGAATGGATAAACCTGTCAGTAGTGTTGAGACCATTGTGCATCCATTTGGAATAAAATAAAATTAGATCTCTAGCTCACACTGGACATGAAAATCAATAATAGGTAGAAATTTTTAAAATAAAATACAAAAAAACATCAGTAGGAACTTAAAGCAGAAAAGAATTTCATAAACAGGACACAAAGGAAAATCCATTTTGTTATATTTGGTTATATAATAAGTAAAAGCTTCTAGAAACAACAAAAATGAAGCCACAGTCTGGGAGAAGGCACACAACCAGGAAAGAATTTGTACCCAGGATTCACAGAGCATTCCAACAAATGGATGGGAAACAAAGATTGAAAGCCTAGTTTTAAAAATGGGTGAAGAATATGAGCAACAATTCATAGAAGGGAAAATCTGGATAGCCAATAAACTAATGAAAGGTGTTCAACCCCTAAAGTTACAAGGAAAATGCAAATTAAAATATCAATGAGATACAATTTTATGCCCATTAAGGTAGCAAATATTTTAAAGTCAAACAATACCAGGTGTTGATGAAGTAGTGTAGCACTAGGACTTCTCATTCACTGCTGAGGAGAGAGGAGTTTGGTACTCATGCATCATAGAGCAACTTGGTAATACCTAGGAAACTTAGCTTGCACAAGGAGACCTGCATGAGAATGTTCCTCATACTACTTTGTGCAAGAGGAAAAGATCAGAAACAAATTCAATGGTCCATTACAGGGGACTAGATAGATTGCAGCATATTCAACAATGGAAAACTGCAGCTATTAAAATGAATGCACTGGGGCCACATATAATTAACATGGAGAATCTTCAGAAAGAATGTTGAAAGAAAAAAATGAGTTGCAGAAGGAAACACACAGTATAATAATACATAGTTTCAAAATCCACAAGTATTTGTTAAACGTTTATGGAGGTTTAGATTTGTACAGAAAGTATTTTAAAAACCATCAACATGAAAGACATTAAATTCATGATGGTAGTTATTTCTGGAGCAGGGTCAGGGAAACAGAGTTAGGGAGGTGGATACTGTACCCTCGACTCTAACTAATTTTGTTAAATATCTCCAGTGAAGATGGCAAAAATCTAATGATTTAATAAATGTGATTGATAGACATGTAAGTGTTCACAACATTAACCTCTATAATTATCTACAAATGTAAAATATTTCATAATAACTGTTGATTTTTAAATAAGAGAAAAAAATAAAATAAAATTAGATGAAATTTGTTCTTTTGTACCTAATTAAGGCAAAAAGGATTTGAGACCATGGGCTCACATTATCTTCTCTGAAAAAAAAAAATTTAAAGAATGGGGCCATGCTCTTGGCATTTTCTACTCCCCCCTTCCCCCCCTCCAAAGTGACATATTCACCTGGCTGTCCCTGCAGTGGTTGGCTGCTGGCTGCCAATTGTATGCAAAATCCCTTTGCCATTGCCCCCATAAGTCGGACCCTAGGATTGTTTGAAGCTGTGGAGAAGCCCACCTTCAGGAAAAGTCTGGAAGCAGGACAGGAAATACTCAGCCTTGCAATCAATAGGGAATAAACTGACAAAATTCATTGATCAATTTCCACCTTTTGGTATCTTTTTAAATTCCCACCTTTTTGCAATTAAAAAAAAAAAGAATCAAAGTGTGATTTTGTCCAGAGAGAATAGACATCACTAATTTTGGCAGGCCACAGAATAGAAACACAAAGTAATAATATTAAATTATTATTCCCCCAACTTCTTCCTCTCAGGGATGTTTTTAAATCCTATCTTAAAGGTTTTTTTTAAAGCAATGGTTTAATTTATTCACTTGTAATTTCCATAGCTAATAAATTCATCTGTCATCTTGTTTTAGGCACTTCACACTGCTTCCTTTGCGAAATGACCCCATCCTCACAGAGGCAAAGAATTTAGCACAATCTTATTTCCCACATTATACTGATCTTAGCCAATATAACCTAAAGGTTTAAACATAAATTGTTTTATTACACTTTTACATTATAGATCATATATTTCAAAGATGATTTTTAATGCTTAAGGATTATCTAGACAGCTCTATATGTTTAAATTGTATTAATGGATAATAGTCTTTTTATAGTCAGACTTCCTCATTTTTTTACTTTTTATTTTTGAATTTTGATCAGTAAGAGCTGTGCTTTCCAAACTTTAATGTACATATCATATCAATCACCTAGGGATCTTGTTAAAATGCAGGTTCTAACTTCTGTAGGTCTGGGGAGGGCTTGAGACTCTGCATTACTAACAAGCTCCCAGGTGATGCTGATGCACTACCTTTGATTAGCAAAGAGTCCAAGAAAATTTTTCAATGTTGTATGAGTAGTACTTTTTCTGTGTCTTAGCATATTTGAGAATGTTTTTCTATTGTCTATACATGTGAATAACATCTTCACTAGGAAGAGAATACTTGAAACACAGACATTTCTCACAAATCTCTTTGCTAGATGCTCTACTATCTTCCAGCACTTCGCATTTCAGGGAATATTGAGGTTCACCTTATTTGAGCCCCTTGAAATACACCAACAATTTTTTTCATGCCAGGAAGCTTGCAAGAGATTTTCAACATCACATAAGTTCAAACTTTTACCAAGAAAAAAATCTAGATGTATTTGTATTTATATTTAATTTGGTTTAAAAAAAAGAAAGTAAGTACTTTTAATTGGAAATTAAGAAGTTTTCCAGGCTTGTGAAGAAAAAGTTTCTTCATCTCTGATTATGACATTTGCCCTATATTCTTATATTTATTTATCAAGAATTTTTATTTTTCTTAAATTGGATCATCTCCTTTATTCTCAATACCTATTTATTTCATCAGTTATAGTTGGAGATTTTAATACGCAACTTTCAATAACTGGTAGAACTAGATAGAAAAATAGTAAGGACACAATGACTTGAACACTATCAACCAACTTGATGTAACTGACATTTATACAATGGAATACTTTACAACAATGAAAATGAAAGAACTATGGCTAAACTTGTCCATATCAATGAATCTTAGAAACAAGGTTGAGGGAGAAAAAGGCATTTTATAAAATAATACCTTCACTATAATACTATTTCTTTAAAAACAAGCAAAAGTAAATAATATGTTGTTTGAAGGATATGTGTATATATATACATAGATAGATAGATAGATAGATAGATAGATAGATACAGATATAGATAGCTCATGAGAAACAAACAAAAGAGGAATACAACAAAATTCAGTTTACTTCTACTTCTTGGGGAAATAAATACACATACATTTAAAGTTCTTGAATGTTCTACTTCTTCAAATAGATAATAGATCTAGTGTGTTTATTTCATTATTATCATAATCGTAATCAAATATTTAAAATTCCAATCACAGAACCAGCTCCTACTGAGGCTCAGAAACAGGTGGAGGGAATGATGGAGTGAGGACCTCTATAAATATGCTCCTACATAAATGCAGTAAAAGCCTAGCAAAATTTATTTGAATTAATTCAAGAATTAAAAAATAATAATAATAAATTCAGAACTCTAAAATTTAACCAAAGGTTTTCAACAATCTTGGGACTCTTCATTAAAGAAATAATGCAGAATCTCAGTAAGAACTTTTGGCATTTTAACTTGACCTACTCCCAACCCCCTTCCCCAGCTCCATGGGAGCCTTGAAGACCAGCAGTCTTTCAACCACCAAGAGCCAACAATAGCCTTACAAAAACAAGAGAAGGAACACTAGGTTTGAAGAGCCTCAAAAAGCTACAGCCCCAGAGCATTGACACTATTTGACCTATTGCACAGCAAGTTGAAAAAGTGCCAAGTTGCAGTATTTTTTTTATTATTTGACCTAATTAGGAGTTCATTCCAAAGAAAAAGGTCTATCCTGATAGTGTCTGTCAGAAACCATCAGTGACAACTGTTTACCATCACAGCTTCCTGAGGCTCTGATACCACTTTGGAAAACCAAGAGCCTGGCCAAAATTTTAAAAAGAAGATCTTGGGAATGAGATGTCCAGAGGGGAGGCACAGAAAAGCTCTGATACATTTCTGAGGATTTAGAAGAACCAAGTCATGTGCAGGACTATGCACAAGCCAAGGAAAGACCTGTTCATGCACCTATCTCTTACCTCTGGCTGACCTTGAGGCCTCTGTAAGCAGAAAATGAAGGCTAGGGTGAGAGTTGTAAGTTGAATAAGGCTGATGGTGTGGTCCAACACACATAGAACACCTCAGCAAAGGGTGGAAGACTTATTGCTCTAAGCCATTTAAGGAAATCTCTAACCAATCATTACCTGATTACTAAGTTAACCAAGCAAAGACTTCAGCACTTGCATAAAACAGGAAGTACATACTTTACAGAATTAGTCTAAGAAAGTCACTGAACAAACATATAAGCAACAACAACAAAAAAATACAAACAGCAAGGACCAGAGGGCAGACAGCAGAAGCAAGAAAAACTACAATCCTGCAGCCTGTGGAACAAAAAACAAATTCACAGAAAGATAGACAAGATGAAAAGGCAGAGGGCTATGTACCAGATGAAGGAATAATAAGATAAAACCCCAGAAAAACAACTAAATGAAGTGGAGATAGGCAACCTTCCAGAAAAAGAATTCAGAATAATGATAGTGAAGATGGACAACATTAAACATAACAACATTCACATTATAGGGGTCCCAGAAGGAGAAGAGAGAGAGAAAAGACCTGAGAAAATATTTGAAGAGATTATAGTAGAAAACTTCCTTAACATGGGAAAGGAAATAGCCACCCAAGTGCAGGAAGTACAGAGTCCCATACAGGATAAACCCAAGGAGAAACACACTGAGACACATAGTAATCAAACTGGCAAAAATTAAAGAAAAACAAAAATTATTGAAAAGAGCAAGGGAAAAACAACAAATAACATACAAGGGAACTCCCATAAGGATAACAGCTGATTTCTCAGCAGAAACTGTACAAGCCAGAAAGGAGTGGCATGACATATTTAAAGTGATGAAAGGGAAGAATGTACAACCAAGATTACTCTACCTGTCAAGTATCTCATTCAGATTTGATGGAGAAATCAAAAGCTTTACAGACAAGCAAAAGCTAAGAGAATTCAGCACCACCAAACCACCTCTAAAACACATGCTAAAGGAACTTCTCTAAGTGGGAAACACAAGAGAAGAAAAGGACCTACAAAAACAAACCCCAAACAAATAAGAAAATGGTAATAGGAACATACATGTCAATAATTACCTTAAATGTGAATGGATTAAATGCTCCAACCAAAAGACACAGGTACGCTGAATGGATACAAAAACAAGACCCATATATATGCTGTCTACAAGAGACCCACTTCAGACCTAGGGACACATACAGACTGAAAGTGAGGGGATGGAAAAAGGTATTCCATGCAAATGGAAATCAAAAGAAAGCTGGAGTAGCAATACTCATATCAGATAAAATAGACTCTAAGTAAAGAATGTTACAAGAGACAAAGAGGGACACTACATAATGATCAAGGGATCAATCTAAGAAGAAGATATAACAATTAAAAATGTATATGCTCCTAACATACGAGCACCTCAATACATAAGGCAACTGTTAAGAGCTGTAAAAGAGGAAATCGACAGTAACACCATAATAGTGGGGGACTTTAACACTTCACTTACACCAATGGACAGATCATCCAAACAGAAAATTACTAAGGAAACACAAGCTTTAAATGACACAAGAGACCAGACTGATTTAATTGATATTTATAGGACATTCCATCAAAAAACAGCAGATTACACTTTCTTCTCAAGTGCACATGGAACATTCTCCAGGATAGATCACATCATGGGTCACACATCAAGCCTCAGTAAATTTAAGAAAATTGAAATCATATCAAGCATCTTTTCTGACCACAACGCTATGAAATTAGAAATCAATTACAGGGAAAAAAACGTAAAAAACACAAACACATGGAGGCTAAACAATATGTTACTAAATAACAAAGAGATCACTGAATAAATCAAAAAGGAAATCAAAAAATACCTAGAGACAAATTACAATGAAAACACGACAATCCAATACCAATGGGATGCAGTAAAAGCAGTTCTAAGAGGGAAATTTTCAGCAATACAAGCCTACATCAAGAAACAAGAAAAATCTCAAATCAACAATCTAACCTCAAACCTAAAGGAGCTAGAGAAAGAACAAACAAAACCCAGAGTTAGTAGAAGGAAAGAAATCATAAAGATCAGAGCAGAAATAAATGAAATAGAAACAAAGAAAACAATAGCAAAGATCAATAAAACTAAAGGCTGGTTCCTTGAGAAGATAAACAAACTTGATAAATCTTAACCAGACTCATCAAGAAAAAGAGGGAAAAGATTCAAATCAATAAAATTAGAAATGGAAAAGGAAAAGTTACAACAGACACTGCAGAAATACAAAGCAACATAAAAGACTACTACAAGCAACTCTATGCCAATAAAATGGACAACCTGGAAGAAATGGACAAATTCTTAGAAAGGTATAACCTTCAAAGACTGAACCAGGAAGAAATAGAATATATGAACAGACCAATCACAAGTAATGAAATTGAAACTGTGATTAAAAATCTTCCAACAAACAAAAGTCCAGGACCAGATGGCTTCATAGGTTAATTCCATCAAACATTTAGAGAAGAGCTAACACCCATCCTTCTCAAACTCTTCCAAAAAATTGCAGAGGAAGGAACATTCCCAAACTCATTCTACGAGGCCACCATCACCCTGATACCAAAACCAGACAAAGATACTACAAAAAAAGGAAATTACAAACCAATATCACTGATGAATAAAGATGCAAAAATCCTCAACAATATACTAGCAAACAGAATCCAACAACACATTAAAAGGATCAAACACCATGATCAAGTGGGGTTTATCCCAGGGATTCAAGGATTCTTCAATATATGCAAAACAATCAATGTGATACACCATGTTAACAAATTAAAGAATAAAAACCATATGATCATTTCA
>NC_041221.1:120883979-120884822 GCF_002837175.3 Physeter macrocephalus | reverse complement strand
CCTAGGGAGACAAAAGACCTGTATGCAGAAAACTATAAGACACTGATGAAAGAAATTAAAGATAATACAAACAGATGGAAAGATATACCATGTTCTTGGATTGGAAGAATCAATATTGTGAAAATGACTATACTATCCAAAGCAATCTACAGATTGAATGCAATCCCTATCAAATTACCAAAGGCATTTTTTACAGAAATAGAACAAAAAAATCTTAAAATTTGTATGGAGACACAAAAGACCCTGGATAGCCAAAGCAGTATTAAGGGAAAAAAAGGAGCTGGAGGAATCAGACTCCCTGACTTCAGACTATACTACAAAGCTACAGTAATCAAAACAATATGGTACTGGCACAAAAACAGAGATATAGATTAATGGAACAGGATAGAAATCCCAGAGATAAACCCACGCACCTATGGTCAAGTAATCTATGACAAAGGAAGCAAGGATATACAGTGGATAAAAGGCAGTCTCTTCAATAAGTGGTGCTGGGAAAACTGGACAACTACATGTAAAAGAATGAAATTAGAACACTTCCTAACACCATACACAAAAATAAACTCAAAATGGATTAGAGACTTAAATGTAAGACCAAACACTATAAAACTCTTAGAGGAAAACTTAGGAAGAATACTTTTTGACATAAATCACAGCAAGATCTTTTTTGATCCACCTCCTAGAGTAATGTAAATAAAAACAAAAATAAACAAATGGTACCTTCTGAAACTTAAAAGTTTTTGCAAAGGAAACTACAAACAAGATGAAAAGACAACCCTCAGAATGGGAGAAAATATTTGCAAACAAATCAATGGAGAAAGGATTAATCTCCAAAATATATAAACA
>NC_041221.1:120738050-120883893 GCF_002837175.3 Physeter macrocephalus | reverse complement strand
CTTAAAAAACTAAAAATAGAATTACCATATGACCCAGCAATCCCACTACTGGGCATATACCCAGAGAAAGCCATAATTCAAAAAGACACATGCACCCCAATGTTCATTGCAGCACCATTTAGAATAGCCAGGTCATGGAAGCAGCCTAAATTGCCATCGACAGATGAATGGATAAAGAAGACGTGGTACATATATACAATGGAATATTACTCAGCCGTAAAAAGGAACCAAATTGGGTCATTTGCAGAGACGTGGATGAATCTAGAGACTGTCATACAGAGTGAAGTAAGTCAGAAAGAGAAAAACAAGTATCATACATTAACGCATATATGTGGAACCTAGAAAAATGTTACAGACGAACCGGTTTGCAGGGCAGAAATTGAGACACAGATGTAGAGAACAAACGTATGGACGCCAAGCGGGAAACCGGCATGGGGGTGGTGGTGGTGCTGTGAAGAATTGGGAGATTGGGATTGACACATATACAGTAATATGTATACAGTGGATAACTATTAAGAACCTGCTGTATAAAATATAAAATAAAATAAAATTCAAAAAACCCCCGAACAAACAGCAAGAAAAAACCTTGGGGTGGCAGTGGATGGGAATGGGGATCTGATTTCCAGAGTTACCACATTATATTATCTAAAATATCCAGTTTTTAACAACAAGGACAACAACAAAAATAGTAAGGCTTTCAGAGAAGCAGAAAAGTATGGCCTGTACACAAGAAAAATAGCAGTCATCAGAAATTTACCTGAAGGGCAACAAATGTTGGACTTATTTTATGAAACCTTTTATTATTATTATTATTATTATTATTAATTATTATAAGTAGTTCAAAAAATTTTAATTCCTGTATAAAGAATGATCAAGAGAATAAGAATACAAACCAAAGACTAGGAGAAAATATTTGCAAAAGACATATCTGATAAAGGAAATATATATCTGATAAAGGAATATATCCAAAATATACAAAGAACATTTAAAACTCAACAATGAGAAAATGAACATTCCAATTGTGATCAACAGCTAATTTCTACCAGAAATCAGGGAGACCTCAAGACAGTGGGTTGACATAAATAACATGCTAATAAAAAGATTTTAAAAGATTTTAAAGAATTCTATATCCCAAAAACTATCTTTCAAAAATGAAGGAGAAATAAGACATTCCCAAATAAACAAAAACTGAAAGAATTCATCACTAACAGACCTGCCCTATAAAAAATACTAAAGGGATTCATTCAAGTTAAATAAAAAAACACAGGAGAGTACTTGAATCCATGTGAAGAAATTAAAAAACACTGATAAAGATAATTATATAGATAAATACAAGAAGTACAACTGTATTTTTTTGTAACACTTTGCCTATCTGATTTATAAGAAAACCTCATAAAGTAATAATTATGAAACCATGTTGAAGCACTTACAATGTGCTAAAGATGTAATTTGTTTAGCAGTAATCACAGAAAGGAGTGGGGAGAGAATGAAATTATGTTACAGCAAAGTTTTGTGTTCTACTAAAATTAAGTTGGTACGAAGGTAAACTAGATTGTTTTCAGTTAGGATATTAATTTTAATCCTAGGACAACCACTTAAAAATGCAAAAAGTATATTAAAAGAAATAGCAAGGTCAGAAATTGTAGAATGGATTTAAAAAATAGTCTCTATATACAACACACTTTAGACTTAAAGACACAAAAAGTTGAAAGTAAAGTGGTGGGAAATAATACCATGCAAACAGGAACCAAAAGAGAACTAGAGTGGCTATACTAATATCAGACAAAATATACTTTAAGACAAAAATTATTAAAAAAGAACAACATTTATAATGATAAAATGATCAATCCATCAGTAAAATATAACAATAATGAATACACATGCACCTTACAAAAGAAACTCAAACTATATGAAGCAAAACTGACAGAATTGAAAGGACAGAGAGTTCAAGAATAGTTGAAGACTTCATACCCCACTTTCAATAATAGATAGAACAAATGATCAGAATATCAACAAGGCCATTAAATAGTTGAAAAACACTATAAGCCAATTAGACCTAACAGACATCTCTAGACCACTTCACCCAACAACAGCAGAATACATATTCTTCTCAAGTACCTGTGGAACATTCTCTAAGATAGATCATGTGCTAGGTCATAAAACAAGTTTAAACAAATTTAAAAGGATTGAAATTATACAGAGTAGATTCCCTGATCAAAATGGAATTAAATATAAATCAACAGCAGAAGAAAATTGGGAGAATTCACAAATATATTGAAACAACATACTCCTAAATAACCAATGTATTAAAGAAGAAATCACAATAGAAATTAGAAAATGTTTTGAGATGAATTAAAACAAAACTATAATGTACAAAAACTTATAGGATATAGGCAAAACAGTTCTTAGAGGTAAATTTATAACTGTAAATTCCTATATCGAAGAAAAATAACTTTTATATTTATGAAATATTAATCCTTGGGTTGCTTTTAGTTTTTACTTTCTCCTTGGGTTTCCCACCACCCATTCCTCAAGGTAACCAGGCCATTCTGAATTCATCACCCTATCCTTATGAAATCATTTCATTATCACAACAACCCTAAGCTATAAGTACTATTATTAGTTCCAATTACGGAACTAAATCACGGGGAAGTTAGGTAATTTGCCCAAGGTCGCAGAACTTATAACTGAGAGATGCAGAATGAAACTTCAAAGTCTGGTATCCAGAGATAGGCTGAAGTCAGCGAAAGGACTCAATTCTTGGCTACTGAGTTTCAAAATGAATATTTAAACTTCATGGTATATACCAGGACTTGGGAAATATCAGCCCATGGCCTGTTTTTATTTGACCGATGAGTTGAGAATGATTCTTAAATATTTAAATGTTATAAAAATTTGAAGAAGAATATTTCATAACACATGAAAACTACATGAAACTATTTTCAGCTCTTTGCATTTTGTCAGAATTGAAGCTGAACATACTCACTTGTCATACCATACAGCAGTTCCATGGCTTAGCAAGATAAAGTTTTATTGCTGTTTTTTGAGCTCAAGGCCAAGATTGAAATTTTTCTGAATGAGAAGAATTGCCTTCAACTATGATTATCCAACACTGAATGGCTTTTGAAATTAGTTTTGCTGAAGACTCAATAATGTTTCTAGACTTAAAAGCTTTCCTTCAGATTTCTAGCTCTGGCAGTGACAATGTAGATGGTACTGGACTAAACCTCCTGCTTAACATTGTTATGAAAGCTGGACAGCATACTTTACAAATGGTTGAAGGCATATAGAGAAGCCAATGCAAGCAGTATATAAGAGTCTTTGTGTTTCTTCAGAAAAGGGAAACAGAGGAAATGAACTTTACAATCACCTTGGCTTTTTTTCCCTAAGAATATTTCCCAATTTACAGAGCTCAGGAATGAAGCAAACCGAAACAAAAACAGTGGTCCTGCTGGGCTGGCAAGGCAGAGGTCCAAGTCTGGGCAGCGAAAGAGGCTAAAATGTAAGGGGCAAAGTCTCAGAGAGCAAGGAACCACAGTTCTTCTAAAGATTTGCCAACAAATTCCTTTTTGGTAGTCAGCTGACAGCAAGGCTCTATGTGCACTGGATTGTAGTACACACACAAAAACAAACCCACAAAGACAGCAGCTAGGAGGCTAGAAAGCTAAGCATAGAAGTGAGCAGCCTCCTGGTGCTAGGGAGACAGGCGTTGGAGTTCAAGGTCCTAGCCAAGTGAGAAGGGCTGGAATTTCTGTGAATTTGGACACCTGCACTCAAGGTCTAAGGACTAACCTTAGGATTAAGGGAAACAACTTGAGCCCTAACAAACAGCCATTTCTAAGATCAAAATGATTTGCTATACTCTTCTCTATGCCAAGAATATTAACCCTCTTTGGTCCATTTTTTAGCCCATGGTCTACTAACAATTGTGTGCAGGTAAATGTTTCACAGCTGGCTCTCCAAGTCCTGATTTATAGCATTTTCTTGTTTACATTGTGAACTTACTCCCACCATGGCCAATTTCAAGCTACTAGTGTGATATCACTGAATACAGATCCGTAAAGAGATGTGCTCGATTGACTCTCACCAGCTGGTGTAAGCCAGCCCCAGCATACTCCAGGAATCATGCAGCCCAAACCTTACCCTTTACACCTCCCAACTCAACAGAAAGGAAAGAATGACTTTAAAAACTCAAATACATGTCATAATTTAGCATTTGTTTTAGTATTTGAAAATGTTAAATTTATTTGAATAATTACCTGTTTTTAGAGATTTTCTTTTCTATTAAGGTAAGACTTATAAGATGATATTATTCCTGAACATAATTTCCCTTTGGGGCTACAGCATGAGTCTCTCTCATTCAAAGACAAACAAAAGAAGTGGCTTGGACACCAATGAATAATTTTCCCATTGATATGCCTTAAACAGATGTTGATTAAACATTGTTCGATTCAACAAATATTTATGGAGTGTGTACTCTATTTAAGGCACTCTGCAATGTAATGAAGGGTTTCTCCTGCCTTCAATTATTCTTATCAAAACAAATATTCAACAGCCTAAAAGAAAACTTATTGTAAGGGAGTATTTCTCAAGATTGAAGTGGGGTGGGGAGGGAAATACCCAAAGCAAAGAGCAGGAATATAATAGCACAAATGATGAGATTGAAAGATTAGAAAATGAAAATACTGTGATTTCAAGTCTCCATTACGTGTCCTTTTAGTGGTGTGGGAACTCAGTTTGAAGTCATCCCCACAATAACCCATGATGGAAAGGCACAAATTTCCATTCTGACTTCATAAATTTGTGATCTTATCACCTTTTTTGTGGCTCTCCTTCTCTGTCAAGAGTCAGCCAAGTTCTTCTGGGCTGTTCACATATGTCTAAATCACCTGTTTTCTAGCACTTAGGAAAAGCATTGTTTTTCTTCCTAAAACCCTGGCCTGTTAATGAATTTACTCCACAACATAGTATCTCTTTGAGGAGGAAAAATCATATTTGATTCTCTAGAGGTGATGATTTGACTTTCCTTTGCATCTTGATATATAAAAACATACATTCTAATATTGCATTATCTGTCCTGCTGAAATGCAGTATTATGCTTGCCTTGGCTTATGTGATCCCACTTGTGCCCCCTTCTGCTTAGCTTTGTTAAGCTTAGTTTATCTGACCTAGTAATGTGGGAAGGTATATTAGTTTCCTACTGTTGCTGTAACAAACTACCACAAATTTAGTGACTTAAACAATACAGGTTCATTACCTTACAGTTCTGGACATCAGAAGTCCGAATTGGTCTCACTGGGCTAAGATTGAGGTGTCAGCATGGCTGAATTCTTTCTGGATGCTCTAAGGGAGAACTGTTCCTTATTTTTCCAGCTTCTAGAGGGTGTCTGCATTATTTGGATCCTCCATCTTCAAAGCCATCAAAGACCAGTCAAGTCTTTCTCACTTCATATCTCTCAACAATGATTCCCTTGACTCCTTCTCTCACGTATAAGGACCCCTGTGATTACACTGGCCCCATCAGGATAAACCAAGATAATTTCCCCATCTCAGAGTCATTTGGTCAGCAGCCTTAATTCTATCTGCACCTTAATCCCCCCTTGCTATGTGACATAACATATTCCCAAATATCAGGGATTAAGACACGCACATTTTGGGAGGGCCATTATTCTGTCTACCGCAGAAGAGGAGGGAGTAACAGAGAAAGGTCAAAGAGTACGCATAACATTTTTACAAGTCCACTTGTTCTCAAAAAAAGCACTGGCACGTTGTCATTCTAAAACTAAAATACATAATTTATAATGATCAATCCCTCTATCCTGTGTATGTGTGGTTGAAGCCCAAAGTTGAAGCATGAAAGCCACTCATTTCACAGTTTAAAAACTGAGGCCCATAGAGGTGTTATATTTCACCTACATTTTCACAGTAGGCAAACCAAAAACAGACTTAGAAACCAGGTCACTTGACTCCCAATTCACGACTCTTTTCCTACACAAGGCTACATGCCACTGACTGAAGGTCCTTGATAACTTTTTTATTGTCAGCATTAAGGAGAAGTTAATTGTAGAACTCATCACTCTAGGAAATGAAAATGAACCCAATCTCTCTGGTGATGAAAACCCATCATACTACCATCTGAATGCTAGTGTAAGTGCAGATACAATTTACTGCTGCAAAGAGACCAAGTGGACCATAACTTAGCTCCCAATGTTCCTCTGGCAGACAACGGTGATTGGTTGACTCCACAGTTATTTCAAATCTTCTCACTAGAGGGAGATTAAAACATATAAATACTCATTTTTTTCCCTAGCATCCAATGAGAAACAAGAACTCTGCCAAAGAGACAAAAGGTTTTCTGAGAAAGATTTTGCCTTCATGATAAGTGGACAGTAAGACTTAGGTTGTATCTTCCTTTTTATTCCTACTTGGGGAACAAGAACTTTTTTGTTTGCTGCTCTATCTCAATAAGAACAGTACCTGTTTTCATAGAACTAGAACAAATAATCTAAAATTTATATGGAACCATAAAAGACCTAGAATTGCCAAAGAAATCATGAGGAAAAAGAACAAAGCAGGAGGCAGAACCCTCCCTGACTTCAGACTATATTACAAAGCTACAGTAATCAAAACAGCATGGTATTAGCACAAAAACAGACATATAAATCAATGGAACAGAATAGAAAGCCCAGAAATAAACACACACACCTACGGTCAATTAATCTTCAGCAAAGGAGGCAAGAGTATAATATGGGAAAAAGACAGTCTCTTCAGCAAGTGGTGCTGGGAAAGGTGGACAGCCACATGTAAATCAATGAAGTTAGAGCACTCCCTCACACCATATACAAAAATAAACTCAAAATGGCTTAAAGACTTAAATATAAGACAAGACACCATAAAACTCCTAGAAGAGAGCAGAGGCCAAACATTCTCTGACATAAGTCGTACCAATGTCTTCTTACGTCAGTCTCACAAGGCAATAGAAATAAAAACAAAAATAAATGGGACATCAAATTTACAAACTTTTGCACAGCAAAGGAAACCTTAAACAAAATGAAAAGACAACTTACAGAAGGGAAAAAATATTTGCAAATGATGCAACTGACAAGGGCTTAATTTCCAAAATATACAAACAGCTCATACAATGCAACAACAAAAAAACAAGCAACCCAATCAAAAAATGGGCAGAAGACCTAAATAGACATTTCTTCAAAGAAGACGGCCAGTTGGCCAGTAGGCACATGAAAATATGCTCAAAATCGCTAATTATTAGAGAAATGCAAATCAAAACTACCATGAGTTACCACCTCACACTGGTCAGAATGGCTATAATTAAAAAGTCTACAAATAACAAATGCTGGAGGGGGTGTGGCGAAAAGGGAACCCTCCTATACTGCTGGTGGGAATGTAAGTTGGTTCAGGCACTATGGAAAACAGTATGGAGTTTCCTCAGAAAACTAAAAATAGAGTTACCATAAGATCCAGCAATCCCACTCCTGGGCATATATCTGGACAAAATTATAATTCAAAAAGATACATGCACCCCTATGTTCACAGCAGCACTATTCACAATAGCCAAGACATGGAAACAACCTAAATGTCCATCAACAGATGAATGGAAAAAGAAGATGTGGTACCTATATACAATGGAATATTACTCAGCCATACAAAAGAGCAAAATAATGCGATTTGCAGCAACGTGGATGGACTTGGAGATTGTCATACTGAGTGAAGTAAGTCAGACACAGACAAATACCATATGATATCACCTATATGTGGAATCTAAAATATGACACAAATGAACCTATCTACAAAACAGAAACAGACTCACAGACATAGAGAACAAACTGGTGGTTGCCAGAGGGTGGGGGTGGGGAGCTGGTGAGGAATGGACTCGAGTTTGGGGTTAGTAGATGCAAACTATTACATATAGAATGGATGGACAACAAGGTCCTACTCTATAGCACAGGGAGCTATATTCAATGTCCTGGGATAAACCATAATGGAAAAGAATATGAAAAGAATATATATATATATATATATATATATATGTGTGTGTGTGTATGTATACATGTATGTATAACTGAGTCACTCTGCTGTAGAGCAAAAATTAACATGACATTGTAAATCAACTATATTTCAATAAAAAATAAAGTAAAAATAAATAAATAAAAAATTAAAAAACAAAAAAAGAACAGTACCTGCAATATACATAAATATTTATTGAATAAATAAATATTGTTGAATGATGCCAGGAGTTACAACAGCCACTTGAAACTTAAAGGTAAAATCAGGAGAATTCCAGAGACATCATCCTTGATATCATTGTGTCATTGAATTAATACCAACAGCTTCCTCCCTCCAGACTCATTATGTGACAAAATTTAACTCTACTTGATATTTACTGTGTCAGGTTTTCTGTTATTTGCAGCCAAAAGCATTACTTACCTATAGAGTTGCTTTGTGCACTATGACTTTGTAAATCAGACATACAAACAGAGCCCCCTCTCATATGGGGAAAATTTATAGGGTGGTGGTAATATTTAATATCTTGATAGGAGTGGTAATGTTCAGTATCTTGGTAGAGGTTCAAGCAAGCATTCTTCAAAACTCAGTAAATGTACACATTTGTTTGTGCATTTAATTATATCTAAATTTTAACTAAAAGAATAAAAGAACAAATATTGAACTCTAGTTAATGATTGATATGCATGCTTAAGTTTTCTTAAGGAAGAATGCTGATATCTGAAATTTACTTTGAAATGCAAAATATAAGATATGGATTGCAGAAGGATTGATAGATACATGATAAAGCAAGTATAATAGAATGTTTGAGGTGGGGAGGGTGACACATGGTGGTCATCCTCAAATATTTTTCAACTTTTCTGTAAATTTTCTGTAAAATAGAAAATGTTTATAGTAGTCCCATCTTATAAATATATACGCCAGACCTGGAGGAAATGATGGCTTTGAAATTTTTATTTATGTTAGAAAGAGTAGCTCTGTAGGGGAAATGGCTGGAAGGCATCTCCTTAAAGTGTGTAGCAATCATAGTACTAATCCACACATAATGAAATTCTCAGTGGCACTTTCTTTTGAACTTGACAAAATTAATAGTAAATTTCCTTGAAAGAATGAATAGACAGTAACAGTTAAGAATTAAGAAAAAATGAGTAATAAGGAGGAATTTATTCAGCTGCATAGTAAAACAAAATAGGAGGGTAATAAGAAAGCATTTTCCCTGATTGAAATGTAATAACTCCATTTTTGGAATTATAATATATATGATACATTTTTTAAAACCTCCTTGAAATACTGGATTAAATACAACTAACATTCTTTTGCAGGGATAGTTGAGATGTGAAAAAAGTAAGGGAAGTCTCCAGAGGTCAAAACCCCAGACTTGCACTAAGAATCATTTGCCAACTACCCCCCGTCTGACATAGCAGAACACACTTGACTACAATAAAATGTGAGAAAAGAGACAGCAAAAAGAGGAATTACAAAGACAAATAATTTCATTATGTAAGTACTATACCAAACATTTGAAAAACAAGGACAGCTTTATGGGCAAGTGTACAGATGATCATCTAAATAAGTAATCTCCAAAATATTTGACATTATAGTTTGATCAGGATAAAAACAACTGTTGATCATGACATCTGTATTCGTCAGGGTTCTCCAAGGAAACAGAACAAATAGGATATATACAGATATATAGAAAGAGATTTATTATGAGGGATTGGCTTATGCAAATATGGAGGCTGAGAAATGATACAACCTGCCATCTACAAGCTGGAGGCCCAGGAAAGCCAGGAGTTTAACTCCAGCCCACACCCTAAGGCCTGAGAATGGGGGGTGGGCAATGGTCTCCCAGTCCTGGTCCAAGTCTGAAGTCCCAAGAACTAGGAGCACCAATGTCCAAGGGCAGGATAGCATGGATGTTCCAGCTCCAGCAGAGAGCAAATTGATCCTTTTTCTGCCTCTGTATTCTATTCAGGCCCTCAGAGGCTTGAAGATGCCCACCCACACTGGTGACAGCATCTTCTTTACTCAATCTAACAACACAAATGTTAACCTCTTCTGGAAACACCCTCACAGACACACCCCAAAATAATATTTTGCCAATTATCTGGGCATCCCTTAGCCCAGTCTACTTGACACATACACCCATCAAAAATCCCTATATGTTTATTTGTATATTATATACATGTAATAAGTGCTAGCATATTATGTGTATTATAAAATCATACACAGAAATGTGAATTTAAAATATGAGTTTGAGTGTGTGTGTGTGCATGTGTATGTATGTTCTAATATGGATTATCTTGAGTACCTCCTGGAATGCTCACCCACCTCCTTCACTTTGGAAACAAGTGGTCTATATGAGTCTATATCATATAAAGTGAGGACCAGGTGGTTAGAAAGTCCCACATCCTTCCTCTACCTCCTGGCTGATGACTGAATGTTTACTCATTTCTTTAGTTTTAGCCTTTAGCATAAATAGCTTCCAGGTCCCTTCCTGAGAACACATTTAATTACAGAAAGTGGAGAGAGAGCATGAAGGCAGCAGCTAACTTAGGGGGAAACAGATCAATATGGAAGGCAGAGAGGAGGGCCAGGAGTCACAGAGGCTCAGATAGCAAACATCCCTCTAAGTGACATGAAGCCATTTACTCAGAAAGAATTCACTGCACATACTTAATAAAACTGGAATATTCTTCAGTTCTTACAAATTTTGTATTTAAATGAAATGTTTAACAAACAGACCACTTTCTTATTCCAGACAGATAAGCAACAAGACACAGTGTCCTCCACCCCATCAATCTGCATGGCAGGATCTGTGCAGCTGGCTGACGTGACCAGCCATCTCCCACCCTCACCACTCACATTCTCCTCACACTGCACCCCTGGTCAAAGAGAGCAGGTTCCAGATGAAGGAAGAGTTTCTTTGGTAAAGAACTTCTGAGTATTATGCTTCTTTCATTCTAGTTGAATTGAAGACCTGGAATTTTTTTAATTCTGGAATTTTCCATGCTTCTGATCCTAATTATTAGAAGAAATCCTTTTTTAAAAAAAACTTTGGATCATTTCAAATCTATACTCTTACAACTGTTTTAGTTATTTTCCACCCATTTTCTCTGGAAGGTATAGCTACTTTAGTGTTGAGTAAATGTCTTAAATAAAACTGAAAGTAAAACCCAATAATTTTTCTTAGCTTTTACAGAAAATGAAATTCTAGCTAACTGAATGAGGAAAGAAACTGGAGTGGTTTGGGTTTTTATCTAGCTATTTGTTTGTGAATATATAGAAAACTTCCATTCCTCTTTTCATGTGTGATCCTAAAGCTGTCTTCTTGCCCCACTGGCACAGGTCTAGGCTGGAGTTGGAGACAGTGACAAACTCAAAGCTTCCATTCCAATGAATCCACACATCTGTAGATCAAATACAGCCCATGAGTTACAGTTTCCAATCTCCTCCTTAAGAAGAAAAAGATGCTCAGGAAACTAAGGTTTGCAGATAAAGGAGAATATAAAGCTTTGTGTATCAAAAGGTTTTACATTTTATTTACTTATTTGGTTGACAAACTTTCCAAAATGGATTTCATGTTCTTAATCAAAAGATAGCAATCAAAATTGGACATCTTCTTGGTAAATTCAGGACAATCATGATGAATATCAGTTTACGTACTCACCCCAGACACATGTTCTTTTTGAGTTCATATTTACTTTCTATCTTGTTCTTGTCCCTTTCCTCCCCTACAGCTCTCACACTGAAGGCTTCTCTTGCTATGAAACTCCCTGTAGCCAATGTATCTGATGCAGGAGCTCTTCTATCAACCAGAAATCTGAACCTTCCTAATTGACCAGAGCTTAGAAAACAGAAGCCATCTTATTCTAAGTGGCAACATATGGGTCTCACAGGAGAAGCTGAAAGATGTTCATATGAAAAGTGCAAGGTACAATGGAATACTACTCAGCCATAAAAAAGAAAGAAATTTTGCCATTTGCAGGAAAAGGGATGGAAGTGCAGGGCATTATGCTAAGTGAAATAAGTTAGACAGAGAAAGACAAATACCGCATGATATCACTTATATGTGGAATCTAAAAAATACAAGAAATTAGTGAATATAACAAAAAGGAAGCAGACTCACAGATGTAGAGAACAAACTAGTGGTTACCAGTGGCGAGACGGAAGGGGGAAGAACAATATACAGGTAGGGGATTAAGACCTACAAATTACGGGGTATAAAATAAGTTACTAGGATGTATTATATGACACAGGGAATACAGCCAATATTCTATAATAACTGTAGATGAAGTGTAATCTTTAAGAAATGTGGGAGAGACCCTCAAGATGGTGGAGGAGTAAGACATGGAGATCACCTTCCTCCCCACAAATACATCAGAAATACATCTACATGTGGAACAACTCCTACAGAACACCTACTGAATGCTGGCAGAAGACCTAAGACTTCTCAAAAGGCAAGAACCTCCACACATACCTGGCCATGTGGATGACAGGGTATTTATTGGTGCTCCAGTCGGGTGTCAAGCCTGTGTCTGAGGTGGGAGAGCCAAATTCAAGACATTGGTCCACCAGAGACTTCCCGGCTCCACGTAATATCAAACAGCAAAAGCTCTCCCAGAGATCTCCATCTCAACACTAAGACCCAGCTGCACTCAACAACCAGCAAACTACAGTGCTGGACACCCTATGCCGAACAACTAGCAAGACAGGAAAACAACCACACCCATAGCAGAGAGGCTGCCTAAAATCATAATAAAGTCACAGACACCCCAAACCACACCACTGGAGGCGGTTCTGCAGAATAACTAAGGCAGAAGAATGGATAAGTGACCTGGAAGATAAAATACTGAAAATAACTACTGCAGAGTAGAATAAAAAAAGAAGATGAAAAGAATTGAGGACAGTCTCAGAGACCTCTGGGACAACATTAAATGCACCAACATTCGCATTATGGGGGTCCCAGAAGAAGAAGAGAAAAAGAAAGGGACTGAGAAAATATTTGAAGAGATTATAGTTGAAAACATCCCTAATATGGGAAAGGAAATAGTCAATCAAGTCCAGGAAGCACAGAGAGTCCCATAGAGGATAAATCAAAGGAGAAACACGCCAAGACACATATTAATAAAACTATCAAGAATTAAATTCGAAGAAAAAATATTAAAAGCAGCAAGGGAAAACCAACAAATAACATACAAGGGAATCCCCATAAGGTTAACAGCTGATCTTTCAGCAGAAACTCCGCAAGACAGAAGGGAGTGGCAGGACATATTTAAAGTTATGAAAGGGAAAAACTACAACCAAGATTACTCTACCCAGAAAGGATATTATTCAAATTCAATGGAGAAATTAAACCTTTACAGACAAGCAAAAGTTAAGCGAATTCAGCACCACCAAACCAGCTTTACAAGAAATGTTAAAGGAACTTCTCTAGGCAGGAAACACAAGAGAAGGAAAAGACCTACAAAAACAAACCCAAAACAATTAAGAAAATGGTAATAGGAACATACATATCCATAAGTACCTTAAATGTAAATGGATTAAATACTCCAACTAAAAGACATAGACTGGATGAATGGATAGAAAAACAAGACCCGTATATATGCTGTCTACAAGAGACCTACTTCAGACCTACTGACACATACAGAATGAAAGTGAGGGGATGGAAAAAGATAGCCAATGCAAATGGAAATCAAAAGAAAGCTGGAGTAGCAATTCTCATATCAGATGAAACAGACTTTAAAATAAACACTATTGCAAGAGACAAAGAAGGACACTACATAATGATCAAGGGATCAATCTAAGAAGAAGATATAACAATTATAAATATTTATGCACCCAACATAGGAGCACCTGAATACATAAGGCAAATGCTAACAGCCATAAAAGGGGAAATTGACAGTAACACAATAATAGTAGGGGAAGTTAACACCTCACTTTCACCAATGGACAGATCATCCAATATGAAAGTAAATAAGGAAACACAAGCTTTAAATGACACATTAAACAGGATGGACTTCATTGATATTTATAGGACATTCCTTTCCAAAAACAACAGAATACACTTTCTTCTCAAGTGCTCAAGGAACATTCTCAGGAATAGATCACATCTTGGGTTACAAATCAAGCCTTGGTAAATTTAAGAAAATTGAAATCGTATCAAGTATCTTTTCCAACCACAGCACTATAAGACCAGATATCAATTATAGGGAAAAAACTGTAAAAATTACAAACACATGGAGGCTAAACAATATGCTACTAAATAACCAAGAGATCACTGAAGAAATCAAAGAGGAAATCAAAAAATACCTAGAAACAAATGACAATGAAAATACGATGACCCAAAACCTGTGGGATGCAGCAAAATTTCTAAGAGGGAAGTTTATAGCAATACAATCCTACTTCAAGAAACAAGAAACATCTCAAATAAACAACCTAAACTTAAACCTAAAACAATTAGAGAAGCAAGAACAAAAAAACCCCAAAGTTAGCAGAAGGAAAGAAATCATAAAGATCAGATCAGAAATAAATGAAAAAGAAATGAAGGAAACAATAGCAAAGATCAATAAAACTAAAAGCTTGTTCTTTGAGAAGATAAACAAATTTGATAAACCATTAGCCAGACTGATGAAGGAAAAAAGGAAGAAGATTCAAATCAATAGAATTAGAAATAAAAAAGGAGAAGTAACAACTGACACTGTAGAAATACAAAGGATCATGAGAGATTACTACAAGCAACTATATGCCAATAAAATGGACAACCTGGAAGAAATGGACATATTCTTAGAAAAGCACAACCTTCCAGACTGAACCAGGAAGAAATAGAAAATATAAACAGACCAATCACAAGCACTGAAATTGAAACTGTGATTAAAAATCTTCCAAGAAACAAAAGCCCAGGACCAGATGGCTTCCCAGGCGAATTCTATCAAACATTTAGAGAAGAGTTAACACCTATCCTTCTCAAACACTTCCAAAATATAGCAGAGGGAGGAGCACTCCCAAACTGATTCTACAAGTCCACCATCAACCTGATACTAAAACCAGACAAAGGGGTCACAAAAAAAAAAAACTACAGGCCAATATCACTGATGAATATAGATGCAAAAATCCTCAACAAAATACTAGCAAGCAGAATGCAACAGCACATTAAAAGGATCATACATCATGAGCAAGTGGGGTTTATCCCAGGAATGCAAGGATTCTTCAATATACACAAATGAATCAATGTGATGAACCATATTAACAAAATGAAGGAGAAAAACCATATGATCATCTCAATAGATGCAGAAAAAGATTTTGACAAAATTCAACACCGATTTATGATAAAAACCCTGCAGAAAGTAGGCATAGAGGGAACTCTCCTCAACATAATAAAGGCCATATATGACAAACCCAAGGAAACATCGTTCTCAGTGGTGAAAAACTGAAACCATTTCCACTAAGATCAGGAAGAAGACAAGGTTGCCCACTCTCACCACTCTTATTCCACATAGTTTTTAAAGTTTTAGCCACTGCAATCAGAGAAGAAAAAGAAATAAAAGTAATCCACATAGGAAAAGAAGAGGTAAAGCTCTCACTGTTTGCAGATGACATGATATTATACGTAGAGAATCCTAAAGATGCTACCAGAAAACTACTAGAGCTAATCAATGAATTTGGTAAAAATAACCGGACACAAAATTAATGCACAGAAATCTCTTGTATCCCTATACACTAATGATGAAAAATCTGAAAGTGTAATTAAGGAAACACTGCCATTTACCATTGCAACAAAAAGAATAAAATACCTAGGAATAAACCTACCTAAGTACTGGCACTAAAACAGAAATATAGATCAATGGAACAGGATAGAAAGCTCAGAGATAAACGCACACATGTATGGTTACCTTATCTTTGATAAAAGAGGCAAGAATATTCAATGGAAAAAAGACAGCCTCTTCAATAAGTGGTGTTGGGAAAAGTGGACAGCTACATTTAAAAGAATGAAATTAGAACACTCCCTAACACCATACACAAAAATAAACTCAAAATGGATTAAAGACCTAAATTTAAGGCCAGACACTATCAAACTCTTAGAGGAAGACATAGGCAGAACACTCTATGAAATAAATCACAGCAGGATCCTTTTTGACCCACCTCCTAGAGAAATGGAAATAAAAACAAAAATAAACAAATGGGACCTAATGAAATTTAAAAGCTTTTGCACAGCAAAGGAAACCATAAACAAGATGAAAAGACAACCCTCAGAATGGGAGAAAATATTTGCAAATGAAGCACGTGACAAAGGATTCATCTCCAAAAAATACAAGCAACTCATGCAGCTCAATATCAAAAAACAAAAACCCAATCCACAAATGGGCAGAAGACCTAAATAGACATTTCTCCAAAGATGATATACAGATCGCCAACACACACATGAAAGAATCCTCAACATCACTAATCATTAGAGAAATGCAAATCAATGTAAATTGATACAGTCACTATGGAGAACAGTATGGAGGTTCCTTAAAAAACTAAAAATAGGACTACCATATGACCAAGCAATCCCACTACTGAGCATATACCCTGAGAAAACCATAATTCAGAAAGAGTCATGTACCACAATGTTCACTGCAGCTCTATTTACAATAGCCAGGACATGGAAGCAACCTTCGTGTCCATCAACCGATGAATGGTTAAAGCAGATGTGGCACATACATAAAATGGAATATTACTCCGCCATAAAAATTAATGAAATTGAGCTATTTGTAGTGAGGTGGATGGACCTAGGGTCTGTCATACAGAGTGAAGTAAGTCAGAAAGTGAAAAACAAATACCGTATGCTAACACATATATATATGGAATCTAAAAAATAAAAGGTCATGAAGAACCTAGGCGCAGGACAGGAATAAAGATGCAGACGTAGAGAATGGACTTGAGGACATGGGGAGGGGAAGGGTAAGCTGGGACGAAGTGAGAGAGTGGCATGGACATATATACACTACCAAATGTAAAATAGATAGCTAGTGGGAAGCAGCCACATAGCACAGAGAGATCAGCTTGGTGTTTTGTGACCAAGCTGAGGGGTGGAATAGGGGTGGGACAGGGAGGGTGGGAGGAAGATACAAGAGGGAGAAGATATGGGGATATATGTATAGCTGATTCACTTTGTTATAAAGCAGAAACTAACACACCATTTTAAAGCAATTATACTCCAATAAAGATGTTAAAAAAAAAAGAAAGAACTGTGAATCACTACATGGTACACCTATATATAATAAAGGAAAAAGTGCAAGGTGTTATTACTTAATTTGGTTATTTATCAAACACTTGGTTTATATCTAGCTTTCAGGTGTAATGCCAATACGTGAGTGCTGGGTAGGTAAAATATCACTTAAGGACTAATCCTCAAATATTTGTGTAACAGCCCAGAGTATATCAGTATTTGAGTAGAAAAACCAAGGCTCCAAGAAGAAATGTTTTATCCAGATGACATTAAGTCCATTAAGGTACTGAAAACTAAATTTCATTGTATGTTAAACAAATCTGTTTTGATTTGGAGGTTAACAGATACTCTAAATTCTGATTACATATTACTTAGTCTACTGGTCTAACCCAGCCTCTCATTTCACTCTATGCCTTGGAATTTTATTCCATTAAGAGTTCCTCAGACATGAGTACAATGCCAGAAAGCCAGGATGAGTGCAGGGCAACCTTAAAATGGAGATTTAAGCAAAAGGGACAAAAAGCAATGCATACAACTAGCCGGAAATAATCATGTATCCTTGAAACTGAGTATTTACTTTCAAAGGTTAAAGCAATTTTTCCTTTGCCTGAGTGGCCAAGATCATAACTCTAATTCTTCACTTGATTTTAGTTTGTCAGATTTGGCCTCAGATTGCATGGTATTGATGTCAAACACAGTAAAGAGACCTAACATGAAATTCAAGCATCAGAAAAGCAGCATCACAAGTAACAAGCAAAAAGGAGCAAACAAAACGAAACAAAACCAAAACACCCTTGTTATCCATTCCCAGGATTTCTAGGACGTGAATTAGTAAGGAATTAAACCAGAGAATCCCCTCTATATGGTAGAACTTTTTTCTCTAGGTGATTTCCACACATCAAAATAACCCACATGACAAATCAAGAAGATAGAAACAGATTGCTAAATCCTGTAACAGGCAAGAAAGCATCAGGCATCATCTATGTCATTAAGTTGTGCAAGCTCTTAGGCCTGATAAATCTGAAGTTTGACAAATGCATTTTGTTATTTTCATCTCTTTAGTATTGTATTATGTTTCTAAAAAAAAAAAGTCTTGTATTTATCAATTTTGGAGCCCTAACTTCTGGAGTAGATAAAGCACCTCTTTGTTGTAGGAAAGCAGACTTTGAAGGGTATCCATTTACATAGAGAGGGGGCCTCAACCATAGGATGGAAGAACTGCCCATTGAAAAACATGTATTGTATTTCTAAAAAGGTGTTCCCACATTTTTTTAAAACAAATTTACTTGCAACTCTTTTCTGCATAGTCTTTGGTTCTTCTTTCACTGAACAGCACCATTACCCAGCTCCTCTTCCCACATTGCAATGATGAATACACTAAATGTAAGAAAATCATATGGGAACAGACATGAGCGGGATCAAATAGGTCCAAGAAAGCACAACGGTTGCATTTCAGGAGGTTGGATAATTCAATACTAGAATATTTGCCTCTGCACACCAAGATGCAAAGAGCAGCCAAGCCACTTCATTCAGCGAACCAAATAAGGTCTTTCCTCCTCAAAGAGAGTCTATGCTGTGGGGTAAATGCATTACAAGATCAGGCTTTCAGGGGGGAAAAGATGCTCTTCTTAAATGCTAGAAAAAAAGGTGGTTTATTCATATGTGAATAGCCCAGAAGAACCTGACTGACTCTTCCCTGACAGAGGAGAGCTGTATATAACAATATTGTATTAACTTTGTATTACGTCCTGGTAACCAGACACAAACTGGAGTGCAAACCCCTTGTTCCTCAGGGAGAAGGTCTTTTTATTATTATTACTATTATTATTATTCTGAGATCCATACCAATTGTCAGTCACCATGCTGGGGGTGCAGTTTTTTCTGGTAATAGCCTGTCCCTGCCCCTTTTATCCATTTCAATGCGACCCTTTTATCTTTTATTGTAAAGCAGGTATTCAACTAGTATTCAGGTTCCTTTCAGAGGGAACTGTTTCATATATAGCTATATATCTGTTATGTTTATGGGAAGAGGTGAGTTCAGGGTTTTCCCATGCCATTATCTCACTTTAGTACCTAGGTGTAAATTTTGACCCTACTGTAATAGCTAGAATTTATTGAATGCTTGCCATGTACCCAAAACTGCCCTAATTAACAACACTATAATTCAAAAGATACATGTACCCCAATGTTCAAAGCAGTGCTATTCTCAATAGCCAAGACATGGAAACAACCTAAATTGTCCATCAACAGATGAATGGATAAAGAAGATGTACATATATACAATGGAATACTACTCAGCCATAAAAAAGAATGAAATAATGCCATTTGCAGCAACATGCATACAACTAGAGATTATCACACAAAGTGAAGTAAGTCAGAAAGAGAAAGACAAATATCAGATGATATCACTTATATGTGAAATCTAAAATATGACACAAGTGAACCTACCTATAATAGAGAAACAGAATCACGGACATAGAGAACAGACTGGTGGTTACCAAGGGTGATGGGGTTGGGGGAAGGATGGAGTGGGAGGTTGGGTTTAGAAAATGTAAGCTTTTATATATAGAATGGATAAACAACAAGGTCCTACCATATAGCACAGAGAACATATTCAATATCCTATGATAAACCATAATGGAAAAGAATATTTTAAAAAAGAATTATATATATGTATAACTGAATCACTTTGCTGTGCAGCAGGAATTAATACAACATTGTAAAACAACTATATCTCAATTTTTAAAAACCTGCCCTAATTAACCAAAATAAACATTATTTCATTTAATCTTGGTGTAGTCTAATTATCTTCATTTTACAGGTAAGGCAACTGAATCTCACAAATAGGACAAAGCCATATCTAGAGCCAAGTAGCATTTCACAAATTATCACCAATAAATAATCAGTTACTTCAAGTGTTTTCTTCCTTCCTCACCCATTTGGCAGGCAGATACCACACAGAGAGATACTAAGGGTTGCTCTTTGCACTATGGGTGGGAAGGAAAGAAGAAAATTCATCTCACCAAAGCTGAGATTTTCTTCCCATAACTAGAGTTTGCTTTCCTTGGCTTTTTCTTAACAAAATTTCCAACTTTGTGGCAAGAGACACTGAATAGGAAAAAAAAAAAAGGAAGGAAGAAAAAGAAAAAATTTGTGTGCGAACCTGGACTAGATGGTAGTTTCTATAAATGAGACATTTCTCATGTCTCCTTCCCAGACTAATTCACTATGTGCCTAATTCACATAAAAAGGAGTGGCTATCAGATATTCTTCAACTCTTAGTTCTGAAGCAAGAATTATGAAATCAATATACACATTACTTTAAAAATTCTAACGCAATATGATTTTGGTGTGCCATAAAACTTAATATAAAAGAACTTCATTTTCCTGCCATCTCTTGGGACTAGGCCTAGATTCATTGATTTTCAATGTTCTCCATTAGAATCCACTCAATCATTTCTACTCCTTCACAGTTCTGAAAAACTTTTGCTCATAGCACCTGAAACAGACCACACAGGATTACAGAAGGTAACCTATGTTGGACAAACCCTGCCCCACCCTGTCATGGAAATTTCATTCTCTGGTTCTTTGACCAACAAGCCATCCCTGAAGCTGAGGAGGAAGGTCTGGGTGCCAGCCATCAGCTGTGAGTTGGAGAGCTAGAGTTGGCCCAGGCTCAACTGGGATCCCAGAAACCAAGGTCCCCCCCCAGCCAAGCAGTGCCTAATTTCAGGCTTATTGCTTTGCTGAGAGTTTCCAGGGCACAGACAGTACCACTAAACAAATTCTGGATGGTTGTCTCCATAAGTTGTGTAGCCATTGTCAGACTGGTGAGCTGGGAACTTTTTCCCAGACAGCCAAAAGCAGATTTCACTCCATCTTCTTCTACATTTCTTTCTTCTTCTTCTTTTTTTTAAATGTATTTACTTTGTGTATTTTTGGTTGAGTTGGGTCTTTGTTGCTGCGCATGGGCTTTCTCTAGTTGTGACGAGCGGGGGCTACTCTTTGTTGCTGTGCGCCGGCTTCTCATTGCGGTGGCTTCTCTTGCTGTGGAGCAGGGGCTCTAGGCACACGGGCTTCAGTATTTGTGGCACGTGGGCTCAGTAGTTGTGGTTCGCGGGCTCTAGAGCACAGGCTCAGTAGTTGTGGCGCATGGGCTTAGTTGCTCCACGGCATGTGGGATCTTCCCGGACCAGTGCTCGAACCCGTGTCCCCCGCATTGGCAGGTGGATGCTTAACCACTGTACCACCAGGGAAGCCCCTACATTTATTTCTGCATTCAAAAAAACCCACAGGAATTCCTTAGCATGTCTTCTTTGCTTTTGTGTACTCCTAATATAGAGCCTGAAATACAGTAAAGTACTCACTAAATGCTTATTGAATGAATGAATGATAGAAATAATCAGAAAAGCAAGGATAACTATGTAAAAATAGGTTAAATTTTAAAACAGCTATTCTTCAACCTGACATCATTGTCTAGATGCCAAGGGATGATTCCCAGTATGTCTCAAACTTTAAGAACTTAAGAATCACCTGGGGATCTTGTTATAATACAAGTTTTGATTCACTAGGTATGTGATTGAGCCTGAGTTTCCACATGTCTGAAAATCTCCCAGGTAATTCTGCTGGCTTAGGCCACATTTTGAGTAGCAGTTTCCTAATCAGCATCAACTAATTGGTCTTACGATCATTAGAATATCGGTGAACTTCATGGGTCAGGCAAACTTATCCATGGTTAATAAAATAACATATATGTCTTGGCACACAATAAGCAATCAATTTTTAAAAATCAAATCATAATTTCATCAGAAAGAAAATTTACCTAGTACATTTTAGGTAATTTACCTAAATTTACCTAGTAATTAAAGAAAAGAGTTACATGAAAAATCTTCTCATTCCCATATCTCAGAATGAATTTCAGAACTTTCTACCCAGTCAATATAGTGTGGTCAGCTTTGAACCATGGCTTAAATTCACCAGTCAAATCTTCAGTTATAAAATGTCTTCAGATCAAGGTATAATTTTTCCAAACTTCTTCATGAACTTCATGGTCATGAGAAATGGAAAAATAGTGAAAACCTGATCACTATTACAGAGGAGTTTTAAATTTTTAACATTGTTGTTGATTTTAAAAAGGAGTAAGAAAGTAGAGAGCAAAATGGAACTTAAATTGAGTAAAATTACAGATGAAGTTGTCTGTGGTTTTTTAGAAACTAAAGCCTTTGAGACAGAATGAAAAAGACAACATATCCCCATCAATAATTTAAAAGTGATTTTGGAAGAAGGTACTCATTTGTTTACAGTGAGGACTTATATTGGTATACAGTGGCTTCTACAAATTAAATAATTACTGGAAAATCTCTACGTAAAATTTATTTCTTAACAACCAATATTTAAAATAGTGGGTATGCTTAACTAGGAGCTAGCATGCAAGTTAGAATCTTCATAGGACTTAGAAAGTAAACATATAATCTAGAATGCAGAGACTGAGTTGATTGTACTCCAAGTTCATGACACAGTCATCGACTGTCCATGCAAGGCTTTATTGCTTTATTTTTCTTCTTATCCTCAATCTCCACTCCCAATCCACTCCTCCACCTGTAGGAAATTAATATGTTTAGCACCTTTCCTGAACATGCGGGTATATTTGAAAAGAGGTACTGTTTTGTTGTGTGTTTATGTTTTAAATTTGCCAGGTAAATCATGTTACAGATCTCTTGTTATCTTACTTTTTTCTCTCAACACTATGTTTGAAAGACTTCTCCACATAACTCTATCTTTAATTTGTTACCTCTGTGAATATCCACAACATTTCACCCATCTGCTCCGCTAGAGATAGATACCTATGTTGTCTACAATGTCCTGCTCTACAAATGATGTGTAATCAAGCATTCTTACACATGCCTCCTTAAAAACCACAAGTTCCCCTGGAGTGGACTGGATGGGTCCTGGGACCTATGCATATGAAATTAAACTAAGTATCTCCAGACTGTTTTCCAGATTAGCTGTTGGAGTCTATAGATTCTTCTTTACCCACTGATCTGTTAGTTTCCTCTTTTTTTTATAAGGGTTTCTTAAATATTCTAGATATCATCCCTTGTCAGTTTTTGAGTTCTCAGATAACTTCTCTCAGCCTATTTCCTGTCAGTTGACTTTACTGATGGTTCCCTTCATGGAATAGAAATTCATAATTTTTTATGTAGTCAAATTCTTCACTTTTTATCTTATGCCTTGTACTTTTGGGGTCTTATTTAATAATTTTTCTGCAACTCAGAAACACAGAGATATTTTTCTGATGTATTTTTATTCACTTTGTAGTTTTACCTTTCATTCTTAAGCCTGTGATTAATCTAAATTGTGTTTTTGAGAACTAACTTTATTTTTCCCTATATAGCGGCTTGTTTTTCCACTGTCATCTAATGAAGAAACCATCCTTTTCTATTAGGTCCATTTCTACATATATCAGGTTCCCATGTAAACATGGACTTGTTTGTGAGAACTCGATTCTGTTCCATTGATCTATTTATGTTTCTGCACCATATTGTCTCATTTCTATGGCTTTGTAGTAATCTTCTGTTTCAGGATTTACTTACATTTTTCTGAAATAAGTCAACTACTTCATGATGTTTTTTTACTTGCTGGATTCAACTTACATTTGGATAAGAATTTTGGCATCAATAATTCTAAGAGTCACATAAAATTATTCTTTCTTGAACTATTTGTAGAAGGTATGATTCCCCTATTTTTTCCTGGCTAAAAGAACATAGATACTGTAGCACACAAAGATGTCTGATTTCAAGGAAATATAGGTCTCTCTCTGACCTAGAAGATGAATCATGATTGATTTAATCCAGAATAGGAATTTCGCTCTCCTCTACCAGTGATTTCTTTTTTTATCTGTGTGTGACACACTTCTGGCCAAAGAAACATCATAGGACACATGCTTGGGAGCTCCCCTTCCCCATATATAAATAGCTTCACTTAGGGAAAGCCTTGCCCAATCCTCTTCCTTTCCTTGCAAATCTTTAGATTGTGAGGCTCTTAGTTATAGCATGAGGTAACAACCATGAAGATAAAAGGCAATACTAAAGATGGAAGAGAAGTTAGAAAAAAGCTAGGTTCCTGCTGGCATCACTAAGCAAGTGAATTAATTCTATCAAATTTAAGCACTATAATTTTTGTTGCATGAGAAAAGTAAATCACTATTTGTTTAAGCATGGCCAAGATGTTTTGTGACTTGATGCTATATTTATCCTGTATTATACATTCTCTGTCTGATACTAGGTTTTCCCAGAAGCAAACCATAAAATAAAGATTCAAGATGTAAAAATACTATATAAAATATTAGCAAAGTATGAAGATATTAGAAAAGGACAATATATCAAGATCAAATTTGGTTTATTCTAGTAATACAAGGCTGATTTAAGATCTGAAAATCAATGTAATTCACTACATCAAAAGATTAAATTAGAAAAATCATATGATCATCTCAGTAGATGCAGGAAAATGATTTTATTAAATTAAGCATCTATTCATGATAAAAATTGCTACTGTAGTAGAAATACATGGGACCAGCTTATTGCAGAAAAAGGTATCTGTGAATCCTACTGAAAAAATCATACTGAATGGTAGAATAATGAAAGCTTTAACTCCAAGAATAAGAACAAGATATGAATGTCTGCTGTTACCAATCTAATCACCACTGTCCTAGCTATAGCAATAAGGCAAGGCAAGAGAAACATAAGAAAAAGATTGGAAGAAAAAACCAAAACTGTCATTTTTCCAGATAGTATAATAAGTATTTTAAAAAATCCAAAAAATTCTACAGATTAACTATTAGAATTGATACATGAATTCAAAACAATCACAATATTTAAAATCTATTTTATGTCTAAATACTAGTAACTAACAAATAGAATTTAAATTTTAAAAATTTAAATTTAAAGAACATTTATAATAAGATTTTTAAAACACCTAATATCTTAGAATAAATCTAATGAAAACTATGTAAAAACTCTATAAAATATTACTAAGAGTAATTAAATAAGAACTAAATAAACATTGAGATGTAGTATGTTCACATATTGTGAATTAAAATTGTAAAGATGTTAGTTTTCATGGTTCATCTTATAGATCCAACGAAATTCCAAACAAAATTCCAGCAGGGTTGTGTGTGTGTGTGTGTGTGTGTGTGTGTGTGTGTGTGTGTGTGTATGCATGAAAACTGGTTAACTTAAAAGCTATATGGAAATTTAAAAGGTCAATAGCTCTGACCTCTTGAAAAAAAACAAATTGGAAAACTTCCACTACTGGATATAAAGCTACTTTAATTAAGACAGTGATGCATTGGTACAAAACAGACAAAGCCAAGATAACAATAGAGAATAGAGAGCAAGGTGGCAGAACAGGAAGCCCCATACCCTCTTTACCCCCATGACATACTGACACAACAATACAGGAACCAATTCCCTTTGTGAGAAACTTAGAAACCAATTAAGAGACTCGAGCACAAAATCAGCCACATCAAAGTGGGTAGGAAAACTCACAGCACTCACCATAATTCCTCCCCCTACTCAACGTGGCACAATCAGGAGAAAATTCCCAGATCTTAGCTTCTCCCTAGTGAGAGAAAGAAGATTGAAACATATGTCTAACATTTAGATTTTGGGTGGCAGCAGGGAAGGAGTGGCTGCCTGAAGGACTGGTCTCTGTCTTGCCTTAATCTAAGCACTGACAAGAAAGAGCACCAGATTGGAAGCCACTGAGAACAAAGGCAACATTTTGGAGCACTCACTCGCCATAGACCCTTCGCCAGCTCAGTGGATCAAGTAGGAGAAAACCCCCAATTCTCTACTTCTCCCTGGGGAGGAAAAGAGTTGGAACATATATCCAGCATTCCGTCTTTTCTGTGGGCTGCCTGAGGACAGGTATCTGTCTTCTGTCTCAGAGCACTGATGGGACGTGATATACTCTAGATGCCTGGGGGTTGCTGAACAACAGAAAAGAGCTTGGCAGCTCACTGCTGCCCCAGAGGGCCTGCAGAACAGCATACAGAGGGAGGCTGATATAGCTCCACACCTCTCCCTCAGGGGAAGGAGAGGAGTGGAACATGTGTCTAAAATTCTGACTGAGTGCTGAAAGAAAACTGTCAACCAAGTATACTACATCCAGCAAAACTGTGCTTCAAAAATGGAGGAGAAGCAAAGCTGAGAGAATTCATCATCACCAGACTTGCCTTACAAGAAATGCAATTTTATTTTCATTTAGTCATCCAAGGAAAATTTGTACCTATGTGCACCAAAAAAAAAAAAAAAAAAAACACACAGGAAAAAAAGAATTTTCATGACAACATTATTCATAAAATTTGGGGAAAAAAATCAAATGTCTGGGGCTTCCCTGGTGGCACAGTGGTTGGGAGTCCGCCTGCCGATGCAGGGGACACACGGTCGTGCCCCAGTCTGGGAAGATCCCACATGCCACGGAGCGGCTGGGCCCGTGAGCCATGGCTGCTGAGCCTGCACGTCCGCAGCCTGTGCTCTGCAACGGGAGAGGTCACAACAGTGAGAGGCCCGCGTACCGCAAAAAAAAAAGAAAAAAAAATCAAATGTCCATAAAGAATAGAATGGATAAATTACAGTTTATATGATAGGATATTACACAGCAACAAAACTGAACAAATTATTGCTACATGCACCATCATGGATGAACCTCATTAATGTAATGTTGATTTACAATAGGCAGACACAAAAGAATGATTTCTGTATGATTCCATTTTTATAAAATTTGAAAACAGGCAAATTAATCTATGGTACTTAAACTCAATGGTTATCTTTGGAAGAGTGACTGGGAGTAGTGAAAGGAAGGGGCACAAAGTGAGTTTCTGGGGTCGGGTCATATCCTAGTTCTTAATCTGATTGGTAGTTATGTGGGTGGGTACATTTTGTGATAAGTCATCAAGATATATATTTATGATTTGTGAATTTTCCTATGTCAAGAAAAAGGCACATACTAAAAGGTATCCCTGCCACTATTGACTCTTATCCACTGGGCACCCATATCTAAAATCCAACCCATGGTAACCCCATTTTTCTTTTCATTTGACCCACTCTGTGTTTTGTTGTTTATGTTTTTTAATTAAGCTTTTTGTTTTGATGTAATTTTGGATTAACATGCAACTGTAAGAAATAATACAGCAATATCCCATGTACTCTTTACCCAGTTTCCCCCATTGGTAACGCTTTGTAAAACTATAGCAATATCGCAACCAGGATATTGACATTGATACAGTCAAGGTACAGAACATTTCCATCACAAGGATCCCTTATGCTGACTTTTATAAACATATCTACTTCCCTCCTGTCCCAATGCCTGGCAACCACTAATCTGTTCTTCATTTTCATAATTTTTTCATTTTAAGAATGTTATATAAGTGGAATCATACAGTATGAAACCTATTGGGATTGGCTTTTTCAGCTCGGCATAATTCTCTGGAGATGCATCCAGGTTGTAGTGTATTAGTAGTTTTTCCTTTTTACTGTAGAGTAGTATTCCTTGGTATTGATATTCCACAGTTTGTTTAGCCATTCACCTGTTATTTCTAGTTTTGGGCTATTATGAATAAAACTACTATAAACATTTGTGTACAGGTTTTTATGTGAACATAAGTCTTCATTTATGTGGTTTAAGTCTCCAGGAGTGTAATTGTTATGTCATATGGTAGTTGCATGTTTAGTTTTTTAAAGAAACTGCCAAACTATTTTCCAGACTGGCTGTACCATCTTTCATTCCTGTCAGCAATGTATGATTGATCCAGTTTCTCTGTATTCTCTCCAGGATTTGGTGTTGTCACTATTTTTTATTTTATCCATTCTGATAGGTGTATAGTGATATTATCATGGTGGTGTTAGTTTGAATTCCCCTGTTGTCTACTGATGTTGAACATCTTTTCAAGTGTTTAATTTGCCATCTGTATATCTTCAGTGAAATGTCTATGCCTTTTGCCCATGTGCTAATTGGATTGATGCTTTTTACTGTTGAATTTTCAGAGTTCTTTATATATCCTAGATACTAGTGTTTTGTTTAATGTGTGGCTTGCTACTCCTTTGTCAGAAACATGTGTTTCTTCCCATTCTGGAGCTTGTCTTTTTATCTCCTTAACAGGGTCTTTCACAGAGCAATTTTTAAAAATTTTAATAAAGCCCAATTTAGCAATTTTTCCTTTTTTTTTTTTTTTTTTTTTGCGGTACGCGGGCCTCTCACTGTTGTGGCCTCTCCCGTTTCGGAGCACAGGCTGCGGACGCACAGGCTCAGCGGCCATGGCTCACGGGCCCAGCCGCTCCGCGGCATGTGGGATCTTCTCGGACCTGGGCACGAACCCGTGTCCCCTGCATCGGCAGGCGGGCTCTCAACAACTGCGCCACCAGGGAAGCCCCAATTTTTCCTTTTGTATGTTGTTCTTTGGTGTCAAATCTAAGAACATTTGCCAAGTACTAGATCCTGACATTTTTCTCTTCTGTTTTCTTCTAAAAGTTTATAGTCTTATGTTTTACATTAAGCCTGTGATTCGTTTTAACTTTTGTATAAAGTGTGAGGCTTAGGTTTAAGGTATATTTTTTTAACATATGGATGTCCAATTGTTCCAGCACCATTTGTTTAAAATTCTATCTTAACTCTATCCAATTGCTTTTTCACATCTGTCAAAAATCAGGCATGTTTGTGTGTATTTCTGGGTTCTCTATTCTGTTCCAATGTCTATATGTCTATCCCACCACCATTACCACATAGTTATGATTATTTTAGCTATAATAACTCTTGAAGTTGGAAAGATGGGTTCCCTCCCACTTTATTCATCTTTTTCAAAATAGTTCTAGCTACTCTAGTTCCTTTTTCTTTCCATGTAAATTTTAGAATAATCTTGTCTGTATCCATAAAAAATATTGCTTGGATATGTATTAAGCCTGTTCATCAATTTGGGAGAATTGACATGTTGAGTCTTCCAATATATAATCAGATATTTCTATTTACATAGATATTTAATTTCTTTCATCAGTATTGTATACTTTTCAGCATACAAGTCCTGTACAACTTTTGCTAGATCTACACTGAAGTATTTCATTTTTTGAGCAATTGTAAATGATATTTTAATTTCAGTGTCCTTTGTGTTCATTACTAGTATATATACATACAATTGATTTTTATATGTTTATCTTGTATCCTGCAACATTGTTGAACTTAGTTATTAGGTATTCTCATGTTATATTTGTTTAATCTCATTCTTTTTCTAATTTTCTTGACATTTAAGTCCTTAAGAATCTAAAATATGCTACTTTTATAGTATAAATTTCACATGAATTACATCTGAACTTCTTGAGGGTCAAATTTTACTGGCCACTGATTCTTACACATGGTTGATTATTTCCATGTGTGTTTTATATTTTGGAGGTTATGATCTCTTTAGTGACACATTATTAGCAGGAACTCAACATAACCTCGTTTATGCTGTTTGTGTGATTTTACATTTTCTTCTCAAGCACTCAAGGGATAGTATTATCTTAGGACTGATTTTTATGTCAACTAAAAATGTATAGATGCATTAGGGCATACCCACAATTAAAAGTTATTTGAGAAGAATTTTTTCTACTATGAAAAAAGAATTTTTTTCCTTCTATGCTGATGAGATTAAAAAAGACTGGGAAAATGTCAGAATTTTTCTGGTCGATTTTGCACACAGCATATAGTTCTTTGAGGGTTTAATTTCAGCATCTCTGAGTTCAAATTTCCTACCTCTTATAGCCTGTTTTGTTTGATCACCAAGACCAAGTCCCTTGGTTAGTGAAACTAGTTTCCAATCTCTAAGACAACCACAATATCAACTCATCTTTATTTCTTTGGTGTTCAACATTCCTACCCCACCCCCACACACCCCCATTTTGGATCACTACTGATTTCCTTTACTTTCTTGGAGTTCAGCTATACATTTAAGGTGATTTGTTATACTTTTTCCAACATTTCAGGATATTTTGTAGTATGAAGGTTTTAATTCTATTTAGACAGACATAATGTCAGTTCAATTATTTTCATTAATATTTTACTTAGGATTTATCACCTAGGCTTATATGTGAAATGGGTTTATAATTTTATTTCTTACACTTTTTATTTGGCTTTGTAACCAAGGTTATAGCAGCTTCTAAATGAGTTGGGTGGCTTTAATATTTTTCTAATTTCTAGAACAATCTCTATAATATAGAGAGATTCTATTATTCAAATTTTTGGTAAAATTCTCCTATAAAATATTCTGGGTCTGAGACTTTACTGGCAAGAGGTCTTTGATTGCCATTGCTGGGGTATTTGTAGTGATTATTGGTCCACTCATGTTCTCCCTTTTCCTCATATGAATTTTGGCATTTTCAGAATTCACCCATTTCATCTATGCTTTCAACTGTATGCATATACTGCTTCATAATATTTTTATTATTTTAAATCCTTTGCTACCAGTAATGATAGGAAGTTTTTTCTGTACTTTTGTCTTCTCCCTTCTTGTCTAGTCTAGATCAGTCTTGGTAGAGGTTTGTCTGTGAAAAAGCTTTCAAACCAGCTCTTGATTTTGTTCTGTACTGAAGAACTTTAGACACAAAATAATAAAATTAATGTCTTCCAGGCATTTTGGCTATAAAGATGTTTTCTACAGCTATAAATTCAAAATATCATAAAGCAAATCAAGAATTTATTTACATCTAGATACTGCTCAAAATCAATGTTTTTTTTCCTATTAATTATGACCAGTATTTTCACTTGTCTAGCCCTCTTGCACTTATCACCTGAATCTTATCAACCGTATCACCCATTGTCATGATGAACAAATCACTAGAACACTCAAAGCACCTGAGTTGCTCAGGCAACAGCTTTACTCCAGCAGTTACCACATCATGACAAATTGCATCTTCCATAATATAAATACTGCTTCCTAAGAAAACAAAAAAGTCATCTCCACTTACATTGATAAAAATGCATGCTGTGGGAGAAGGCCCTGCGATTACTTTTTTTAAAAGGTAGAAAGCAAAGTGAACTCTTTCTGAATTTTTCCATAGGGGAACTGAAACTAAGAACCACAGGATTTTAAAATTAAACGTGACCATAGAAGTCAAACCGTTTATCATCCTCATTTTGCAGGTGAAGAAGTCTTGGCCTGGAGAATTGACATATACTAGAGGACATGGGAAAAGCAGAACTCAGTCAGATCAATGACTACAACCTGATAATGAAATGAATTTTTTTTCCCTTACTGCAATATGCTAGAAAAGGAGCGAAATTCCCAGGAACTACAAACTTGATGGTGATGAAGGGAGGATGGAGAATGGGAAGTGCAAGAGGGGAAACAGAACTTTAGGGAAGAGTCCTACAAAGCAACTTTAATGAGGACAGATGAATTTGAGAACACTAATTAAGTTACCATTTGCTAACAAATGAGAATTGACTTTTTTATTCATGTCACTTCTGTAAATCAAAGCCAAAGGTCCCATTTGTGTTTTGTTACTCAAATTGGTATTAGTGTTCTCACTGTTCAAACAATGACTGAATATTTACCTGTAAGTTATCTTTGCAGTTATGAAGGATGGAGCACAAGAAAGAAGGCAAACAGAAAGCAGACATCAGTGTTTCTTTTAGTAGAAAATGCTAAGTTGTGCCAGTATTTCCCATCACATTTGCAATCTAGGAGGAAGAGGAAAAAACATATTGCAATTTAATTTAAACTCAGAGCCTAGTCATCAATGACCTTTAAACTCTGAAACCAGTGTTACTGCCCACATGGTAAATGCAATTATGAAATTTGATTTCCTATATGTGGTAAGCAATGAAACTGTTTTGACACTGACAAATATATTTGTAATACAAATATATTTGTAATAACTTCTGTATAAATTAAAAATCAATGCCAATTTCAACTCTCTGGGTAATTTTTTACTGAACATACAAAAATTTCACAGGGGGCAAACATTTGCAAACAGCAAGACAACAAATAAAAAACAAATTTGACACAGAACTCAATTGTTCTAAACCCAGAAATGGTATTTGGCTACAGGGCTTACCAAGCCCTTTAAGCAAACCTGTAAGATCTAAATTTGCTTCATAGTTCAGGGAGATTCCTACAAGGTTATGGCAGGTAGGAGCCCCTCAATCACTTCAGCCATTTCTCCACTCTTACCCTCAGACTAAACCAGAACAGTGTGCTTCCTTCTCTTTTCTGAAACCCTTTTGTTCTGCTTTAACTGAGACACAGCTGAGCATAATGAAGCCGCCCTCACTGTAGTCAAGCTGGGTACCTGTATTCAGAGACCTCACACTGTTTGAGATGGGTTACCCCTCAAACACTGACCCAGGTTCCTGTGGCCAGGCTTTGACTGAACTACGCTAACTAGAAAACTCAGCATGCAAGTTTGAACACACATTCATGCATGCAAGAACACACACACACACACACACACACACACACACACACACACACAACAAGTAATTGGTGAAAGGGCTGCAGTTGAGATTGTTCTGACTTCCAGTTGGTATTTCTGGGCAGGCAGTTCACAGCACCTTCCATCACCAATGAGGGAGACAGCACCACACACACACACACACACACACACACACACACACACACAACAAGTAATTGGTGAAAGGGCTGCAGTTGAGATTGTTCTGACTTCCAGTTGGTATTTCTGGGCAGGCAGTTCACAGCACCTTCCATCACCAATGAGGGAGACAGCACTGTGCTGGGGCACTCAGCAGTTCATGGCACTGGCACAGTGAAAACAAGGCTCTCCTGAAAGACAACCAGCCCCTTTCTAGTGCAGCCACTTAAGCGCTTCCTTCCTTTCTAAACCGCTGGCTAGAACTGAACAGCACTTTACATACAGCAAAGGTTGCAGATTGGGAAAGCTGTCAGGGTTATTATTTTCTTTTTCTTTTCTGCATTGATTTCATCTGAGACTGAACATCACAGCAATTATGCCTGTCAGATCTAGACCGTAACTTCCTATACAATTTTGAAAGTGTTCCTGTTGACATCAGGCCATCTGGAGCTGGGTCTTCTTTATGAATTTCCATATGTATGCAATCAGACCTGGTGGGTCTGACTAGAGTGGTATTACTTAAATGTTCTATTTCCAGGGGTCCAAACCAGGTAGCATGTCTCTTAATGATAAATATAAAAATGAGGATTACGTGCTTATGTTAAAAAGAAAAGGAATATAAGTGAATTGTGTAGCAATAGAAATTGTGTCTGGCTCGGTTGTGAAAACCTGTACAAGACTAATGTGTGACGCAATTCCTATAATATTTTTGTATTTATTTGCAATATATATATACATATATACATATATATATGACTATAACACTGAAATAATGGCATGGTAAGATATTATATGTTTTTATTTACTTTTCACATACCTATATTTTGTAAGCTTTCTACAGTAATCTTGCATTACTTTTATTATAGAATCTTTTTTAAAATTTTAAACTAACATAAGATTAGTTACAAGAAGAATGTATAAGGTACATAAGTCTCCTTTTATAGACTCAGAATACCCAGGCATATATAAACAGAAGGAAATGTACAATTGTATGTAAGTAAACATACATAGAGCTCAGGAAAATAGAGTTGAGCTTGTGAAAATAGCAAAGCTGGAATCGCCTCCCCAGAATATTTATATACACCCACAAAGATATTTATATAAACTTGCCATCAGTCCAAGACTTCCCATGTTACTTTCTTGCCATTTATGCAGCCCTGATGGTCCAGCAGAGCCTCTTTACAACCCTATATTGAGTAACTTAACCTTACTCTGACATATAAATTCAAATGGCAGGGAATTATAATATGAGGAATCTTCTCTGGTAAAAGCTCAAAAAACAAAAGCCCACCAAACTTTTCCACATGCCATGATTTTTTTAAAGAGAAATAAGGGACCAGGGGAAAACAGGGGATGGTTAAAAAAAACAAAAACAAAAAACAAAAATACTATTCCTTTCTTTCAAGCCAAAAGCACTATATCGTAACTGCCTTGTAAATCTCTACCAATTGTGTTCCATGTAAATCTCAAACGGGAGTTCTCTTAGTGAACCCTCCCCTAGAAAGTACCTGCCAGGATGTTTATACAATCATTACTGGTAGGTTTTTCTCTGCAGGAAAAAAGTCACGGCTGCAGTTCCAATCTTTAGGAGGTACAAAAACATATTTCAGGAGGCAGTAAGCCTTTTCATTAAAAAAAAAAAAAGACTTTAGTTCCAACCATAATTATATTCTCACAAAGAAATTGAGACATGGGATTTTCTTTTTTGGTAGATCAATGGCTTTATCCAAGCAACAGCTCATGAATAAATCTCTTTTTAAAGATCTAAGATGTGACACAAGCTCATTATTAGAAAATACCCAAATAATTAAGTATATAGATATAAGGGGGAAAAATTGTGGTACAGTATTCTGAACCAGAGCTGCATTCTCAATGATGTATCTTTTAAAAAAAAATTATTGGGAAAGTATATTTTTGGTTAGATTAAAGTGTATCTTCTCTGAGATGACTTTCCTTACATATTTCAACTGTAACAAAATAATGCAACACTAATCTGTAAGACTTTTTTCAGTAATAGATGTTTTTCCTCAGTAAATCAATGCAAAGGCTAATTGGGGTGGAAGGTGACTATCTCTCTTGGTTATAAATACATTTGCATTGCTATCAATCTTTTCCACTACCAATGTTAAACGAGGCTGAACAACCTAGAGAGAAAAAAAAAAGTTCAATGTTAACACATAGTAAATGCTGCCATCAAGTGGCTCAATAGAGAGTTGTTCTAACAAAAAATAAAGCTGTCAACTAAATTACTAACACAAGGTTTAAAATGTGGAATCAATCTTACTTAGAGTTTGACAAGCATTTTTATCATAAAGAGGGGTTTTAAAACTACTACCGTGGGCCAGATGTGCCCATGGTATATTTCTGTACGGCCCTCAAGATAAAACTGTGTCCCACAAAGTCTGAAAAAAAATTACAATGCTCTGCAAGTGAATATTCTTTAGTTCTGGGTAGCTTGTTACTAAATCATATACCCTTATCCCAAAGCCTATCTATGATGATGTATATGTTAGTGACATTGAACTTGAACTATTTAATGTTAAAAGTCATTGAACTCTCTTTTCTCACATTTAAAAAAATATATTTTATCTAATAATCTTAGGACCTTAATACATGCAAACTTTATTTTAATAATTTCCACTGTTCATTGCTTAGAATTAACTTTGAAGTAGATAGGGTATGTCTGAGAGATGAGAAATGGCTTCCCTAGAACACAGCATGATACCTTCACATATGGGGCAGCAGGAGGTACAGGTTTTTAACTATCAAAGATTGGCCCCCATATCTGTATGAATAATTACAGTGTTAACTTATTTCCATTTTGCATGGCAGGGAAGAAAAGTATGATACAAAGATGAGAACTTTTTAAACAAACAATTTTTTTAATCAACAGATTTTAATGATGCACATGAGAAGCTGATTTTTTCTTTCATTTCCATAATGGCAGATGTGAAAGCACTGAGCCCAAGTTAGGATGTTTATTCTCAAAGACATTCTAAGTGATGCAGGTAATTAAATAGTTTATCATTGCTCAAATAACAAACACATTTTAAACATACATTTCATAATCAATAGAATTTTGCAAATGGGAGCTGGTTCTGAGGTTTTCAAAGTTCTAATACAAAACCTGTGGTGTTAAGTATTTCTCAAAGCGTGGTCAAGAGACCACCCGCAACAGAATCATATAAAATACTTATTAAAAAATCAGATTCTTAGATCTTGGACCTATTGAGTCAGAATTTCAAGGGAGAAAGAGACAGGATTTGAATGTTTAACATCTCATAGGTAACTTCTATGACCTTAAAGTTTAAGAACCTCTTCATTTTAGTAAATGAGAGACAAAAGTAAACTCAACTCCTTAAGATCACAAAAATAGGATTAGAATCAGAAATAGAAGACTGTCTTCCTGCCCTCCAGTCTAAAATTCATTATCCTTTACTATATAAACTGGAAAAAGCTTTCCCATTTCAGGTCTCAAAATCCTTTCACTATGATTGGGAGCTATTAACTACATACAGGAGAGTCACTTCTTAAGTTACAGCCTATGGTCTTTAATAAGTAAAAAATAAAAGGTGCTATATTATTATAAAGAAGGTATATTATTATTAATTACCATTAAAACTAATAATAGCTGACTTCCTATAAAGGCAACAGTGTAAAACTGTCTCTGTTCCTTCCTTTACCATTAAACCAAATGAAAACATGGTCAAGAAACATAAATCAAAAAATGAACCACAACGTTTTAGATTGTTTGCTCAAAGAGCTAAATTCCTTCTATAACTGGATGACAATTACAATGTGACTTTGCCACCTCTTGAAACTGGATTGGTCTTCTGACTTGCTTCAATTAATGGAATGCAGCAGAAGTGTTGCTTTGAGACTTTCTAGTCTCTGCCATGAGAGATTTTGAAGCTTCCTACCCTCTTGGAACCCTGAAATCACCATGCCATGAAGGTAGCCAGGATGAAAACATGTGGAGAGAGAGGCCCAGACATCCCAGCTGTCTCAGCCATTGCAGATGAGCCACCAGCTGGCTAAAGTCACATAAATGAACCCAGATAAGATTGGCAGAACTGCCCAGTCACCAACAGAATCGGGAGAAGTAATACATTGCAGTTGACTGAAGTCACTAAGTTTTGAGGTGCTTTGTTACATAATAATAGATAACTAATACACTAAGAAACAACCATAACCACAAACCATAATATATGAAGAAACAACCACAATGCTAAAGCACAATGGTTGCCAGGTACAGTGAAAATAATACAAAGACAGAGGAGGGCTCCACAAGAGACACAAGCCGCTACAGACCCTGAGCACAGTGAGGCATTCACCACAGTAGGTGGGATACACCAAGACAAAAAAGAATCTCTCTTCACTTGAATGGCCAACTGGGTTTCATGCAGGAGCTGTGGAAACCTCAGTAAATCTTACTTTGTACCACAGAGTGGCAGATATTGCCAAGCTGAATATAAAAGTATACAGACATGTCGTCTTCCCAAAAGAGTTGCTGTAGGTGAAACATGGTGGTAGAAAAATTATCAGTGGAAATAGCCCTGCAGACAAGCAGGAATAAAAGGAGGAAAGGAAGCAGGGAGGAGGGAAACAGGGAGGGAGGGAGGGAGGGGGTGAGAGAGAGAGGGAGAGAGAAAGGAAAGGGGAGGGGAGGGGAGGGAAAGGGAGAGGAGAGGGAAGGAAAAGAAAGAAAGGAAGGAAGGAAGGAAGGAAGGAAGAAAGAAAGAAAAAGAAAGAAAGAAAGAAAGAAAGAAAGAAAGAAAGAAAGAAAGAAAGAAAGAAAGAAAAAGAAAGAAAGAAAGAAAGAGAGAGAACCTGTGGCTTCACTAGGTGCCAGAAAGACTTCTGGCAGAATTGGTTTACTATATACCTCGGGTAGAATATTCATGGGAATGTGTTCAAAAGCCATGGTCTAAAATTCAAACTTTCTGCTGCATTCTACTTAACTCTCCTCTATATTATCCATCATTGAATAGCTGATTCAGGTGTGTATTATAGATGAAAAATAGAAAAAATTCAGCTGGGACATATGTAAAAATGTACTAAAAGTCTAAGGAAAAGAATATAGCAAGCAGAAGGCAGATAAAAAATTCGTAAGGCTATAACACAAATCAGGCCAAAAATTATGAAAAACACAGTATTCCTTAAATTAAAAATTATTTTAAAAATCACAACCCCTCTGAAACAAGAATCCAGATAAGACATAGTAGGACTCAAGGAAAAAGATCAGAAAATAAATGTAATGAAAAATGCTGCATCAGAGTCAAAAAATAGAAGAGAAAATGAAACTATTACATTATTGAAGGTCACATTAAAGGTATCAGAAGGAAAAAACAAGCCATTTCTAAAAACACAGAAATATAGAAGAACAAAGAGTTAAGTATTTGGGGCTTCCCTGGTGGCGCAGTGGTTGCGCGTCCGCCTGCCGATGCAGGGGAACCGGGTTCGCGCCCCGGTCTGGGAGGATCCCACGTGCCGCGGAGCGGCTGGGCCCGTGAGCCATGGCCGCTGGGCCTGCGCGTCCGGAGCCTGTCCTCCGCAACGGGAGAGGCCGCAGCAGAGGGAGGCCCGCATACCACAAAAAAAAAAAAAAAAGAGTTAAGTATTTGAAAGAACATTACTGTTATAGAGCCAAAGGAGATCCAATGTGTGTATAGTTGACATTTCTAAAAGAAGAAATATAACAAATATCCAAAGATATAATAAAAGAACATTTCTTTGAAATAAAGGAAAAATCAAGCATATAGGTAAAATGAGTACATTGTATATACCAGGAAAAGTTGCTATAGAATGATCAGCACATAACCTGAGAAACTTTCTGGAGTTTAATGCTAGAGCATTTTGTGGGGGGCAAGAAAGAATCTATTCTCCTATAAGAAAGAAAAAAATCTGGCTGACCTCAGACTTAAAAATTACTGTAGAAGGCAATAGAACAATATCTACCACATCTTTGGGAAAGGGAAATATAAACCAAGAATGTTAAATCTAAACCAGTTATCATTTCAAGTATAAAAGTAATTGACAGGGGTTTCCCTGGTGGCACAGTGGTTGCGCGTCCGCCTGCCGATGCAGGGGAACCGGGTTCGCGCCCCGGTCTGGGAGGATCCCACATGCCGCGGAGCGGCTGGGCCCGTGAGCCATGGCCGCTGGGCCTGCGCGTCCGGAGCCTGTGCTCCGCAACGGGAGAGGCCGCAGCAGAAGGAGGCCCGCATACCACAAAAAAAAAAAAAAAAAAAAGAGTAATTGACAGATCATATGAAACATGCAAGAAATCAGGAACACACCTCCTTTGAGCTCTTCTTAAACAACTATTATAGTATGATATCCTATAAACTTAGAGGTAAGTGGAGAAATCATTGTAAAGACACTACTCAACTGTGAGAGTTATAAGTAGAACAGAATGTAAATGTTATAGACCATAGTAATTTAGAAATAATAATATAATCTGCCTCTGGTGATATAAGAGAAGAGAAGGGGAAGTAGGTTAAAGAAAAAGCATACTCATATATGTATCTCCTAGAAGAGGAGTCAAATAGATATTGAATCTTAAAGGGATAACTCATTAAATCATGACTTAATTAAATAAACACTTGGAAAAATATGAATATCTCAGATCATACAGTAAATAAAAATGATTAAAAACTAAAAGTATATCATAAAGAGTGACAGGTTTAAAATAAAAATGGTTGTCAAAAAACTAAATACAAATGAGCAAAAAAATCCCCTATAGTTCTATATCTAAAACCTTCAGATTATATTAAAAAGAAAAAAACCATCTGCTATATAAAAGGGTGATTCTGAAAGGCCTGAAGAAAAAGAAAATGCAAAGATAAACCAATAAACAGACAGACCTGAAACTGCTGGTCAAGGAGGAACCAGAAATCCAGCAAGTTTCCTTGTAAAGATAGACAATTTTACTCCTCCCTTATCCATGATGAGGACAATGAAGCCCATTCCTGCCTGCAGGAGGTATACCATTTAAAATGGGAAACCAAAATTCCACAAATAATTATAATAAGTCATAGCCCCATTTCAAGACACCTGACTTATCTCATTCAACATTTATTCAACAGCATTAACAATTTTTTAAAGCCTTTTAGGTATTTGTATTAGTAAGTCATTTTAAACTGAGAATTTAGATGGGTCTATTCTAAATTTTTTAAACATTGCTTCTTTCAATAGCTGTGTTTTAGAGTTGCTTTACAAAAACAATACTTCCCTCTTTTCATGTCGTGTTTTTTAAAAAAATATCTTTCGTTTCACTGGCACAAGGGCCAAAAGAGAGGAGAGAAAAATTAAGTTTATCTGAAAGATGATGTTAACCCATTGAGTTCGATAGTCTTCTCTTCATGTATGCATAACTCTCACAATATGTGTCAAATGCTTCTTCTCAATGAATTAAAGTGGTTTGACAGCCCCAGAAAGCTGTGTCATCGTCCTCTAGGAAATGATACCCCCATTTTATTCCAAGCAGCTTAGAAGAACTGTAACACTCATGGAAACTATTAGCTGTTCCTGACACGAAGAGAATCACAGGACAATCAGAGACAGAGATCTCATTCTCCACCAACAGAGGAGGTCAGAAATAGAGATGACAATCTAGGTCATAACTTAGAGCCAAAACAGGAAGCTACTAAGATATGAGCAAGGAAATTTTCACAGGGAGGTGGCAAGTTTAAAAGACACCGTGACTATCACAGGGCTGGACATACTAATGAAGAAAGGAATCCTTGGCAGAGAATACCAAATACCAATATGCACCTTACGTGCCCAAAGAGAGGAGTACATAATCTCAGTTGATTTAAATCAATAAGTAAATAAATATTAAAGTTTACAGATACCTGATTGTGAGGTATCTTAAAATTATTTCTAGTTAAGCTATAACATTTGAAAGTGGATTCACTTTAAACTTTTCACTAAAATGGATCAACCAGGTTTGAGATCAGTGCTTGAGCCAATGAAACAAGGGTAAATCACCAAGAAAGCTGCTTTCTTAGGTTCTTCTAATAAGATTATTACCTAGTAATCACACGACTTTCCTGAGGTGATCAATCATATCTAAACGAACTTTTAAAACGTACATCTTGGGTATTATCATGTATGAGATTAGCTGGAAACATGGCGGGCCTTGTCTCTGGAACAACTGACATAAGCGGTGTACTTAAGGAGGAAGGTGGCTGCAGAGAGAGTAAGGCAGAGACAGGAAAGAACAAAAAGCTCAACACTGGTTTAACACTTTACTTTTCCTTATAGTCTAGATGTGCATGGGGCCAATAATTCACTTTTTTTTTTTTTTTCAGCTGTGGCGGGTCTTAGTTGCGGCATGCAGGATCTTTATTGAGGCATGCGGGATCTTTCATTGCAGCGTGCAGGCTCTTTGTGGTGGTGCACGGGTTTTTCTCTAGTTGTGGTGTGCGGGTTTTCTCTTCTCTAGTTGTGGCACGCAGGCTCCAGGGCACGTGGGCTCTGTAGTTGTGGCGTGTGGGTTCCAGAGCGTTTCGGCTCTGTAGTTTGCAGCATACAGGCTCTCTAGTTGAGGCGTGCGAGCTCAGTAGTTGTGGCATGCAGACTTAGTTGCCCCATGGTATGTGGGATCTTAGTTCCCTGACCAGGGATCGAACCCTCGTCCCCTGCAATGCAAGGCAGATTCTTTACCACTGGACGACCAGGGAAGTCCCACCAACCATTCACTCTAGACATTAACTCTCTTAGCAGAATCACCTGTTTGAGAAATTACCTATACCTTAATTTCGCGCAGCTCATCACACAAAAATGAGAAGGCTAGCTAGATTTCACGTTCATAGGTTTCAGGACTTCCCTGACCTCAGGAAAGAGTTAAGAAGCTTTTGTTTTTAAATCCTAAGGAAAGTGGCCAAAAGTGATCATAATGAATACTTACTTACAGTACCTACAAGTGCCAGGCTTCTCACACACTCTCTCATGTAATCCTCATGACAACCCAGAAAGATAGGTGGTCCTATCATTTCTCAATATTTTACAGAAGAAGAAACAGGCCCAGAGATGAAATAACTTCTGCACTCCCGTCAAACCACACCTCTTTCAAGAAGTTTTTCCTGAATTCCTGCCCGTCCTGTAATCAGACAGAGTGGTATCAGCTGGGCTCTCTCTCAACTTCAGCATTTCCTTAGCACTCTGAACCGTAACTAGCATACATGCTTGATCACCATGCCCACCCTCTCAAAACAGTGTTGAAGGCAGTAACTATGCTTCACTGACATCTCTAGAAAAGCAGCTGGTATACAGTTGGGGTTCAATTAATGTCTGATAAATTTAAAGATTAAGTAAGTAAGTATGAAATTCCCCAAGGGCTGAGGCGACTTTGATGGCTCATCCATCAGTTCAGGTGTGATATTAGGGATCTTCTGGTCCTCCTACAAGTTCTTATGGTCCTGCCAGTCTTCTCACTAGGGAATGAGCCTAGGCAGTATACCTCAAATCCAGGAATCAGGCAGAGATTAATATAGATATATATATCTCTGATTCTTACCTCCAGTTGTTTTTAGCTAATATTGTTAAATTAGTTGTTTTTAGCTAATGTTGCTGAGTTCAAAATTACATAAATTTGTCTTCCTAAACTATCCCATAAAATCTTGCATGTTTATCTAAGGGAAAACACACCATTTCTAGATAAAGTACTTCACTATTTTTTTGAAAACCTACCATGTTGGTAATGTTTCTAGTCATTAATTTCAGATTGGAGGAAGAGAGAATTCAGCCATTTTTCATAGTCTTACAAAAATCATCCACAGCTCTGCTGAATCAAGCACAGGATAAAGCTACAAGATTCACTCAACTGAAACACATCACCTCAGCCACCATACGTTACTAACTATTAAAACAAAATAGGAATCGGGTTTTCAACCCAATAGTTTACCTAAAAAGTCTCTCTTAGGCAAGTATGACCTTTACAACACGAATTTCATTTTGCTGTAAGCTCTAACATTTCTATTACTGCTTAACTGCACTCTTCATAGAGATCTGCCCTAACAATTTCTAACTGTATTTATTCATGCTGAGCATTCTGCTTAACTACTTGCCTAAAATGCAGTACAGTTACCAGAGAAATAACATTTCCTGTTATTTCAGGATGGTGAAGGTCAGACCAGTTTCATGCAAAGGGAAATGAAATGTTTTGTGTCTTTAGGCTGTGTAGCATAATTTCAATGCTTTTCTTGCTGTTTATGGTAGAGCCTTCGACTGTTCCTCATTTTACTGTGATCACCATTGTTATCCCCTGCCCTCTCTCTCATGCCTTTTTAAATGAGCAAGGTCATTTCTAACATTCTACGACCTATAGGAATTGTGTATCATGCACAGCATTGAAAATTTAACTTAAAAGCAGCCTTTGTTACCAGAAAGCAAGAAGAATTATATTCTTGCTTATATTATATTCTTATATATGCTTGTATTATATTCTTTAATCAAGTAATTAATCCTCTGGATAAAGTAATGTATTTCATTCTCTACAGTATTTTGAGGAGTCAGATGATCTCATAGAGATTGCCTGTTGTGGGGTTCTATTAAACTTACCCACAGTGGTGACATAAGTCCATCCCTGGTTCAAGTGGCTGCTTTCCAATGGAGCCTTACAGCATAGTGGCTACACGCTTGGACTCTGGAGTCAGAAAGACCTGGATGTGAAACTTAGTTCTACCAGTAACCTGCTGTGTGAACCTAGGTAGGTTGCCTAACTTCCTTTGTTTGGCATTCAACAAATTGGGTGCCCACTGTTCTATTATTACTACTCCTTGCTTACAGAACTACAGCAAAATGAGCTTAAGTACAATGACAGAATTTGCAAGCATTTTCTTCATTGAAAATGCAGTATGCACTGAAATCATGCCAGGACCCTCACAATATGGCTGAGAGTGGGAGGGGAAGTTCTAGAGAACCAGGCAGTGTGTCAAAGTGTGGGCCCACATAGGGTCAGCAAAGTAAAACGCAAAAAGAATAGAGCAAGTGTAGATGAGGTTGGGACACGTGTCAATGTCAGGGGAGTTCAACCTTGTGGGTGAAGCACAGCAAAAAGTAAAATCCTGGCTATACACAAAGACAGGCATTTAAGTGGCCTTATAATCATCCACTGATTTTCAACTACCACTGCAACAGTTCACTGTTATGTTACAGGTGAGCAGGCAGGAAGGAGGTGGGGTTGTAGCTACCTCCTTGAGAATCTCACATAAATCACAGCTTACAATTTTCCTATATATCAATTCATTACTGATGGACTATGTCTGTCATACATGAGAATGTTCTCCAATACGTGTTTTGTAAGTGTAGTGGGTTGAATGACCACTCCCAAAATATATATCCACCCAGAACCTATGAATATGACTTTATTGAAAAAAAAAGGGGAGGGTCTTTGCAGATGTAATTAAGGATCTCAAGATGAGATCATCCTGATTAACCAGATGGGCTCTAAATCCAATGACAGAGTCTTTGTTTCAGACAGAGAAGGAGAAGACAAAGGCATAGAGTAGAAGGCCATGTGAATACAGAGGAACAGCAACAGGGCCCCAGATGAGTAGCCAGATTTGAAGCCTGACTCCAGTCCTAGAAGGGAATCAAAGCACTCATTCATTCAGCAGTTATTTTATGGAGGGCCAGAATTTGATGGGTATAGTCCAATCATAAAATATAAGCTGGGTAGTAGGAAGGTATTTCTGCAATTTCTCAGTCACCTGAACACCTTGGGCTTACTGATCTGGGTAAGCACTGGACAGTGGACAGCACTGCTAATTCCAGGTCTTACCAACCAATGAATCTGGGACTGTTAACATCTTACCTTGTTCAGAACTGTCTCAGGAACCAAGGAAGTACAGAGTCATTAGGAGAATGCCAGTGGCAGTCACTGTGAAAGTCAGTGCCTGGAGCAACAAGGCAACACTTCTTCCCTCGTCAATTTCTTCACCCTTTAGGCAGCTGCCACTCATGCTTCTCCGGCACTTTCCCATGCCCTTCAAAACATGATAAAAACAAATTTAGACTCCAGTGTTTCTGACTTAAAGTGTCACCATGTCATTAACTCAGTGTCTTCATTCTAGAAAGTGATTGACAGTGAGAGAGCAATGCTTAGTCCAGAGGAATGGCTCTCTTCTTTGAAACAGACAAAACTACAGTATGAAGAAAAATGCGAAATATGACACAGAAATAGAAATATGAAATATAAATGTGTACGTGTATGCAACCACAATGAGGAACCATACTTTAAGAAGTTTGTCAAAGAATGTCTTCATGTGTATAACTGAGTCACTTTGCTGTACAGCAGAGATTGGCACAGCATTGTAAATCAACTCTACTTCAATTAAAAAATATGTATTTAAAAAAAAGAAGTTTGCCAAGCATGGTGAGTATTAGACCTCATTAAGAAAGAAAACTGAGAGTGCATTATGCATATCTCCAGATTACTAGAGGGCACCAGATAAGGAGTGAAATCAACAACTCCCTACTTGCAAAGGTAAGATCTGGGTGCATGGCAGAGCACTTGAGAGTCCCTTTAGCTATCTGACAACCAACTGTGGCTATGAAACCAAGAAAGGGAAAACTGACATACTGAAAGAAAAATTCACCTGTTGGGTGAGAGGTGAGAAGAGAGATGGAGGACAATAACCAGTTCTTGGCAAGGTAAGAGCTAAACACTAAATCAGTACACAAGAAATCCTGAAACACAGGAATTTTCAACATGACCCAATAAGAAGTTTTACTAGATAACAGCAGAATCCAACCCACAGATGAGGTTTTCCCTTAATTTATAAAGCCTACAAAGACAATTAATTAATCCAGTTTACTCTTGAAGTTCTTCTGCTATACTTTATCTTCAAAAAAAAAAAAAAAAAAAAAAAAAAAAGCTGGTCCACTAAAAAATAGCTTTCCAAGCCTATTCTACTCATCATTGACTATGTTTTCATGCTGTCTATTTTATCCTTTGCAGCATCTAATGTTGGCTTCATTTCTGTTACGATTTTGTTTTACTCTCCCATTTCTTTTTGAGCTCTACAATTCACTATTCATTTCTTTCTGCTGTCTCATCCTTTTTCCTTTGTCCTTTTTCATCTCTTCTCAGTGCTCTTATTTCAAAGGATCATATCTTCTGTTATTTCGTGTCTTCATTTCTGTTACGATTTTATTTTACTCTCCCATTTCTTTTTGAGCTCTACAATTCACTATTCATTTCTTTCTGCTGTCTCATCCTTTTTCCTTTGTCCTTTTTCATCTCTTCTCAGTGCTCTTATTTCAAAGGATCATATCTTCTGTTATTTCGACAAATGACTCAGCTTTCCCTCCCTTTTTCAAAAGCCTTAATTCTAAGATGAGTAATAACTATAAATGAACCATCATGAAATATGTAAAAAGATACACCAAAGGAAAAAACCCACCAAAATATATAAAGAAATACTTGAAGAAAAAAATTAAGACATCCAAAAATTACCCCAAGAAAACTATACCACAAAACATACAAAAAAGCAGATGAAGGTCATAAGGAACTTTTACATAAAACTAATGAAATAAAATAAACAGAAAAATAAAATCATGATTTAAATGAATGAAACATTAGAAGTATCAAAAAAGGGGCACTGATACTACTGAAAGCAAGGCCATGAATATGGAGAACCACATTGATAAAACTGAGCAAAATAAAATGAAAAAGAGAAAATACTTCACAAATAGTAGACAGAAAATGAAAGAATATGACAGACAAAAGAGTTCCAAAATAGGCATAACTGACATTGCTGAAAAAGGAAACAAAACAAATGAGACAGAAGTTTGCTATAAGATATAAGAGAAGAAAACTTTCCTGAAATAAAAGATTGAAAGGTAAATTTTCCCCTCCAAAATTGATATAAAACAATCAACCCCAAAATTTCAAAGATGGACTTAAAAGATATTATGAGCACCCAAGCCAAAAAATCAATCAAGTCATCTATTGGTGTGTGGTGCATAAGAACCTGAGTTCACTTTCCATGAGAACTTTCATTGCCAAGTAATAGTAAAGCAGGTCTAGAGGATCCAGGCGGTAAAAGGGTGATGTAGAAATTTCATTCCCAGCCAGATATTCTTCACAAATAAAGGAAAATAACATCTCAAACATGAGGGAACTCAAGAATAATTGCAAAAATAATAAAGGACCAATGAAGGAAATTGATTCTACTTGAATAAAAAAGCCATGGAAATTATTTAAGAGTAGAATTTGGTGAAAGAATAGAATATAAATGCTGTAAATAATAAATATGTTGAAAAACAATCTAATTAATAAATATTGAGAGGAAGAACAAAGGAAAGAATATGGTATAACGAATATAAGCAAACTGATTTTTCTAATTTTGCAAGGCAGATTATCACTAGATATTGTTTAGAGCTGATAAATCAAGCAATGGAGATAATCTTATTTTAGAATATAAATGGAAACACTTAAAGATATACAAATAATAGTATAACCATGAAAACTAAAATAATATGCATGCCCTTTTATTACATAAGGAGATGCTTAATGATTTTAAATCTCCATAAATCAATTCAAACTGTTTGAGGATTTCTTTTTAAACTTAAAAAAAATTAATTTTAAGGATTAGATCAAAAAGCAAACATACAAATGTAGGTGACCAGTCTATTGTGATATTAATATAAAAGCTATAGTAATTAAAAAGATGAATAGATTAGTTGACTGACAGAATAGAGAATAAAGTCTAAATATATATATATATGGAATATATATATATGGAATTCCATATATATGGAATTTAGTATATGATAAAAACTATATATGTTCGAGTAGTAGAGAGAGATTTATTGGTCAGCAAAGAATGTTGGGGAAAACTAGCAGCCATCTGGAAATGGATCAAGCTAAATCCCTACTTTACTCCTATCAAAATAAATTCCAAGCTGACCAAAAGTTTTTAAAAGTTGTAAATACACATTTCTTTGATCAAGCAATTCCAATTCTGGGGATATGTCCAATTTTTTATATTTGCTAATAAGTAATACTAGTGTTAATATGGAATAATTTCTAAGATCTATTTTTAAACAAAGAAGCAATTTACAAAACAGCATGTTCAGTATGTTTGTACACAGCATTATACTGTATGATATATATATGTGTATATTTAACATTGTGTACATGTGTATACATGTATATTGAAAAATTTAACATTTATATATAAATATATATATTTTATATATATGAAGTTTACACATGCACAGAACATTTCTAGACAATATATTCAAGAAACTTAACAGTTGCCTTTGGGGAGGAGGGATTGGTGAATTGCGTATCTGGCATCAGAAGGAGACTTTCCTTTCCTTGTATAACCATCTACATCATTTGGATTTCTATCATTGGCATATATTGCTCTTTGGATGAATAAAAAGATATTTTAAAGCTCCAGGTAGCAGAAGTAGCCAGAGAAGCTCTGCACGGAACTGTACTTCCCAGGACCCAGGTATCCCAGTAACAACGGACTTACTGCACAAGTTACAGGCAATATTGCTGCAAGTTATAAAATATTTGATTAATTATAGAAGATGAATGGAGTCAGAATCAATATTATACAGCTGTAGTATATCATTTATTCAGAGTTAATTCTCGAATCACTGGCCTAATATCTTAATACTCAGTTGTGAAGATGGAAAAGTTATATTCATTACATATATTCTAGAAAAACTAAATATGGTTTAAGGAATTATGGAAATTCATATCATATCTGGTCTCCTTTACTTGAGGGCAGATACTCTGATTTCAAGGCATCACTAGAAAAAACTATAAAAAATATCTGGTGATGTTTGAGGACCACAAATCTGAGGGTCACAGTCAAAATAATTCTTTTGTGAGCCAGTTTAATATGGAAATTTTATCTATATTTTTCTAATCAGTTTACAGATGCTGCATGGAAAAAGATCTAAGTTAAAAGGCAGAGCTTTGTCATATTCTTGGTAATAACTCCTTCAGTTTCAGCATTCCAAAAGTGGACTTATGCCCATAATTTCACATGAAATTTATTTGAGCCAGAAAGAAAGAAAGGCCCACAGAGTAGCTCACATGAGAATGACATACTCATTTACTCATGCCATTTTGTTCTGAAAACATTTTACAGTTGAAGAGTACATTTTTAAGGTATGTGATGATGGTACATTCAACTCTGTGGAAGGTAGGTAAAGAGGACTTCAGGGTATCATTGCAATTTAGATGTAGTTAATCCATCAAGAAGGCTCCTGAAAACCTGTCACAAGTTAACAACCTGTCATTTCCTAACTGAACTACAGGTTTCATTTACTATCCTTACAAAATGTAGAGAGAAGTCAATAGCTTCAGAAATGCATTTAGTATAGAGATTCTAGGGGTTAGATGCTATAAAATGAACAGAAATTAAAAAGCATTTCACTAAATAGTACTAGGTCTACTATATAATGTTACTTAAAATATGTTTATTGTATTTTTAGTTATACAATAGAGAATACAAGTACATTATAATTGTAAGAGGAACAGATTAATGTAATATATTAGAGTCTAATAACCATCTGATTTTTTATTAATTCATCTCAACCTTATAATTGATGCAAAAAATATATTTCCTGTTTAACAGACTTCTGTCAATCGGTACTTTTCTTCCTCTCTTTCCCTGACAAAATCCCATTTTATCTGCTCCCTACATAGATTAGAACACTTCTTTTTCATTAGGCTTCAACAATAAAACCAAATAAGCAATTATTTATTGAGTACCATTTATTTGTAAAACCCTATACTAGGCTCTGTAAGACACCAATATCTTTTTGAATAGCCTCAAGGCCTCTGATGCAAGGATACTAAGGAAAAATCCATGTCAGTCCTGTTCAGAGAGTTCTTGTCATCTGAGCACTTAGACACCTAGCAGACCCACTCACGTGGTAGAACTGGAATTAAAACACACACATGGACTGGTACAACAGTGAAAAACAGTGAATTAAATTTATCAGAGTGGTCCTTGGCCCCAAGTAACCAAATAAAGAGATATAGACAATATGAGAACCATTTTATCCTGCAAAACCCTTAAGAGGCTGGTGTCTTGGAGACACCAGAAAAAGAGGACTCATGGGTGAGACATGAATTAAAAACAGGGAAGTGGTTTATAAGTTAATGTAAGGAAGAGATGTCACCTCTCTCACCACCAAACATACAACACTAGGAGCTAGGCAAGTACACTTCAGTGGGAGAGATGAAATCTTCTCAATAGATATTAAACAATCTCAGATAGAAGACATTCACATACCAATAAGAAAGAATTCCCTATGTAAAAACAAACAAAACAAACAAACAAAAAACTAATAAACAGAAACCTCTATTAAATAGAGTCAGGAGACCAGAAGAGGGAACTCTCATGGCCTGCAACAATAGCAGAGCCCGAAAGGAAGAAAGATTCCTCTTCTTTCCTAGCAAGAGCTCAGTCAATGAAAAGCGATGGACTCTGTTTACTCTAGTCCTCCCAACTTCCTTTTCCTCTCAATAAGAGTACTCTCCTTCCCTTTGCCCTGTTGGGACTTGCAGGTGGCTCACTATGGTAACCAACCCCAACTTGCAATTCTCTGCTAATCTCAAAGAACTGGCAGTCTATTTGTTTTAGGTCAATATTTTGGTGGCCTTTAGGGGGACCAGGGAAGACTCCTGATGGCTCCGGGGCTAGTGAGCAAACAGGTGAGATGTCCAAAATTGAGCCCACTTGTCACTCACTTAAAAGGCTTTTCTTGCCAACCCTGGAGTTTGAAGGTACATCTTTCTCCGGGATCCAAGCTTCTGCCCTCTTTGCATTTGAAGCTCTCCAGGCTATATTCAGGATCTATTTTAAGGTTTTGTCCTTTCTTGTTAAGGTCTTGTTCTGTATACGAGTATTCATTCGGCACTTCAGTCTGATTTGGGATCAGACTGTTTCAGCTGAAACTGGCCAAGAAACCTTCAGCCCTTTCCTTCAGGAACAGGGGGTGTTTTGATATAACTGCACTGGTTTTCAGCCTTCAGCCCATTCTTTTGAAATAGGGGCTGTTCTATGGGAACTGAAAGAGAAGCCTTCAGCCTGGCTCCTCCGGGACCAAGCTGTTCCCTTAGAAAAGCCTGCAAGCTGAGCTGTTTGAGCTGTTTAAGCTGTTTGAATTTCAAGCTGTTTGAGCTGTTTAAAAAGTATTCTTTTACTCTAGAGAAAAATCTCTGAGAAAGGAGATCCCAGTTATCTAAATATTTTGAGGGTGCCCTGCCTGCCCTACAGGGACTGCAGCTGATGTCATATTTAAAAACTGTGGTCCTTCCTCATGCGCATGTCTAACCAAATGGATTGGCCTGACCAAAGGCAATTTAGAATATCAATGGCCATTACGGGGAACTTTTGAAATCCCCAAACAATTTTCTTAAAATCAAATTGAACTATGATAGCTCCAAACTTTCTAAAATGGAATGGAATGCCTATCTTGACTGGTATTTTGAGACTTCCACATGTTATCAGGAGCCTAAAATTGCCTCTCTGCAAAACAAGATTTTAAGATTAACTGAGGCAAATAAAGAAAGATAAAATGGCTCCCAAAGCCTCAGGCTCTTCTTCCCTGGCCTCTGTCTTAGGCTCTGCTTCCAGCACCTTCTTGTCTGCCTCCCTCAGCTTCTCAGGCTCAGGCTCCCTCCACCTCTGGCACCATCTTCCTGCTTCCCTTCTATGCCACCTGTACCTCCTCTGTGCCCTCAGTGGCCCCATACTAATTCTCCCACCCAGCCTCCCCTTCTCTGTGAAACTCTCCCCACTCCCTTTTCCTCTGAACTTAGCAGAAGTGTCCCTTCAAAATTAAGCCTTCTGAGGATCCAGAGGCTAAACTCTTATTAAATTCTAATATTCTCTGGACTAGAGATGAACTGCCAGCCATAGTCAAAGATTTTCCCAAAGTAACGGAAGACCCTCACAGTTGTGCTGAGGAACTTAATCCAGCCATTCAAATGTATCAACGTGGTTTCTCTGACTTACATCAACTAGTTCATATGCTTGTTGGTGAAGGCCTGGTCCAGAATTGGGTGAAAACCACTAACTGGGAAAGGTCTCTAAAATTACAACAGGGAGAACAGCCTGCTAACTTATTACATGATCAGGCTTGGGCAATCACTAGGCCACTTCACACGGCAATCCCTACGGCTTTTCCAAAGCCTCTGATGAGCTTGTTCATGACTACTATCACAATTGACTTCAAATTGCTTTTAAAGAAAATTCTGGGCACTTCCCTGGTGGCACATTGGTTAAGAATCTGCCTGCCAAAGCAGGGGACACAGGTTTGAGCCCTGGTCTGGGAAGATCCCACATGCTGTGGAGCAACAAAGCCCATGAGCCACAACTACTGAGCCTGAGCTCTAGAGCCCGCTGGGCCACAACTACTGACGTCCGTGTGCCTAGAGCCCATGCTCCACAACAAGAGAAGTCACCGCAATGAGAAGCCCATGCACCGCAGCGAAGAGTAGCCCCCGCTCGCCGCAACTAGAGAAAAGCCTGTGCACAGCAACAAAGACCCAACACAGCCATAAATAAATAAATAAATAAATAAATAAATAAATTTAAAAAAAAAGAAAGTCTGGTCTCCCTTCAGATGTTGATTCCACCTGGGTAGCTTTTAACTCTGTTTATCACTGGGCTGAATGAAACCTTTCTCTTCTAGTAAAAAGGACCAGGATGGAATGGGAAACTATGTCCACTCCAGATTTAGTTCATCTGGCAAACCAGCTCTCTCATACTCTAGATGAGCCACCTCCAAGGAAGGCAGTGAAAATTCTTAATCTTTAACTCCAGCAAATGAAGGCTCCTAAACCAAAACCAAAACCCTCCTAGTTTCTGCTACTATTACAAAGAGCCAGGACACTGGAAAAGACAGTGTTACAAATTCAAGCACTCAGGTGCCTTCACCCCCTCTAACCAGCCTTTCCAACGTCCTCCCAATTCTTAATGACAGGTCTCCAAGGAACAACAGGGGCTTTTCCCAATCCTCCCTCTTAGTCAGCTTGAAGAAGTATTTCTGCAAACTGGGGACGAATATCTTCCAGTCCTGACACCAGAGCCACAGTCTTGGTGCTCAGCCCCACTACTATAAAACAGCCCCTGCCTCGGAATACTAAAACATTTCAAATAGTGGAGATCTCTGATGACCCTCGAGGTTCCTGTCTCTGAACCTATTCCCTTTCGTTTAGGTCCTTTGTAGATACCCACCCTTTCCTCCTTTGTTCCTCCACCCCATCCATTTATTAGCCTGAGGCTTGTTAAAAGTATCATGTCAAAATTTCTTTTGCCCAAAAGGGAGAAATAACTAGAATTTTACAGTAGTCATCGAGTAACCAACCAGGTGAATTACGTGACAATTTAACATCTTTTATTTGTTCCATCCCTGATGGTACTAGAGCTGAAGCTGGAAACACTGGTCATATGTTCCTATTGCATCAGCCACCATCCTCCTTATGGGCAAAATCTCCAACTATTTTTGGCAAAATTCAAAGCAAGATTTTTCAGATCAAGATTCAAACAGATCCTTTAAAACCTCTTCCCAGAATTAACCAATATTCTATAAGTAAAGAAGCCCTTCAAGACATAAAGCTCAAAGTATATTACAAGGCTCAAGGCCTTATTATCCCTTGTACTAGTCCCTGTAAAAATCCTATTTTACCAGTGAGAAAACCTAAGAGCCAAGGCTGGAGGTTGGTCCAGGACTTCCAAGCAATAAACAACATTGTTATCCTTCAACACCCTATCATTTCTAACCCTCATACTTTACTAACATCCATTCACCCAGAAGCAAATTCTCTACTGTAATTGATTTATTACATGCATTTTTTAGTGTTCCAGTTGATGAATCTAGCAAACACCCTTTTGCCTTCACTTGGGAAGAAAAACAATTCATCTCCACAGTAATGCCTCAGGGTTTTACTGAGAGTCCTTCATATTTCTCACAAATCCTGAAGGCTGATATGGGTGATATAAAATCCCCTAGGGGTTCTACTTTGTTGCAGGATGTGGATGATTTGCTTCTTTGCTCTCCATTTCAAACCTCTTCATAGAAAGACAGTATCCACTTGCTGTAACTTTTAGCCTTAAAGGGACATAAGGTCACCAAAGAAAAATTGCAGTTTGACCAAACTCAGGGTTGATATTTATGGCCTCTGATATCAGAACAAGGACAACACCTAGATCCAGATAGGCTTCAGGTGCCCTAGGTTTCCCCAAATCCAAAACTAAGCACCAACTGCAAGGTTTTCTTGAGCTAGCTGGTTAATATTGAAAAATGGATTCCAAATTTCTCTCTTATGGCCAAAGCTCTGTATGTTTTACTAAAGAAAAACCACCTCAACTCAATCTTATGGGACGAATTGGATGACATGGACTTTCAGGCCTTGAAGGAGAGTTTGATGTATCCAACTTCCCTTGGACATCCCAATTATCAGAATCCCTTTTACCTTCTTGTTTATGAAAAGGAAAGGAATGCTCCTGTTGTGCTCACTGAGACACAGCAGCATCACCATCAACCCATAGGGTAGTATAGCCAGCAACTGGACCCCGTGGCATGGGGCTATTCCCCTTGCATTAGAGCCATTACTGACACTGCCCTTTTGGTTAAGGCCATCAGGAAAATCATTGTGGGATCCCCTTTAACCATTTTGGTACCTCATGCAAGTAGACGCCCTCCTGAACTCTCATCATACTCAACATTTCTCAGTCAGCCACTTCACCTTCTATGAAGACCTTTTGTTAAATGCTCCTCACACAACTCTTTTACAGTGTAATAACCTTAACCCAGCTATTCTTCTCCCCCGTCATTAATGAACTCCCTCACCACTGCTTAACACTGATGGATCACCTTCTGACTCCTCAGGATGATCTGCAGGAAATTCCTTTGAGTAACACTGACTTCTCATGGTTCACTAATGGTTCTTATTTAAAAGGTGACAACGGCAAATACCATGCTAAGTATGCTATTGTAACTCCTTTTGATGTTGTTGAGGACCTATGATTACTTTGGTCCAACAGGCTGAAATATATGCTCTTACTTGGGCTTGCACTTTAGCCAAGGGCAAAACTGCCAATATTTATACTGAAAATATACGTGCTTTTGGAGTAGCTCATGATTTTGGAATGTTGCGGAAGCAATGTGGCTTTCTTATTTCCAGCAGAAATAAAATTTTAAATGGCCCTTATGTTCAGGAATTACTGGATACAATACGTTTACCTTCAACTTTAGCTATTGCTAAAATTCTGGGGCATTCTAAATTTGACTCTCTGGAAGTTACAGGAATTCACCTTGCTACCATTTCTGCAAGGAATGATGCCTTTAAAGGAACCAACAGGCACCATGTCTCTGTCATGGTCCAAAGGGATATTTCCCCAAATGATAACTTAGAAAAACTGGTTAGAGAACACAATAATTGGCCTTAGAAAAGGAAAAATAAGACTGAAAATTCAACAATTGCTGGTTTGATAAAAAGAAAAAGCTCTGGTTTAGGCCAAACAACAACTCAGTCCTACCAGAGACTCTTACCACTCCTCACCACTGTACATGCATTAAACCACTGGTCTACTGAAAAAATGATTGCAGTTATGAATCAATATTGGTTGGGAAAACATTAACAAAAAGTCCCTACCTCACTTGTCCCACTTGTTTGAATTACAACCCAGGGAAGCCTGTTCGTACAGTTCCAAACAAACTGCCTAATGGACAATTTAGGGCGTGGTACATAGATGTCATACAAATTCCTCCCCTAATGGATATAAATATATTTTAGTCATGGTCTGTATATTTCCACATTGGACTGAAGCCTTCCCTTGCAGACAGGTTACTGCCTCTTCTGTGACTAAAGTCCTTTTGAAAAAAATATTATCACTACCTGGGTAACTCCTCTCAAACTTCCTAGTGATTGAGGAACCCATTTTACTGGCTAGGTACAAGTCTGTGCTGTTTGGCTGGTTTTACAACTCTTTTACTTCATTTATCACCCTCAATCTTCTGGTTTAGTAGAACACACTAATGGCATTATTAAGACTCATTTGGTAAAATTTGTAGAGGCCCTCTATATACTTTGACCAAAATCATTGCTTCTAAATCTTAGATCCACCCCTTTTGGAACTATAAACTCTCAACCCTTTGTAACAGTCACAGGATGCCCAATGCACTTGACTCTTGCCTCTTTTGACCCACAATTGACAAAAGAAGAGATAATCCAATATAGCAAAGGCCTAACTGCTCCTATTAAAAATAACCATGTTTTGGGACTTCCCTGGTACTACAGTGGTTAAGACTCTGTGCTTCCACTGAAGAGGGTAGAGATTTGATCCCTGGTTAGGGAACTAAGATCCTGTATGGTGTATAGTGTGGCCAAAAAAAAAAAAAAAAAAACACCAAGTTTTGATAGAGCAATCTTTTCACAGTGCACTCTTGGGAGACTTAAGCATCACACCTTGCAACCTGGAGATTTCCTTTATTGGAAAAGACACCTACAGAGAGACTCTTTTCAACCTTATTGGAACGGCACTTATCAGGTATTGCTAACCAACCCTGGTACTACCAAACTCCAGGGAACAGACTCTTGGATTCACGTAACACACCTAAAGTAAGCACCAAACTAGACTGGAACTGCACATCATCTGGTGACCTGAAAATAAAGATTTCCTGGAATCAAAGCAGACAATAATTGATGACATGGCTTTCTCAAAATATCCAGACCAGGGCCGCTGGAAGGTTATTGCCAAAACTCTGATGATGACATAACACTTCAGATGATCTCCAATGTCTATAATCTTGACAACATGAGGACTTTAGATAAAAGTGTCTGAGAGTTTTCCCTCTTAACCCTCCTTGTTACTTGAATGTGACCTCATTAGGTTTCCAATCTGACCACTTACCCATCCATATGAGACACTATACCCAGGAAAGGTCCTTCCTGGTATTGAGGGACAAAAAAGCCTCTAACACTGGAAAACCTGACTCTTACTCATGATGCTTTTAGGGAAAGATCTTGATCAAAAGGGGGAAATGTAAAGAAATTAATAAACAGAAACCTAATTCAAATAGAGTTAGGAGAGCAGCAGGGGAAGCGCTCATGCCCTGCAACAATATAGCAGAGCCCAACAGGAAGAAGAAAGACTCCTCTTCTTTCCTGGCAAGAACTCAGCCAATGAAAATCCATGGATGCTTTGTTTACTGTAGCTACACAACTTCCTTCTCCCCTCTATAAAAGTGCTCTCTTTCCCTTGCTCAGTGGGAATTTCCATGTGGTTCACCATGACAGCAGACCCAGAACTGCAATTCTCTGCTGATCCTAAATAAATCCATTTTTGCTGGAGAAATAACTGGTAGTCTATTTGTTCTAGGTCAACACCTAGAGAAAAAATGGCCTCCTGCCTGGCCACCCTAAAAAGAAGGCTAGGCAGCCACAAGACACAAACAGGTTTCGACAATTAGAGAGCCACATGTAAAATTAATTTGGACCCTCGCACCACATACAAAAATTAAATCAAAATCGATCAAAGACCTAAATGTAAGAGGTACTACTGTAAAACTTTCAGAAAGATACACAGGTGAAAATCTTCTTCACCTTGAGTTAGACAATGGTTTAGCAAAAGCACAAGGAACAAAAGAAAAAATAGATAAACTGAACATCAAAATTTAAAACTTTTGTGCATCAAAGAACATCATAAATAAAATAAAATACAACCCAGAATGAGAGAAAATATTCAAAAATATATAACTGATAAGGGTCTAGTATCCAGAATATATAAAAAACTCTTACAACTCAACAATAAATAGAGAAATGACTCAATAAAACATGAGCAAAGGACTCAAACATACATTTCTCCAATATACATACAAATGGTCAATAAACACATGAAAAGATGCTCAACACCATTAGTCATTAGAGAAATTCAAACCCAAGCCACAATGAGATACCACTTCATACCCACTAGGATGGCTATACTTTAAAAAATTATTCTGAAAAATGAAAAGTAATAAGTGTTGACAAGGATGTGGAGAAACTGGAATCTTCATATGTTGCTGCTGGTGGGAATGAGAAGAGTACAATCACTGTGGAAGTTTGACAGTTCCACAAAATGTTAAACATAGAGTTACCACATGGCCCCGAAATTCTATCTTAGAAATTTGAGAGCCTAAGTCTACACAAAAACTTGTACACCAATGTTAATAGCATCACTATTCATAACAGACAAAAGGCAGAAACGATCCAAATGTCCCTTAATTGATGAATGGATAAACAAAAATGGTACATACATGGATAAACAAAAATGGTACATACATACAACAGAATATTATTCAGCCAAAAAAAGGAAGGAAGTACTCTTACATGATACAGCTTGGATAAACCTTGAAAACTGTAGGCTAAATGAGAGAAGCCAGTTTCAAAAGGCCATATACTGTGTAACTGCATTTAGATGAAATGCTCAGTATAGGCAAATCAATAGAGACTGAAAGTAGATTAGAGGTTGCCAGAGGCTGGGGTATTGAGGGGGAATGGGAAGTGCCTGCTTAATGGGTACAGGGTTTCTTTTGCGAATGATGAAAATGTTCTAGAATTAGATAGTGGTATTGGTTTCATGATATACTTAATGCCACTGAATTGTACATAGTTAAAATAGTGAATTTTTATGGGAACTTGATCTCAATGTTAGATAGAAGTTAGATAGAAAGAATTCTCCATCTGTGCTTACACATAGTGAAAACCCACAAGAGTTTGCTTATTTTGAGGGGTTTTATTTTTTTTAATTAGAGAATAATACCTTTTCAATGATAAAATGCCTACTAGGAAAGAACACTTTTAGATTAGCAGTTGAGAATGTTGCTGATCTGCATTCATATTCTTTTTGGCTCCTAATCTTTATTTAGCAACACACACAATTTGTTCACTGTACCTATATTGTGAAAGCACGAAGGGTGGAAAGAGATAAGTAAAATCCAATTTTTCTCGCTAGAGGAAGAAATTTCCTAGGTGAATTGATATATAGACATAAGTGCAAATAGAACTTACATATATAAAGACTCAGACCTTAGCTGGTTAAAACTTCATTTTGTTCTGAAATAGAATTTAAATTTATATTTTTAACCAATCTGACTTGGGAAAACTTTATCCTTTGTATATAACACCCCATGTAAATATATAAAGATTATAATTTATGCTCTATACATATCTGAAAGTAAAATGTTGAGTTGCATTAATACTGAATTTTTAGATCTTGAGCTAACTAGATTTCTATATCTATACCAAGAACAATGTAGTCTGATTAATATGAAACATTCATAAAATGTCAACTAAATGCATAATACAACTGATATTACCAAGGACTCCTTAAAAGAGCAACTTGCTTATGAAACACTTCTTATATGAAAAGGTCTTTTTAAAAGTGGATTATTATCATAGCAGCAGCTGAAAGCTTTCTTTCATTTTTAATTACTATATTATTATTCAATAATTTTTATGTCATTAACTGTACATTGCCTAAAGAAAAACTGAAGGTCATGGGTAGCAAATATTATAACAAAATTAAGTTTGAAATAATTGTGCTTGCTCTCTGACTTTTTTTCAGAACCACCCCTAGTCTCTTAATGGTTCCATTTTCTTCCAGATAAACAGCAACCCATGGGCAGCCTCCTCTCAGGCTCACATATATCTCAAGTCAACAAAGACGCTATAGCCAATCACTTGAATGACTTTCTCACTTCCCTGACACATATCATCTCTACAAAGCCCAACTAGCCCTTTCTCTTTTCTACTTTCCCCTTTCTTTGGAATCCTAGCTCATTCCCCCAGGGATTTCCTTTCCTCCACATCATTCTCTCCAGCAGCTTTTACCTCATCTTCACTGATAGATTCTTCCCCCAGTAAACAAACACATTCAAGCTGCTCCAATCATAAAAACACAAGCAAAACATCCAGTTATTCCTCTCTCTCCTTTTCTCTCAGCCAAGCTTCCTGAAAGAAAAGCCTGTATCCAAAGTTTCTGTTTCCTCATCTTTCCACTCATTTCATTGGTTCTAAATTTTCATTTGCAAAACACTGGAAAAAAAATCTATAACATTAAATTCACTCACAATCTCCCTTTTTTTTTTTTTTTTTTTTTGCGGTACGCGGGCCTCTCACCGCTGTGGCCTCTCCCGTTGCGGAGCACAGGCTCCTGACGCGCAGGCCCAGTGGCCATGGCCCACGGGCCCAGCCGCTCCGCGGCACGCGGGGACTCTCAACCACTGCGCCACCAGGGAAGCCCAATCTCACCACTTTTAAAGAAAAATTATTTAAGTTAATAAATGAAAGTTTCCCCTCTTCATCTAGGCCTATCTTTGTCAGGGGGCTTCTAGAAAACTTGGCCAAAGTTTCTTGGCCTCTGGCCAAATGGCCACTCTTCCTTCCTCTGGGATAAAAATGAGCCATCTCCTGGATATCAGTGTAACACAAAACATGCTCTTTTGTTCCCCAGGAGTAATTTATATAGCTTTTAACCAGGGGAGGAAACAACCCCAAGCAATCATTTTTAATCATTTTATCTTTCTCTGTGGCAAGAGAACTTTTGAATATTTTCATCTTTGAATATTGCTATTTGAGAAGAGAGGAAATCTACTTCTCATTGTCCTGTGAAAGGTTAAATTGGGCTTGAATATCATTATTGTTGATGTTCTTTGGTGTATTAAAAAGGGAGCAATGACCAGATTACATCATGGAGCTTAACCACAGACACACCTCTCATTTAGTTGTTTTCACTCTTTAGGCTTTTTGAATAATTCAAGGAAAGAAGCTACATCAGGAGAGAACTGAGAAACTGGTGAGGACAATATCTAATAACCACTTTATATTAAGTGGAAAATAAAAGGGTCTTTACCGAAGAGACTGAATCTGTCCCTTGGTGTTCTGGACCTTTCACTCACTGTCTTACAAAAAGAACCTATTAATTAACCTGGGACCTGGTCAGGAGAAGGGTTTTAGCCAAAAATCCCCCTAAATGTCACACCACCTGACTTCTAACAGTTTTAAAATTTTGCCTTACATCTGTACATACTTAGCCATGGATGCTCACAAAAAAAAAAAAAAAAAAAAAAGTATTTCAAATGAAGTAAATACTATAGCTTTTACCATTACAGTCCTGGACCTCAAAGCAGACCACATAGAGGCTGGGCCTGGGAGGGTCACACAGTGGTAATGTTACACATTGATTCAGACACTGGAATATTACAGGACAATATTGTAACTCTTCTTTCAAGACACTTGGCAGAGTGAAAAGGAGAAAAATAGAAGAATAACTGGATGGGGGAGCATGATCAATGGAGAGTGTTTTGTCTGTGTCTTTGGGGTTGGAGGGGCTTGACTGTGTTTACTGAGGGAAGAATCTAACAGGAGACTGGGCAAGTGTTGGCCCAGGTCTGTGGAGGGAGGCCAGTCAGGAGCTAAAACACTGAGTGGAGTCAGAAAACAATGGTCTAGGCTGTGAGTCACATGGCCTTACCCAACCACAAGCGAGCAGGAAGTATAGCACTATCATGTGATTGGACAAGGGGAGAACCAGAAATATTTGCTGAACAGCACTAAGAGTACCATACCAGGGAAGAGCGTATTTTAAAGAGACATCTCAGTAGCCAACTCTCAGAAGTTTACCTTATTTAAGTCACCACCTTCAAGGACAATTTAGGAAGTTTGTTTCAGAGTAAAGCATCCCAAACCTGGTGATACATGAGAATTATTAGAGGAGTTAAGAAAGTTTCTCTTTTCCTCCATCAGAATGCCTAGGAGTAGGGCCCAAGAATCTTCTTTGAAAAAAAAAAAAAAAAACAAGAAAAAAGTACTATCTATAAGTGACTCTGACTTCCAGCTAGGTGTGGAAATCCCCACTTTAGAGATCACAATGTCTTCCAAATGTATTATTTCATTTGATTATCACATTCTTGTGAAGATGTCAAAGGCTAACAGAATCATCTTCATGGAAACTTTAAGTTAGTTTTCTCTCTTTAAGTTAGTTTCTGTATTAGTCAGCTCAGGCTGCTATAACAAAATACTGTGGATTGGGTGGCTTAAACAATAGACATTTATTTCTCACAGTTTTAGAAGCTGGGAAGTTCAAGATCAAGGTACCAGCAAATTCAGTTCCTGGTGAGAGCTCTCTTTCTGGCTTGCAAATAGCTGCCTTCTCACTGTGTCCTCAGTGGTGGGGGTGGGGAGAGAGAGCTCCAGTTTCTCTTCCTCTTCTTATAAGGACACTAATCTCATCATAGCACCTCCCCTCCCCCAGCCATGACTTTATCTAAATCTAAATACCTCCCAAAGGCCCCACTTCCAAATACCATCACATTGGGGGTTAGAGGCTTTGACATACGAATTCTAGGGGGACACAAACATTCAGTCCATAACATTCCATCCCCAGAACTCATGTCACTCTTATGGGCAAAATATATTCATTCCATCCTAACAACCCCACAAGTCTTAACTTGTTCCAGCATCAATTCTAAAGTCCAAAATCCAGAGTCTCATCAAAATATCATCTAAATCAGATAAGAGACTTGAGGTATGATTCATCCTGAGGCAAAATTCCTCTCCAGCTATGAACCTGTGAAACCAGATAAGTTATGTGCTTTCAAAACACAATGGTGGGCTAGGCAAAGGATAGACATGCCCATTACAAAAGGCAAACTGGAAGGAAAAAAGGGATGATGGGTCCCAAGCAAGTGCAAAACCTAGCAAGGCAAATATGATTAGATCTTAAAGCTCAGGAATAATCCCCTTTGGTTCAATGCTCTGCCTTAAGGCCACTGGGACAGTAATCTCACCTGTAGCTCTGCCTGATGGGTGACAATCCTTAGGGTCTGGGCAGCCCCACCCGCAAGGCTCCAGTCAGCCACTGTCTGACCTGTTGAAACTGAGGTGATGGCCCCAACCTTAGAAAATATGCAGGCAGCTCTTATGATCTCTGAATTGCCTTCTGGATCATTCTTTCCTTGTCTTGAAGAATAGCATATGTTCTAAAAAAGAATGAAATAATTCCATTTGCAGCAACATGAATGGACCTAGAGATTATCTTACTAAGTGAAGAAAGTCAGAAAGAGAGAGACAAATACCATATGACTATCACTTATATGTGGAGTCTAAAATATGACACAAATGAACTTATCTACGAAACAGACTCACAGACATAGAGAACAGACTTGTGATTGCCAAGGGGGTTGGAGGGTGAAGGAGTGATGGATAGGGAATTGGGGATTAGCAGATGCAAACAATTATATATAAAGTGGATAAACAACAAGGTCCCTGTATAGCACAGGGAACTATATTCAGTATCCTGTGATAAACCATAATGGAAAATAATATGAAAAAGAATGTATATATCTGTATAACTGAATCACTCTGCTGTACAGTAGAAATTAACACAACTTTGTAAATCAACTATACTTCCATAAAATAAATTAAAAAAAAAAAAGAATAGCACATGTTCACAGCTGGATAGCTGTATGATCCAGTCCTGTAGGATCTAAGAAATCTGACAGCCTTCTTTCACTTCATCCCAACTCTGTTCCCTTCAGTTCAAAGTGGTAGTGTTTCTCCTGGGGTAGTTGATTTAGTCTGTGGTTCACACCCATATTAATCTCCTTATCAAATGGTTGTTCAGCCACACTCTTAATGTTCTCCTCAGAACAAGCTGTTCCATTTTTTGCAATATGGATAGGCTGAGAATTTTCCAAATCTTTAAGTTCTGGTTCCATTTTGCTTAGCAATTCCTTCTTCAATTCATCTCTGTCCTCTCACATTTTACTCTAAGCGGTCAGGGGGAACCAAGCTCCTCCTTCAACACTTTGCTTAGAAATCTGCTCAACTAAATATCCAATTTCATCACTAACAAGTCCTACCTTCCACAAAACACTATTAAGACAGTTCAGCCAAGTTCACTGCCACTTTGTAACACGAATCACCTATTTCCATTGTCCAGTAGCCTTTTCCTCATATTGGTCTGAGACCTCACTAGAACAGACTTTACTATCGATTTTTCTACCAACATTTTTTGCTGGCATAATTTATGTATTCTTACTCTCTAAGGAGATGGAGGCTTTCTCTACGGCTCTCCTCTTTTCTTTCTGAGTCCTCACTAGAATCACCTTTAATAGTCCCATCATGGCAATCTCAGTTTTATCTAGCATGTACCTCAACATTTTTTCAACTTCTACCCCTTGCCCAATTCCAAAGCCACTTTTACAGTTTTAGGTATTTGTTACAAGAGCATTCTATTTTTTGGTATCAAAATCTGTGTTAGTCTGCTTAAGCTGGCAAAACAAAATACCATAGACTGGGTTTCTTAAACAACAGTTCTGGAGGCTGGGAAGTCCAGGATCAAGGTGCTGGAATGGCAGATTTGGTACCTGTTGAGAGTCCTCTTCCTTGCTTGCAGAGGGCTACCTTCTCGCTGTGCCCTCACGTGGCAGAGAGAGAGAGAAAGAGAACTCAGGTCTCTCTTCCTCTTCTTATAAGGACACTAACCCCATAGGGGGGGGCCTACCCTCATGACTTCATCTAATTACCTCGAAAAGGCCTGACCTCCTAAAACCATCACACTGGGTGTTACGGTTTCAACATATGAATTTTGAGGGGATACAAACTTTCAGTCCCTAACAGTTCCCTTAGAGATGAAATGGATACCCAGAAAGATTGACAAAGTTAGTTAGGGGTTAATTCCTGAACAGAACACATTTCTAATTTCCTATTCCAGTCCTCTTTCTCTGAAGCCAATGTGTCCCTGCTGAGGTGGAAGAGAAGAGAGAGAGGGAACATATGACACTTAGTCACTAGAATCACTACCATCTCTCTCAGTAGTCTTTTTTTCTGTTATCTCCAAAATAAATTTAATTTCCCCATTGACTTGTTCCTTGCCACAAACGCATCATTCACAGATATTTGAATTACTACAAACATATGCCTCAGTTTCATGCTAAGTGTACAACTGAGGTTTCCATCACACCATCTTTTCCTTGGTAATTTTCTGCCCTGTACTGCTTAAATAATAGCCAATAACAGCTACTATTCATTGAGCACCTACTATGAGCCAAACTTGGCTACAATTAACATATCACATCTTCCTCACCAAAACTTAGTAAAATCAGTGTTATTAATTTCCTTCTTGAAATGAGGCAACTGAGGCTTAGAGAGGTTAAGCAGTTTGCCCAACGTCATAGAGCCATCAAGTGTCAGAACCATGACTTAAATACAGGTTTATCCAACTACAAAGTCCAAACCTTCAACCACAGCACCCCACGCTCTAATGGTGCCCAGCTTCTCGCTGCTACCTTTCCTTCAGGGTCCCATTTCCCCCCAGTAGCTGAGACTCTAGCTGCCCAACACCACTGATAATAGTTGATCCTTTTGTGAGAGACCTAAAACTCAGAGCTGTTTCTCTTAAGATGTGCACAAACGAGGCTTAATCTACTTTGCCAAGCAGGCCTTCTTGAGAAATGAGTCGGCACATGTAGATAGTCTTGACCATGAAAGTTTTGTTGATCCAGATGTCAGATCTTGTTTAATACATTAGGATAGAAATCTTTCTATATACTATTAATATATAGAATATATAGTTTTCTGTTTTCTTAAGTACCACATAAGGAATGAATATAATATTCCCCGATGATTTAGGGCAGTACTTTCCAAACATTTTTTTACATTAAAATCCATTACTCAAAGAAATTTTTTTCCTAGTACCTCAATGTATCAGTCAGCTTCACAGAAGGAGAGAGAGAACACAGAGTAATAGAGAAAAATGTAAAAAATGAACTATTTACAATGGTGCAGCAGGGTTTAGGGAAACCAAAAAGGCTACTAAAACCCCTGGGGTGTGTCATGGGAGGAAGGCTGCTGCTGGCCCGCTGCCTTTCAGGAGTGTGGCCCCTGGAGTGAGGCACTTCTGCTCAGCTGTTGTCCACAAACGTGGGGCTGTCACTGATTTGCTCCGCTTCAGAAGGCTGGAGTCAGGTTGCTGTCGACTTGCTCATTTTCAGAAGCAGGGCCACTGCAGTGATATTATCACCGATTCACTGTCAGCGCTTGTGAATTGATTGGAAGTAATCTTGATTAACAGTGGTTGCCTGTTCGCATTTTGGGACTTTGACTAAAGAATAGTCTTAAACCTTTCTTGAATATGAAAAATAAGTACTTTCAATTCTCAGTCCTCTCTTTCGGTCTTCTACCAGCCAAACCTGTAGAAGAGACCATACAGGATTGTCCAGATGTTAATTTTTCAAGGTACTATTTTCAGCTGTTGTTGCCATTTAAGTAACTTAAGCACCAATTACTGTGGAGGAAAAATAGCTCTAATTGCCAAATTTTTATAATTCATTTTAAATATATACATATTTATACACAATTTATAATATTAAATTCCAAAAAAAGCTGACTATAGAATATTTAGGGCATCCTGACAAAGTCAGTATGGGATTCAGGACAAAGTACAAGAAGGAAGTAAGTGATTTTCTTGCCCATATGATATTTTTAAATGAGACTTTAATTTCCAAGGCACAATTTAAAATGGGTAGAATGTCATCTCATGAGATATGGTATGAGTATATTTGACTTGTTAAAGAGATTTTTTTAACTGAATGAGGATGCGGGTGAAAAGATCAGATAAAAAACAAGAAAGTGGCTGTTATATACACCATCAGGTTAGAGATGGCCAACTGATTCACTCAAGAAGACAACTTAAGCAGGAAGTTTGAAAACAACACCCAGCAGTCTTCACATTAATGTACAGACAAGAGCTATAAACAACAAGACTTAGATAAAAACAGGGCATGGTAGATATGACACAGGAGTTACTGATACTGGGTATGGCGAGATTCCTGATTGGAATACACACAAATGAGAAGGGAGGTATAGGGAAGTATCCTGGACTTATAACACTGAAACTTGGACACCCAAGGTAAAATGCACTGTGGAAAATATGTGGGAAAAGAAGAGAGGAAAACACCAGGATACAACTATGAAAATACATTACAGAATGTCAGGCCAGAAAATCAGATTTAAGCACACAGCCCATTGCCTGAAACAAGGTGTTTAAAAAAAAAAAAAAAAGTAGTTGAATACATAAACCTTAATTTAAAAAGCCCAGAATTGGGAAACAAAGTTTAGTGATGATAGAGAGCTCCAATAGTCCAAACAACATCTCTAATTCTTATTGTAACATAACCAGATCATCTGACAATTCTTTATATGCCAAAAAAACTAATCTTCCAGAAAACAGAGATAGCAAAAATTGAAGTTACTACTCTGGACCACCAAAATGACCAGCAAGAAGGAAGTGATTGATAAAGTGGTAGGGTCAGGAATCTTGAGAGAATGTGATCATCTCATCTTAAGATTGGTGATACCTAGTGAAGGGAACTCAAGACTGTGATTCCAGTTCTGCAATTAAAAAATGGCTCTGATAAGGGGGGGAAAAAAGGAGCAAGCCTACAAAAAATGTCTCTTCTGACAAGTTTGACTCTTAAAAGACTGGAAATAAATAGAGTGTGCATAGCAAATGAATATAAGAAACGGTAAAATCTTTACCCACCCCCTTCCAATTAGCTGATGATTTCTTAAAAGAAAAAAAAAAGTCAATAAAAAAGGGTTTTATAAACTACATGTAGAGCCAAATGTAAGGAAAGGGTTGAGGAATGACAAAAGAATGTAAGACTTAGCTTCTTTAAAAATTTTCTTTTACCATCTTTTTTTAAATTAAGAATAATCTTCAGTCTAGAAAGTTAAGTGGGGGATGAGGGGAAAAAGCAAGAAGGAAATGAAGCCCATCACAGGTACAAATATTTTCAAAGAACAACTAAGTCTCCAGACCTGGATAAAAGCCATCCTGAGAGACTTGGCAGGTGGTAAATAGAGCAAGGCAAAAAGACTAGACTGGAAATGAAATTCTTATTTTAAAAAAAGAAAAGGGTAGATTATACAGCTACAGGTTGGTAAATAATGTTGATTCCAAGTAAGATTAGACTGAATTAGTTAAAAGGCAATTTGTAATATTAGAAATGGTGATCTTTAGAAGTAAACATGGATTCACTAGGAAAAGACATTGCAAACTAAATCCAGTTCCTTTTTCAGATGGGATAATGAGAATGGGAGGGCAGAGAAATGGACTAAATGGTTCACCTAGATTTCAGAAAAACATAAATAGCTAATGGTAGTCAAGTGGTGGAGAAGGATTAGAGAGACCACTTAGGTATCGTGTTATGCATTCAGAGGACTGATATTCACCTTAAGGCAGGATTAGAGTGACTTGATATAGGGTTTTGCCCTTGCCCTCTGCTGTTTGTTATTTTTATCAAAAAAGGTATAGAATTAATGATTTTGAATTTATCAATGCCATTAATTGAGTCAAAATAGTCAATTGTGCAATGCGATAGAATTAGGGTGCAAATATTTTTAAACAGATAGGAATGACAGCTTCAATCTAAGACACAGTTTAATAAACACTAGACCTTACTCCTGTCTCAAGGAGCAGAAGCATACATTCTGTGTGAGAAATAAAGGTGCTGCTCAGTTTTCAATTATAGTTTATCATGAAAGAAATGGTAAATGGCTGCCATTTACCATTTGGCAGCTTGCACGGAGAGCTATTATAAATATCATTGCTAAACTTCAGAGACATGCTGCAAAGAAGGCATTACTCCAATCTTAGGTGAGGAAACTGATGCTAAGAAGTCAAATAACTTGCCACAGTTCTCACAAGGAAAGTGAAGAAGCTGAGAATCAAATTAAATTTGTTTGGTCCCCAAATTCATGCTCTTTCCAAGACCATGCACTGCTTCAACATCTAAGTTCATATGGGAGCTGAAATTATCTCATTTATTTCTAACTCCCATATGTGCTATGATGCATTTTCTTTAACATTATCATAATTCTTGATGTTACTTCAAAATGAGCCTTCCTTTTATAAAGTGAAGAAAAGTTATCTTTTGATAAGTTGTGTCACTCAATTAGGTTAAAAAAAATTAACCTCCAACATCCAAATCTTTCCAATGTGGTCTAGAACAGAGGTTGGCAAACTACAGTCTACAAGTCAAATCCAGCCCGCCTCCTGTTATTATTTGGCCCACAAGCTAAGAATGGTACTTACATTTTTAAATGGGTTAAAAAGAATCAAAAGAATACTTCATGACACATAAAAACTATATGAAATTCAAATTTCAGTGTCCATAAATAAAATTTTATTGGAACACAGCCATACTCATTCATTTACATATTGTCTATGGCTGCTTTCATGCTACAAAGGCAGAGTTGAATAGTTGTGACACAGACCATATGTGGTGCTCTCACTGCTTTACACTGCTGTTCAACACACTACAAATCTCAGTGATGCAGTTATAATTTGACAGCATTTCAAGTGCCACACATACTGTCATACAGACATTTTATTATTTTTTATTACTAATGAATATTAATCATGTAAAAAAAAAGTAAAGTGAACTTTGAGTGTTGCGCTTTTAAGGCACAGTTGAATGTGGATTATTTTGTTATACAATTATATGGCAAAGCATCATGTTTATTATGCAATGACACTTCAGCTGTGTTAAAAGAATACAATTTACTTTCACATTACCAGACTAAGCACTCATCACAATATCCCCAACTCACAGAAAAGCAACAATAAGAACAATTAGAAAACTTTAAAACAGAATATCTCATCAGAATAGAATTTATTGAAACACACAAAAAAATGAGAATGAGGGTGCAAGCCACTTACTTTCCAAGTGGCTCATGTGTTAGCCAAGCAAAGAATGCTCTTTATTGATGGTGAGTTAAAGTTAATTGTGTTTGACTGCAGCAGCTAAATAGTGTGTCCAGAGGAGAAAAACATGTTGAAGACCACTAGCTTTTTAGCAAGGACAGTTGCTTGAAGACATCAATTGCCAACTAAAAGACAAGGCAAAATGATTTGGCTTTTGATGAGTCCATAGATGTTAACAATACTGCCAGCTATTGATTACCAGGGAAGTCAACACTGAGTTTGAAGTGCCTCAAGAAGTACCCTCTGTGAATAGTCTCCATGGAACAACTATAAGAAAGAATATTTTTAAAGAACTTGAGAAAACATCAGTGCTAATTAAAGTAGAATCTGCTAAGATGTGAAGTAACTTAATGGTGGTAAAGACATGTGGAGCAGAAAAAGGTTTATTGGGCAAATTTACAAAGCTTGTGAAAATGTAAAATGTTTTAAGTAAATGTTTATGCTTTATATTATTCATCAGCAGGTATTTTGTGGGAACTATTTAAATATCATGTTAATGAACTAGTAAAGTCAATGGTGAATTTCATTCACTCTTGCAGTCTTAACTATCATTACTCCCATTTTTATTAGAAACAGAAACTGAATATCCTGACTTGCCCAACTACACAGCAGTTTGATAGAAGTAATAAAGTTTTATTGCAATTTTTTGAGCTCAGGACCAAAAGTGAATTTTTTCTGAATGAGTATCACCCTCACCTATTATTATTATTATTATTATTATTTTTGGTACGCGGGTCTCTCACTGTTGTGGCTTCTCCCGTTGCGCAGCACAGGCTCCGGACGCTCAGGCTCAGCGGCCATGGCTCACGGGCCCAGCCGCTCCGCGGCATGTGGGATCCTCCCGGACCGGGGCACGAACACGCGTCCCCTGCATCGGCAGGCGGGCTCTCAACCACTGCGCCACCAGGGAAGCCCACCCTCACCTATTATTAACAAACACTGAATGGATTTGAAAATTAGCTTTTGCTGCAGATTTGATGTTTCTTAATAACTTCAACTTAAAAATTACAAGGCAAAACAGCACTTATATGTGAAATTTATACTGCAACAAAGTCATTTTGATGACAACTAATGCTGTTTAAATCACAAGTTATGTCAAGCTGCTTTATACACTTCCCATGCTGTCCAGTTAACACGAGCAGCAAGATATCCATTCCCACACAAATTTGCAGTGGATGTGTTTTTCCAAACTCAACTGCAGTTCCAGCTACATTTTTGGATCTCAATCAAAGTGCAGAGGAAATTTCCATATTTCAAAATCCACTTAACTGTATAAATAAGGAGCATCCATCTAAACTTTAAAAGGAAGTAATTAATCTGCGGTGTAATGATATGTCAGAGGCAAATATCAAGAGCAGAATCTAATGGAATTCTATAAATACCTTCCGAATGGTGAATATGCTCAATTAACATCTGCACACTTGTGGACTGATAACAGTATTTGGTAGTATCTATCTGTATGAAGACACTTTTAGAGATGAAATACGTAAAATCACATTACAGATCAGCGTAACAGATGAACATTTGCAATCGATTTCAAACCCCAATTAAGTGAAATATTATCCTCACAAAATAACTTAATTTTTACCATTAGACCTGTATCACAAAAAATTTGTACTCATGTTCATATATATTTTAAATTTCATCAATAAAAAAGTAGTGGAAATTTGTTTTCTTCCCCATTACACAAGTATATAAAAGCCTCAATTTTGCCTTTTGGCCCATAAATCCTAAACTTTACAAAAAAGTTTGCCAACCCCTAGTCTAGAGCAGTGCAGGAGTGTTCTTCTGCACTGTGAGTAAAATCACAGTATGGTAAACATTGCTGTGAACAACTGTTCTTTCTAAAACCATTTTCATATCCCAGCCGTATTACCTGATAATACTTCTATATGTAGTTCTTTCTTTGGTTACGATCCATGTATTCTTATGAAGTAAATTTCCTAAGAAAATAATATGTGGGTCTGTATTAGAGATGGTCAGAGAAGAAACTAGTTATCCCAAACATCAGCAAAGCTTTATAATTCCATTTATTTCTCTTCTAGAAGAAAGGTTAGCTTTTAACTCTACTAATCCAATTCTATCACAAAAACCTTTAAAACTAAACAAAGGCACATCAAATAGGGTACTTATGACCTCTGTTTTACCTGAGTCCAAAACATTTTTCAGATGCATTCATTCACTGTATTAGTGATTTCCAATAATATATTCATATTAAAAGCCTCAGTAATAACAGTGTTTTCTAATTTAAAACAATTAAGTTTGCCTTTATACTCTATTTTGTTTTTCTCACCATGACTGCAGGTATCTAGATTGCCTGCACAGAATCCATTCACTCTCCTTCTGATAACAATATCCTCATTTCCTTTTGGGGAACACCCTCTTCTACCTTATTTCTCAATTCAGTGTGTCCTATGAAGATGGGAGAACAACATTCCCTGGGTCACAGTAGTTGGCTCGAGGGTGGGCATGTGAACCAATGAAGGAATAAATGTCAGTCTTAGGATTTTGTTGGAACTGTTGAGAGAAACTGTCCTTTGTTTTGGCTGAGATTATGGCAGAAGTCTGAAGCTGCTGGGTGGTCACTTTACCATCACACATGAAAAATCTCCCTGACAATGAAAACAGCAGGGTAGGAAGCAAAACTGAGAGATACAGAGAAAAACAGACTCCTGAACTTTGCACCAGGATCAAGCATGCCTGAAGCTACTCCTATCACTGGGCTTTTCAGTTAAATGTAATAATGTGCATGCCTATTGCTGAAGCCGTGTTAAGTTTCTGTCACTTGCAAAAGCAAAGGGTGCTAATGCAACTATACAGTCATTCAGATTGAACCCTAAACTTAGGTCAGATATTTCTAGACAGGGCCTTTTAATCCATGCTTAACCTGTTATGTTTCATCTCCATATCTTATTCTTTCTGAATGGTGGTGCTTAATGGACACACATGGGCTTAGTGTGTGCTGCTTTGACTTATCTTACCTTTGGCATCTTTCAGTAAGCAGAGAATCATTTTGTAAAACCCCTTAAAGCACCTAGCACAATGATGAACTGTGAGATACTGTAACAGATATATGCTCTTCATCTGGAATGATATTAAAGTCATTCACTTAAAATTGGATTTGATAATATTTCATTTCTGTGAACATCATAATATGACTTCATTTTTGAAAAGGAATGAAATGATTCAGCTTGTTTCCCTCGGTTTATTAGTGGCATTAGTTCTAATTAATTGCTCTATTAAGGAGCTCAGAGAAGTATAAAAAAAATTTTTTTAACTTTCATTAAAGAAAGCTTAGATACTTCCAGGTATGTACTCTTTACAATAGGGTTCCAACAAAGCAAAACAAAATCAAAAACACAAAAGAATATTCCTTTAGCTCTGCTTTTCACATTTAGTAAATTAAATAAACTGAATTTTTAAAATTCCTGTCTTCAATTAGTAAGTGGCATTATTTTACCCATATTAGAGGAAAGGGGAAAGAGCAAGTTTAAAAAAACTACCTTTATTTTTTATTTCTGTTTCAGTTACATACTTTTAAACAGGGATGTGTTTCATTATTCAGACATTCAGGCAATGTTGACTTCATTAGTGTTGACAGAAAAGAAGCATAAAAATGCAAAACATTGTTGGCTTAACCTGAACATACCTGCATTACCTATTATTGACCAGTTTGTGTTGCCAAAAGACTTATTCCTTGGCATTAAAATGGAGCACTTAAAAATATTGCTAAAAAGCAAATGTCTACACACTGGTCTTTGCAGCAAATAAGGGTATTTATAGTTTTAAAATATTTTAAGTCCATAATTGGATTAATATACACACCTTCTTATGTATAAGGAGTTCAGATCATATAAACACTGTACAGTCCAAAAACCCTACTGAGAATAAAACTAAACAGGCTTATGATAAGAAATACAGGTATCGCATGTATTTACAAATATCATAGACACACAAATTTGGTCAAATACTGTAAAGAAAGAAGTGGTTTCACATTATAATGGCCAAAACATCCATCTACCTTGCTCAAAGCAAACAAAAATAAAAACTCAGTATGTAACTCCTGTAGTTTAAGACATCATGACAGTATACAAATAGATAAAATGGAAACTGTTGACCAAATTATACAACAAGTGTTTTCTAGGCTGAGTGTAAGTCTTTAAAATCAAGAACTTATAAAGATCATTCATAGATTCAGAGCAACAATGATAATGTCTTGATTTGCGGTATTCATATGGGTGCCTAATTCATGAAAAACAATGCACTGAACTTTTGGCTAATAAGAAAAATAAATTACAAAGTACAGTTAAATTCCTGTAAATGCAATAATGTAAAAAATGTAGATTTATTTACTTTAATTACATATTTTAAATGTTACCTTGAGACAATAAAAATAAATAAGCATGCCCAGAGGCACACACTTAAAGACAAAAAGAAGGGGCTGAGTGGAAGGAGTAAGCAACAAGTTCATAAATGAAAGGTGAATGTGAGATTTGAACAACATAATTATCTTTCTAGCCAGTCTTTTTCTCTTAACTCTCCTTGCAAATTCTGGCTAGTAGAATGTGACAAAAGTAAACCTGTGTCTTCATGGCTTAAAACAAAGCATACTTGAAAAGTGGAATGGGTTTCCTTTTTTTTACAGAACCATTACTTTGTTCATATGCAGGCACTTCAAAAGACTATGGGGACAAAGCACCTGACCCATCCTCTCCGAAATAGTTTTCAATCATCAAAATTATGCTAAAAAGTAGGAAAATTCCAGAGAACCAGCAAAGTTGAATACAAGAGACTAATGTGCGCAGAGGGCAATAGAGTGACCCTGTTTTTATTGCTGAGGGTCTTTTTTTTAAATCAAAGGGCAAATAATTAATAAACAGACACCATTGTGTGGCACATCCAAAGTTTTCTGCTTAAGGAGAATGTAATCGTTCAGCAGCAGGTTTCAGTGGGATCTCCTTAGACGTCAGCCTCATATGATGCGGTGAGATTCACATTTATTCCTCCTCCTTAGTGTATTTTTCAAAAAACTCCAACATATCTCATTTCTCAAAGTATTCATTTCTTGCTGTCTAACATACATTATCTGGAAGCATAAAGTTACATTATACAAATATTTTGCATTTTTAAAAAATAAGCGCTTTTGCCACTTCGACAACACTGTACTTCACATAGTGGTGCAACAAAAGCACAGCTCATATTTACCACACTACTTGTGATTAATTTTACCACTACCATCTGCCAACCCCATACAGTTTTTTCCTCAGTACCTCTGGGCAGTAACTGTACCATGATTTCACAGAGAGAATGTTAATATGACTCATGAATAGCAGTACCATCAGTAACAGTGAAATCAATGCAGATGTCACACAGATAATGATCTTCTCAAGGGATAACTTCTTTTAAATATTTGGGTAACTCTGTTTTCTCTGTTGCATTATCCACTGGGGAGAAAATTCCTCTTTGATTTTTCTCTTACAGAAGTTATAAAGACCAGATTAGGTATATAACTGGTTGACATTTAAGATACTGTACTGCTTTCTACAACAGGAGGAGAGCTTCTGAAAAATGTTCTACAGAACTGTAATTCATCAATACTACCTCATTGGTCCATTCCATTCAATGATGGGCAAAGCACTCATGTTTTGACAAAACTTTAAAGCTTCCATAAAAGTTAAATTAGAAAAAAATACGAATGTAAGACAACCACAAAATGAAGTATGAAAGTATGACGTTTTTGTTTCTAACAGTGAGTCCTTGAAAATATATGTGGTCACTACAGAGATGATTTTAATCACAAGACAGCAGATGAACACGTAAGTAACTCCCCATGATCTGTCTGTGTCCAGAGTCATTTGTGACGCTGTATGGTTTTCCTTTTCCTTCGTTTGAAAAAACAGCAGCACCTGCAGATGGAGGGAAATATTCCTTTCATTATAAAAAGAGTAAAATGTTGCAAAGTAAGGCTGAATCTATCATATTAACTTAAATGTCATAGAAAGCCATGGGCTAGTGCAACATAAACAGTGAACATACCAATGAAGCATATATATTAGTGAAACGATGGCAGAGTTGTTACTATCATTTCATCAGCGTGCCTTTTTAGAATGGCAAGACATTCTATGCAACATTAAAAGGAGCCACTAAACTGAAAAGGCTCTGCACGAAGACTAACTAAAAAGCCATAAAGTTCTGAACCCCAACTGACCCATCACATTCTATTTTAGATACTAATTTCTGGCAATGGCATGCTGTTATATAAAGTTCATCTTATGTATTCGTTCCCTTTTTTCCTGGTATTCATATATGATTGTTGAAGCCATTGTTAGAAAAGCAATAATGAGCCTAATTTGGGGATTTTATTTTCACCAAGAATTAGTTTAGATTCCAAAATTAGAAAGATAAATCCCCAAAACACTCTTCAACAAACATTTTCCATCATATTTACGAAGTGGAAGAGAGAAAATACATTAAATAGAATAAGAATGCTAAGATTGGCACTTTTAATTCTTTAGAGGTTAAAGAAGGTCAAGCTTATCATAAGTTATTTTAATTAAGGTAAAAATATGCTTAACATTTAAAATAGCATAATCAAGGTGATTCAGTTTTACAATTGAAAACTGATTCAGTTTTTGCAGTCTATTTAAGAAATATCTGGTTTTTATTCCTAGGCAGAAAAAACGTAGACATGATCCCTGAGAGAACTAGTTTTTTTCACAGTAAATTCTCCTAGTCATGAGAAGATGCAACACATGTAGAGCAATGCTGAGGTTGGTATGAACTGAAAGTTAAATGAAAATCACTGATCAGCAACTAACAAAACAAATACACACACATGTATATATATTCTAAAAGTCCAGCATTCCTTCAAACAAAGGTCTGGCCATTTTCCCCTTCCATACCTAAAAGAAAGTCAATCTATCAGAATATCAAGATGACAGATACCACATATAGAGAGGCTCCTTTTTTTTTTTTCCCCCACTGAAGTCCTTACAAAGATGTTCCTTTAATTCTTACCAGCCCACCTTCATAAAACAATATTAACTCAACATTTTCAAGCTAAACGTAAAATAAGAGACCATGTAGCTTCAGGTGTCCTATCCAGCAAAAGATCATGGAAGATGAAATAAAGGCTAGATATCGTTATTTCTGTGAAATAAATGTAAACAAAAATCCACACTGTCCAGTTAAATTACATACTCTCTCCATTCACATTATCTTTAGTCAAAAATAATTTCAGACCATTTATTGTGATTTATGCCATAATTATGAAATCACTATGGGGCATTCAAAACCAAATTACACAATTGCATTTTTAAATTGCATTCTAGTACGTAATGACTAGACCATGGAATCAGAATAATTCAAAATTGTATATATCAGCTGATAAAGATTCAACTAGAAATATGTGCCGTTATCAATCTTGACGGGTTTTACTCTTATTGAGGTAACTGCCAGAAAGAATGGAAATAAATTACCCAATCAGGGCCTTAAAAAGAGACACCACTGTAAAAGAAGACTCTAGGCACAATACATTTTTCCTAGACTTAGAGAAGTAAGTCAAATTTTTCTGTTAGGTACCTAATACTTTCTCAAATCTGTTATATATATTTTCTAAAATAAAAAAGCAAAACAAAAAACTACTAGGAGACAAAAATCATTATTCTAAAAAGAACCTTTCAATTAAAAACTCAGAAAAGAGTTAGAAAATGTCCATATTGTAAAAAACAAAATATTAAAAAATTGGTATTTAAAAGAAAGACCAAATAATTAGAATATTAAATTTAAGAATATGGTCATATATCAATGGAACTTTATTGTTTAATATAAAGTTTTATTAACAATGTTCACTGTTCCTAAATAATGTCATTTGTCTTTTCAAATTCCAAAGTATATTCTTTTAAAAAGTTTTCTCCAAAAAACGTGTTGTAAGGTATACATAAGCCTTTTGGAATGGGGAACTGAATTTAATAGATGTTTTGATGAACAAGTTCAAGTCTCAGCTTTACCACACTTGAATTAGCACTTCACCTTGTCTGATTTTTTACCATTAATCTGCTTTCAGTTCTGAGAGTTGCGTGCTTCCTATTTCCTAGGTAATCTTTCCTTCCATTGTGTAAGTATTGTTGAACACAGAAAACTACTCCAAGCATTTATTTAAGATTAAATAAGATCTTCAAATGCATTATAATTGTAGAGACCTTTTAAAATCAAAAGCAATCTAAAAAAGACATCATTTTTTAGAAATAAATCCCACTGAATAGAGTACACCCTTGAAATAGATTTGCCATTTGCCTAAGTAGAGCTGGCATGCTATTAAACTGACTACCACCAGAGGACAGCATTACTTTATGCGATATGAATGCATCCAAGTACAGAGAACAAAGATACTCTCAAAATATGATATACTTAAAGCAGTTAAGAAGGAAACTGATATTAACCTTGTGGCTGACTTCTTAAAAGTCATTATCAAAACAGCTGATTTATAGTCTTAGTGATTAATGAATTAGGTCTCATCTCAATTGCCCTGAGCACTCAGTCTAAAACACTGTTTCTCGCATATGGCCACTCTGACACACGACCGTGTTATTTTCCTCTCAGTACATAGTACTAATCTGAATTTATTTTATTTATTTACTTTTTATCTACCTCCACATAGAATTTAAGTTTCCTAAGGTCTTGCTCACAGATACATCCCACAAATGGGCACAAAATTGGTACTCATTTAATACCTATTGAATTAATGAATGATTTGCCTCATAAATGCAACTAACTTCTAGAGTAAGAACCTGGTCAAAATTCTAAAGCATGTTCTAAAGCTAAAGTTCTTACCCTTGGGCCACAGACCCTAGTGAAACCTTACAAAAATACAGATTTTAGTGCCTGTGGAAGCTTTTCTGGAGAGAGATGATTTGCACCAAATTATTAAAGGACTTTGAATCGCAAGAAGCACTGCTTTCTAGATCCAACTGCCAGGTCACCCTCCTGCGTCTCCATTTCAATGAGGCCTCGTCCTGGATGCCATGAGCTGAACACTGGAGATACTGAGTGGACACCATGTCATCAGTTCACACGAGGGCAGGCAAATGCATAAAAAGAAACCATGTAATTTTAACTTGGTACAGTTGCGGGGCAGGTGGTATCGGAAACAATAACTGCAAATAACAGCACAGATTCCAGGAATCAGCACATAGAGAAGTTTTCACAGATGATGTGAGCAAGTTATTTCATCAATAAATTCAATTATCTGGTCTAGAAAATAACTCACACCTTTACAATTTTCAAGGATATTTTCTCTCCTTGCTGCTCAGTGGCTACATTTTCTTATCCACTAGTTCATACTTCATGTGGGGTCTCCTCAGATCTAGGCTATTGACAACTACCTTGGGGAAAGAATAAGCTAACCAGACATTTAAATCATGTTCTTGTCAATGATTCTCTTTTTCTTGACTCTTTCTTGATTATTCCTTGTGTGGTTCCAGTGAGCCAATATGCTATCACAAGTCAGGTTCATGCTTATGACCTGATCATTTGGTGGCTAGCCTAGAAGCTTTGAAGCCACATCTCTAGTCTTAAACCATTTGGGAATAAAATGTTAAGTTCTGCTTCTGATGAACATTAAGGCTGTTGCTTGAAATACTGTTTAGGTAGGAAACAAGAAATCATAATCGGTCAATGTCCTAAACTCTGTAGAAAACATAGATGATAATAGCCAAGGTTTTCCTATTGACATCACACCACCATTTCGTTACTGATTGTTCTTTTCTTCTTGGAGAATATGGCTTGTCTTCCTGGATTTATGTCATATACTTTCTTCTCAAAAGTCTACCCAGAAACTGAAGCATGTTCCTCCGTCTGGATCTGAAGTTCTATTTTTTTTTTTAATTTAAAATAAAGTTTTTTCTTGATTTTACATTTTTTTTAACATTTTTACTGCAGTATAATTGCTTTCCAATGGTGTGTTAGTTTCTGCTTTATAACAAAGTGAATCAACTATACATATACATATATCCCCATATCTCCTCCCTCTTGCGTCTCCCTCCCACCCTCCCTATCCTACCCCTCTAGGTGGTCACAAAGCACTGAGCTGATCTCCCTGCTTCCGACTAGCTATCTATTTTACATTTGGTAGTATATATAAGTCCATGCCACTATCTCACTTTGTCCCAGCTTACCCTTCCCCTTCCCCGTGTCCTCAAGTTCATTCTCCCATTCTCTACGTCTGTGTCTTTATTCCTGCCCTGCCCCTAGGTTCTTCAGAACCATTTTCTTTTTTTTAAGATTCCATATATATATGTGTTAGCATACGGTATCTGTTTTTCTCTTTCTGACTTACTTCACTCTGTATGACAGTCTCTAGGTCTATCCACCTCACTACAAATAACTCAATTTCGTTTCTTTTTATGGCTGAGTAATAGTCCATTGTATATATGTGCCACATCTTTTTTATCCATTCATCTGTCAATGGACACTTAGGTTTCTTCCATGTACTGGCTATTGTAAATAGAGCTGCAATGAACATTGTGGTACATGACTCTATTTGAATCATGGTTTTCTCAGGGTATATACCCAGTAGTGGGATTGCTGGGTTGTATGGCAGTTCTATTTTTAGTTTTTTAAGGAAACTCCATACTGTTCTCCATAGTGGCTGTATCGATTTACATTCCCACCAACAGTGCAAGAGGGTTCCCTTTTCTCCACACCCTCTCCAGCATTGACTGTTTGTAGATTTTTTGATGATGGCAATTCTGACTGGTGTGAGGCGATACCTCATTGTAGTTTTGATTTGCATTTCTCTAATGATTAGTGATGTTGAGCATCGTTTCATGTGTTTGTTGGCAACTGGCATATCTTCTTTGGAGAAATGTCTATTTAGATTTTCTGCCCGTTTTTGGATTGGGTTGTTTGTTTTTTTGATGTTGAGCTCCGTGAGCTGCTTGTAAATTTTGGAGATTAATCCTCTGTCAGTTGCTTCATTTGGAAATATTTTCTCCCATTCTGAGGGTTGTCTGTTCGTCTTGTTTATGGTTTCCTTTGCTGTGCAAAAGCTTTTAAGTTTCATTAGATCCCATTTTTTAATTTTTGTTTTTATTTCCATTTCTCTAGGAGGTGCGTCAAAAAGGATCTTGCTGTGATTTATGTCATAGGGTGTTCTGCCTATGTTTTCCTCTAAGAGTTTGATAGTGTCTGGCCTTACATTTAGGTCTTTAATCCATTTTGAGTTTATTTTTGTGTATGGTGTTAGGGAGTGTTCTAATTTCATTCTTTTACATGTAGCTGTCCAGTTTTCCCAGCACCACTTATTGAAGAGGCTGTCTTTTCTCCATTGTACATCCTTGCCTACTTTATCAAAAATAAGGTGACCATATGTGTGTGGGTTTATTGGATCTGAAGTTCTTATCTGTCCCTACAATGACTCACTGGCTCATCCTCTGGTTGAGGGACTGTTGGTACCTGCCAGACCCCACCCACTTAGGACCCCAGAACCTAGCCTCTCCTCGTCTGGTTGATGAGTATACAGAAAATATCTTTCATGATCTAAACTTTAGTTCATTGACAAAGGATTTTTCCCCTTAAAACTTATACTTGAAATGTAATTTCATTTCTCTAGGTCTCTCAATTATAAAAATGAGAAACTGTTTGGTTAGGCAAGTAAGTTTAGATCAGAGAGCAAGACCATGTAACTACTCTAACTAAGAACCTGCAGACCCCTCCTCACCTTCAATTTCTTCCTCTCCATCCACATGCAATTAGTTCCTCAAGTCTGAAATGACTTTTAAAATCTCCCCACCCTCTCATGCTGGCTTAGCTCATAACTTCTTGCCTCCACCACTAAGAGCCTTTTAACTGACTTCTAGCGTAAGACCCTCCTCTCTCCAATCTGCCATCCAAACTTCCCCCATCATAATATGGCCATGCCCTTTTCCTCTTAAATCTCAGCAATGGTTCTCCACTGTCTGAGGCATTAAGTCCACACAGCTTTTAAAATTTGGTTCCAACCTATTTCTACTCTCCTCTCAGTCCCATCCTCCATCAGCCTTCCTTACCAGGCAGCCTGTACTTTAGGAGGAAGGAAGGAAAGGAGGGAGGAAGCGAGGGAGGGAAGGAGGGAATGGAGATTTTCTGCAATTTGAGGAACCCCAGGAAGCAACATAAGTCTCAAACTGCTGCGGAATTAATTTTCTTAAGATTCAATCTGATTATAACATTTCTTGGCTTAAAACCCACAGCATGCTTTCTTGGACATTATCTTTCTTATGTCCAATTTATTTATATTTTACCTTGCTACTAAAGGCCCCTGGAGATCGGGCACTTAGCCTATCTCAGTTCCCATTAATATATTCACACTCTCTATGTGCACGGGTTACTATTCAAACTAACCCATTCTTTCCTTGCTCCACATTGTTGCTCAACCTCTTCTTCTCTCTGACCCCCATTCCCTTGCCAAATCATACTCATCTTTGAGAACTAGTGCAAATGTATCCTTACCCACAAAGACTTCCTGATCTTCAGCTAGACGTGCATACTCCAGTCTGTGAACTCCATACTGCTAATCCTATAATACCTTATTTTAGACCAGTGATTCTCAATCCTGGTTGCTCCTTAGAATCGGCTTAAAGGCATTTTGAAAATACTGGTAACCAGACCCTACCACTCAGAAAGTACAGCTTAAGTATTGGCATATTTTTAAAACTCCCCAGATGATTGTGATATGAAGCCAGGGTGAGAACCACTATGTAAAAGTCACTGGTGTACTTACTATCTTCTCTAATGGAACAAAAGGGCCTTGACTTATCTTCATAATCATCATATTACCAAACACACAATAACTGTTCAGTAAATGATGGGAAGGGGGAAAAAAAGAGAAACAGAGAAACAAAGGAAAAAAGATGACTTCACAATACTTAAAAACTCAATAACTAAACTTAAAGGAAGCCTTGTTCTCCTAAATTCCTGGAAGAAATGATGAGGGTGCTATCATTTGTTATCACCTGCCTTAAAAAAAAAAATTCTCCGCTACAGTAAAAAAAGGTAAGGCAAAATCTCATTACTAATGAAGGAGCCACTTTATCTTGGGGGAAGAGACTATTTTCTATCACTTGGAAATCATACATTTACCCCATGAGGTACTATTCTAGGAAACATGAGACTCTAAAATATCTGTTGTAGAATACATTCTAGTAATGAGATGGGGTGAGAGGGATCTCTGCCAATCAGAGGTAAGAAGAAAAGAAGGAAGTAGGAAACAAATTCTGAAAAAGAATTCTAAGCAGGTCTCTAGCTACCCATAAAATGGTGGAAGAGAGAAGAGAAGCATTAGACGCAATTTAGAAAAAGAAATCATGCTCACATTTCTTTATCACAGACTAAGAGGATATAAGGAATGCAATAATAAGCCTGTAGGAATGTCACAATAACCCTGATTAAATACAAGACAAAATGTTGTGTGTTTTAAAAGAGTTTTTAACTACTGAAGAGTTAGGGAAGTTCTGAGGATTTCTGTAACCCCTCTGGAATAAAGCTTCACTGAAATCATTGATTGCTACCCATTTTTCTAAATAACTGCTTTATTCAGATATAATTCACACATCATTAAATTCACCTTTTTAAAGTGTACAATTTAGTGTTTTTTAATATATTCAAAGAGTTTTGCAGCCCTCACTGCTACTTAACTTCAAAACATTTTCTTCACTCCATAAAGAAACCATAAAACCTATCAGCAGTCACTCCCATCTTCCTCAAAGCTGCCCTAGGCAATCACTGTCTATTTTCTGTCTCTATATATTTTCTTATTCTGGATATTTCATGTAAATGGATCATATAATACGTGGCCTTTTATGTCTGGCTGTGTCACTTAGCATCATGTTTTCAATTTCATTTTTTATATTGTTAACTGATAGTCCATTGTATGGATACACTACATTATGTAGTCAATTATTTAGTAATAATTTGTTGAGGTCTTAGGGATCTTAAGATAAAAAAGACCTTGTTTTTAAGAAATCCGAGAAGTTTCAAGAAGTGAGAGATAGATAAAGAGAATAACATATCAATGGCCGACTTAAGGAACTGATGGAACACAAACTTCAGAATGGAAAATGAGGCTGGGAAAGACAGGCAGGAGCCAGACCATGAAAGGCATGAAGGGCCTGGTGCCTTGCCAAGTGATCTTGACTTGACGCTCTACGCAAAAGAGAACCTCACTTCAGGAAGAGCCTTCCCACCATTTTCCTTTTTCTCATCTTCCAACACCTACAGACAAAAATCCAAACCATAAATATACACACTCACGCCCATCTCAGCTAAATAAATTACTACTCATTCTTCAAAGCCCCCTCCAAAAAAGCATTCTCTGATCATCCTGTCAGTAAACACTCATTTTCTTTACAAGCTCTAACGGATTTTTCATACCTTTTTCATAGTATTTATCATACAATGATGAAAGCTAATGCAACTGCAATTACCCCCACTGGAGTATGATCTACTTAAGGGCAAGGATAGTATCAGATCGAAATCCAAGCAGTGTAGCTGTTGAATGAATACATGGAAAAATGTAATAGATTTGGTGGAAAGCAGGTCTCTCAGAGGATGCGAACACAGAAGAGCCAGTTTCAGTGAAGAGTGGTGTGGAGGTAAAAATACAGAACACTGACGGAAGAGGCACAAGCCTGGGAAGAGCACAGATGAGAGGTCACTGGCAGCTGGAAGCGGAGAAACAGATAGAGGTGATAATGGCAACTGAGCACCTGCCATGTGCCAGACAAAATACCTGTGCTTTATTACATTTAACTTTCTCAACAACCTATGAAGCAGTTATTATTAGCCTCATTTTACAGGAAAAGAAACAAGCTTGAAGAAGGAAACAAACAGTGGCAGAAGTAGGATTCTACAACCTATGTTTAATTGCAAAGGCCATGTGCATTCTTATCTGCCACATGCCACCCACCTTTATAAACTGTGCTTAGGATTGCACAAGCACATATATACTGTTGCTTTTATTTCTGACGTAAAAATACAAAAGTATGTAGCTGACTAATTATATCCTGAAATCCACCAAACTAAGTCATACTGACTATGAATAAATTCCACAGCCAAACTGGTTAAAATGGACATTTGATCATTACTCTTTAAAAAGAAATATCCACAAAAGTCTCCTCATCTTGCACCAGCAAATGAGCATTTATGTAAGGTTCCCTTTGGATATGAGTAGATGAGTAAATGTTCCAATATTTACTAATTTAAACAACTGTCTTTATTCACTCCAAGGCTGACTCAAAATTTGTCTTGAAATTGAGCGAAACATTTTAAACACAGCATTATAACTAAAGGCAAGGGCAAGAAAATAGTTTAAATTCAACATTATTGCAACAGATAAGAATATTATCTTTCATAATATCTGTAATTAGCAGGAACTATTTAGATGAGGATTTTTCATAACACTCTCTCACTACAGTTTATCATGAAATTTATCAATGTATACCATGTGTATTCAATGGCAATATAATTAGTAAGTGAAATACTGGTTTAGTGATACTACTGCTATGGGTATTTAACAATTACAAACAGGAAAAAAAGAAAGCTTAACTCAAAAACTTGCCTTTCTATTTAAAATAGCAAATAAAGCCTTGTGTTACAAAACAAATACATAAGCGCAAGCAAGGTTGGTGTATCATCTACTCAATAAAAAAGTGCCCCCAAATCTATGTCACTTGAAGCAAAAAAGTTGCAGCAGGCAAAAGAGCTCCTCAATTATTTCTTGCTTTTCAGAGCTAATGTAAATGACATCAAATACTTTTGGACAACTTTTACCAATTATAATTTCTATGTTGAAAAGTTTGTTTTTAAAAAACACAAAATGGTGCTAAATCTTTGAAATTACAGTCAACGGAGCTATTTCTGCCTGCCTACACTTGAGAACTCACCACATGTTCAACACTTTCTGGCAGCTAAACACAAAAAAAATACAAGGAAAAAGAGAGAGAGAGAAAGAGAGATCATCAGAAACTGCCCACATTGAAATTATCACATTGTTTTTCAAGCTTAATTTTTTTCCAAGCAGAATTATTATAATTTACATTAACAAAAAAAAGTAACTTAAAACTAATATTAATACATGCAGCATACTACAAAATTAATATTTATTCTTATGTTTACAGAAAAAATGAGCATCTATAGTGTAGCAATAACTTTCATGCATCAACATTCCTAAAAATAAAAAGCTAAAAATATGCTGTTAACTCCAAATAAGAATTTGAGCATAGTTCTTAAATAACTATTTTTGTATTATTAAAACATCTACTGAAATAACACTATTTTAAACTTAGTGATTAAAATAATTAAACATACCACTTGTTTTGCATGCATCTATTCCTTGAAAAAAATTTCCTTAAATAACTCTAATGACTATAAATCTCAAACATGCACAGTTTAAGAAAAAAAAGTTACTAAATCAGGCAAAACCAATACATACTTGGTTTCATCCATCACTTCTACTTCCGTAGGGGCTGTGATAGGTGCATTTGAACGTCCTGCAGTAGGGTCATCTGTGTTTAATTCTCCATTTGTAGAACTTACAACCTGCAAAAAAGAAAAAATACACACACAAACACACACACACACACACACACACACACACACAAAAGTAATAGGTTATACAATGATAAACAAAGTATTTAAATTAGAAAGTTAATATGAGGAACACAAAACAATTAGTATGCAGTTGTTCATAACTGAATATACTAATAGGTCTACATTTTATTAAGGTAAGGTCACTAATTATTTGCTTTGCAACTTACTTCCTTTTCATCTTGAAATCTGTCCTCTGGTTTTTAAGGCTAAGGCAATCAGTTCCCTCTTGTGTGCCAATATCTTTTGGTACCTTGCTACATCATGAATTACTTCCTTTGGAAACTTCAATATTGCTCCTTCCAATGGATCCTTCATTTCAATCTGTAATCATGCTCAGGTCTCACTCTCATGTTGCCCATTCATTCACCCAGTTGTTCAAGCTCCAAATCCAGAAGTTACTGTGATTCCACTCTTTGACTTAAACCATGAGCAGATCCTGTTAAATCCTCCCCTGACACACACCCCAAATCTAGTCGGTCCTCCCCACTCTATGACTACCAGATCTGCAGTCCAGACCACCATTATCTCTTGAGTGAAGAAGAGCAAAAACCTATTAACTGGTCTGCTTTTACCCGTGTCCACCTCCCATTAATGGACTGTCTACACAACAACCAAGGTGCTCCTTTTAAGATGTAAATTAGATAACACATAATTCTCTGCTTAAAGCTCTTCTAACGTCAACTTCCTGGTTTCATTTAAAATAAACATCCATACTTTTTACTCTAACTTACAAAGCCCCACAAGATCTGAATCCTGCCTACCTCTCTGATCTCATAGCACTTTCCGTTTGCTCACTAGCCTCCATCCAATGTCACGGTTATTTCCACCTTAAGGCCTTGGCACTATCTAGTCTCACTCCCTGGATTTCTTCTTGCTTATTGTCTGTCTCCTTACCTTTCAGATTCTCAGAGAACATCTCTAAAACAGGACTTTTCCAACATACAATCTAGAACTTCCATGCAGATACACTCTTACATGTTATACTTCACTTTTAAGTCTTGGTATAGCATTTATCCATGTTGATGTTTTTCTGATTGACTGATTGATGTGTTTCTTGATACCCACCCCCATCTCCATTAAAATTAAGCTCCATAACAGCAAGAGCCTTGTGTTGTTCCCCAAGAGATCTCCCCACTCTATCTGGCACAGAATAAGCACTCAATAAATACTTGTTGAAATAAATGAATACATGCATGCATGTATGAAATCTTTAAGCAAGATAAAAACCATAACAAAACTCCCAAATTCTCTTGGTCCTACAAAGTGACCTTACTGTCTTATCTCTTGTTTTCCTCCAAACTTCTTGAAAACTATTGTCTTAATTTACCACTTGCATTTTTATAAAATTCTCCGTTTATTCCTTAACTCCTCCCAAACTACACTCTGTCCCTACATCAGAACTCAAATAAGAGTTTATTTGAAGGTTGCCAATGATTCCTAGAAAATATGTTAATAGTCTTTGTTCAGTCTTCATTTGCCTGTACATCTCCCTATGACTTGGCACCAGCTAATAACTTTGGAGTAAGACGAATCTAGATTCAAAACCTAGTTCTACCACTTACCAGCTATGTGACCCTGGAAAGACATCTTACCTTGCTAAACCTCAGTGTTCTCAACTATGAAATTGGAAACAGAAGTATCCATTTAATAAGGTTGATATCAGGATGAAATGAAATTAATATATAAAGCACAGTGACTGGCATATAGTAAGAGTTCAACAAATGGTGGCCATCATTATTACTGTCAGTCTGACCTAAAGTGTGGCTTCAACTGTCATCTCTATGTAAAGGATTTCCTGAGCCTAACCACTCACCCACATGGCCAGTTAGCTAGACCAAGTTTGGCACCTTACTCAGTATTTCTAAAACCAAATTTATCATACTTCCTTTTAAATCTGTTACTTTCCCTATAGTTCCTATTTATATTAAAGCCCTAGCCTCTTCCCAGACCTCCAGGCTCAAAATCTAAGAATCATTTTTAATGCTTTCTCTACCTGATCTCTTTATAATGTAACAAGGGCTTAAGCATCAGAGTTGACAGGTGACTACTAGACTTAAGACTTGCATGTACGGAAGCCCATATTTCTAAAACTTAAGTTCTAAGAGGCTACAACACGTCAGGCACTGCTCTAGGAACTTGTAATAGCATAGTAAACAAGAGAGACAAACATCCCTGCCCTTGTGGACTTAATAGTCTAGTTTGGAGAAATATGCTCTCTCCCCACCAACTCAAGAAGAATAACCAGAAATCAATCAATGTATCTAGATTAAGTCTGATTTATATATATCCTATATGGAACAAGTACTTAGAAATGCATTTGTGCCTACAGCTAAAAATATAAAACTGCCTTCATCATCTTTAGAGGCAATCCAATGGGAGGAATACTCCTATGTCTAAATCGCCCTCTCTGCTTCTGTGGCACCTGCTTCCTCCTTTCTGTCATTCTATTGATCTCTGTGGCTCTGTGTCAATTTTTTCTCTTAAAATTCTCCCTCTTTCTGAACACATTAAAAAATACTTATTTGTTGTAATTACTGAATATAATTGGGCTCTTTATTCTTAATTTTTAAAATGTCAGAGCCTCTGCAATGAACTGGAAAGGAATTAGAAAGCAGAATTCTTATCCTATACTTTTGTATTCTCCACCACCTTTAACTAGCAGAGTGCCTTGCATGTAGTGGATAATCGAAATAGTTCACAGAACAATTTCCACTGTTCGTTCCTTAACATAATTATTCAATGGGTTTCTTTTCCCACTTTTGTTCAATGGCCCTAAATAGGTGGAAGGAGGCCCCCTCAACTTATAGGCAGCTCCCCAAAAGTGTCTTCCCCTACTTAAGCAGCACAAATGAAAATTTGAAACTCAAGTACTCTAAATTTCCAGAAACAGTATCTATATATGCATTATAATTATAAAATCTGATTTATGTCACTTCACACACAGTCATAAGTGACTTTAATAGTCTTTATTTTAGTGAAATGTTTCAAGTTTCATTCTTCCTGGCTGATCAGAACCAAATCAAAAGGAAGTAACATCTGACTTTATGAATTTTTTTAATGTAATTTTCCCTGGGCTTCCCAGATTCCCTAACCCTCTGAGTAAAGGCCAATGTATCCCAGGGTCAGAAGAGAATCAATGTGGTGACAGAGTTCTGTGAAGTTGACCCACTTAAAAGTAGTGATGTGACAATGTATCACAGCATTAAAATTGTTTCCACTTAAGAAAACTAGTGGTCTTTTTGCAAACAGATTTTAGAGGAAGAAACAAAGACATAATATTATAAATAATGTGTCAATATTTTCCTGGAAACCAAAATTTGGCTTATTTTTGTAAGCCAAATTTTGAAGAATGATTCCATTTACGTGACATTTCTAGAATTATAACTCACACTAGAACATAAGAGTCTCTGAAATATTAGTGTTTATCAGGCTCCTTAACGAAAGTATATCTAAAAATCACAGATGCCTTGAGGTTTGACATTGCAAAAGAAAATTCTGGGGTTTTGTTGCTGCTGTTCTTGTTCTTAAAGAAAATTTCTGTTATTCCCACTTGATAAGAAACTTAGGGCAATTCTTGTTTTAAGAGGTTTATAAAAAAGGCAACTAGGCCAAGTTTTACTATCACTGTATCAGAGTTGAAGGGGAGGCGGTGGGGAAACAGTGTGCAGCTAAGGGTGGGAGAAAAACAATGGTCCATTTAATGGCTGCTTGCCCAATCTAATTCCAAAAGAAGTCATTCTCATGGACTTGAGTACAAAGATAACACATGGTGTCTTTGTGATCAACCATGTCAAAAGGCCAATTAATACAGTTTCCAAATATAATTAATTCAAATTAGTTACACTACTATCTTCCTAATTTGTAGTCTTGAAGCATGTTACCAAGCGCTCAGTAGAGGCACAATATATTAATTAACCAGATCTTCATCTATCCAATAAATATATTAGAAATATTAAAAGATTATCTATTTTACTTACCCACTCAGCTTTTTCTAAAAGTCATCTATAAGAAAGCACACTAGTAAATAAGATATAATTAAAAGAGTAACTTCCAAAGAGTTTATTGGAGCTGTGCTAGAGTTCACATAACTATACAAAACCAACTTTCTAACATATTCTAAAAGCTATAGAGTTAGTTACAATTAATATTCTTGATATTCCAACTGATAATCCAAAGGCCCAGTGACATTCTCACTGACTTTCAACAAACAGAAACCAAAACGGATTCTCAGTCTAATGTTCACTTACAGAAGTATTAAGCAGAGCACTCTATTCTTTGAGTATTTCAGTCTTTCGAGATGTGACTGTAAATGTTACTGGCAAAGTGCTCAGTTCCTTAACTTGAGATATCTGGTTTTCTTTAATTAACAATAATCTTTTGATGTTCACACTACCTGCCCTTTGTTGCAAAACTCCTATTTATCAAAGCTCCCCCCATCACCTCCTTGGAGCAGTTCTCTAAGGGTTACTTGACAGGCCGCCTTCTGGGCTTGATGTCCTAAAACTTCCTGCCGAATTAAACATAACTCTAAACTTTTAGGTTGTGAATATATATTTTTAGTCAACAAAACCACAGCATTTAAAAAGTCTCCTGTCTTTTGCTTTGGGAAAAGCGAGCTCAGTTTACACTATATTCTCTTCCCTACTACAGTAGTTATTAAAATCTTTCTTTACTGCCAGAAAAAAAAAAAAAAAAAAAGAATATCGAAACAAATGCGTAATGCTGATTTACCCCAATTATAACTAAACAAGGAATTCCCTAAATAAAAAGGATGAACTGGAAATTATTTATGTAATAAAGGCAGCAACTACTCCCCTTCCACAACCTCCCTCTCTTACTCAGACTTCAGTACCCCAGAAAACAATGAATAGAAAGATATGACTGTTCTAGTCACTCAATTCTTTTCCTTGTTAGTACCTCAGTATTTTCAAAGACTTGATAAAGAAAACTGAAACTGGTTATCTGAAACATTTTAGAAAGGTCTGCATTAACAATTAGCATGATGGAAAACTGACTCAGATATGACATCTATTACTCCTCTGACTTTTAATCACATATGTTTTCTTACCGTTTCAGAATACATTTGTCTAATTCTTTTTCTGTTATCATCACCTGTATCTGTATTTCTGAAGTGACACCGACTAAAATATCAGACTGCTTATTACAACAATTAACGTTATTCTTACATTTCGTAATGTTATTCTGGCTGCATAACACATCTGCGCCACTTGTGATTCTGTCCTTTTTTCCCCAGTGTCACATTGTTCCTTAAATGCAAAGCAAAGGAGCTTTCCAAACAATCAGAAGGTATCCCATACCATGTAAAATAGTAGTGCCCTTAACAGCTGTCTTCTTCCCTCTGCTTGCCATGCCTTCTCAGCTTTCTTTGGATCAGATTTTTAGTTAGCATCGAGCTCCATGGACTGTGTTACAGTGAAAGGCTCAACACAGTGGAATTAGAGACTAGTACTATCTGCTGCCAGCGGTACATTTTAAAACCTAATTTTGGAAATCCTGATTTGCCAGGTAGAAACATATCAAAAAGGGATAACTGACCCATCCCTTTCCCTCAACCCCCATACCCAACTAAATTCTATCTTCTAATTATCTTTCAAGTCCTTTTATTTCTCTTCATCTCCACTACCCATCATCTCTCCTCAGCTGTGGACTTTTGAGAGTTGTGTCCTTGCCTTAGACTTGTCTCCCTTCAATCTAGTCTCCAGCAAAAGTAAGCTTTGTAAATACTAACCTAATCAAGTTAGTTCTCTATCTAATTCTCTTTATGGCTACCCAATACCCTCAGACCAAAGTCCAAATTTAATAACAAGACCTTTTAGGTCCTTCACTATTTGCCTCCTGCCTACCTGTCAGTCTCATTTCTCAATACGTACCAGCTTGACCAAGTTGCATTTAATTCCTCAATCTGTCAATCTCTCCTCCACTGTCTTAAGTATGTTGTTTTCTCTGCCTGGTACACTCCTTTCTTAACCCCTTCTACGTTCTTCGATTGCCAAGCCCTACTGATTCTTCACTGAAAATGTGTGAAAAAATAGAATATAAATAATACCATTTTTTCCAAGAAAACTTACTTAACCCGCTAAACCCAAGTTAGGTGCTTCTACTATATATTCTCATAGCACCTTGTACTTTCTCCAGTTACCACACTGCCTGTTTATTAGCCTTTCCCAGTAACTGAAAGCTCCATGGGGACAGGCACCATATTTGTTATTCTCCCTTTTATTCAAAGAACCTAGCACAGCGCCGAGCACCTAGTAGACATTTATATATATTTGCTGAATAATGAATAGCCAAGAAACTGAAAGTGGTCGGTCTAAGCTTCTCAGCCATATTTATTACCAGTGATTCTAAGGGGAGCAGGAGGGGGCATACTTGTTCCCCTAAGAGCTTTCCCAAAACAAATAAAAGCCTAGAACAACAACAAAAACAAACAAACAAACAAAAGCCAAGAACAGATTCAAAATAAACTCTTTAAGGTATTTGAATATTATTCTTAGTCTCTTAAGTGGGAAAAGTTTATCAAATGTATAGCATTATCCTTCTGGTTAGTAAATTAACATGATTTCACTAAAGAGACAGAATAAAATTAGATAAATCCCATTTCACAATGCATTCATTTGGCTGTATCTCTATACTTCACTTCTCAGAGATGGATAAAAATACTAGTCAAGTTTCTTAATTTGCAAAAGCAATAGATTATTCTACTATTTAGTACTTCCTAAGCCCCAGCCTCTATGCTAAATACTTTTTAAAAAAATGCTCACAACAAAACCATGAGGTAGAGCTATTATTATCTCCATGTCACTGATGAATAATCTAAGGTACAGAACTTGAACTTATGCTTATGCTGCTCACCACAATTAAATCAACTTGGTAACCTATATGTCTGATCTGTAATAATATACATAATAATTGTGAAAAGATAAGGAGTTCAAATGTAGACTCCAGGGCTTCCCTGGTGGCGCAGTGGTTGAGAGTCTGCCTGCTGATGCAGGGGACACAGGTTCGTGCCCCGGTCTGGGAAGATCCCACATGCCGCGGAGCGGCTAGGCCCGTGAGCCATGGTCGCTGAGCCTGTGCGTCCGGAGCCTGTGCTCCGCAACGGGAGAGGCCACAACAGTGGGAGGCCCGCGTACCGCAAAAAACAAACAAACAAACAAAAAAATGTAGACTCCAACGTGCAGTTCCTATTAAAAGAACATGTGAAATAATGAGTATCTGAGGATTTTTCTGTAGGTCCAGTCAAAAAGGCAAGAGGTGCTGGTATACATTTTATTAACAGATACTAACCTACTTATTTTGGAAATGTCTTTCCTGAGAAACTATTTGATGATATGCCCTTAGTATCTGTTGAGGATAATTTTTTCAATTGCCATTTAAAGTCTTTATATTTCTTGCAAAGCTAATACTTGAAACTTTGTCCAACAGGTGGTTTAAGAACCATAGAACAAAGAACCTCAAGGCAAATTCTACTCATACTTTTGTATTAGTAAAAAGATTTTTCTCTTTATCAGATAATGAGAATGAAAGAACACATTGTTTTCCTTTCTTCCTTCATTCAAAGTCAAATATAGTATTCAATTATCGTAATAATCATATTAGCACAGATTTAAGGCACTTTTATTTCCTCTATTATTAATTTTTAAATTACAATTTCATTAGTCCAATTATACCAGTGTCATATTATAATTTTTCAAATTTTGAAAGTGGGTAGGAAAAAAATTATAAATAAATTCAGCATTTTGGAGTGGGGCAAGATTCAGGCATGATCTTACTTAGGCTGCTAGCAAATTCACCATGACAGTAAAACTACCTTAATGTTCATCACATCAAGTTAGTTAATTCAGGAAGTAAATGAAAAATAGTGTAAAATTTTTTGTCTTACTTATGTATTACCAGAATTCTAGTAAGTAAACTGATCACTTACGGAATATTAGAATGAAGCCAGATGTAATCTCTACAAGGCAGAAAAGTTTTAAAGAGATGAGCAGAGTTGAAATATATCTTTGAGACCATGTGAAAAAATAGAACAAAGTTTTTGAGTGATGAGCCAATAATCAAACTCATTCTCCCTTTGATAGTCCAAAGAGATCCCATGAGCCATCTTTGGGAATTCCACAAAGTAAGAAAAAACTAAAGATAAATTTGTGGTAATGGTACAGAAGTGGTAGGAAAGCTTTCTAATAGTATCTTAATTGTTACAGATTTCCCTGAACACTGAGCAAGACACCTGCTATAAAAACATACAACACTTAGAAACACGTAAACATACAGATACATACACAATCCAGTTTGTGTTTATGGGAATTAAACATAATTTTCTCAATTAACTTTCCAGTGATATGAATTTGGGTGACAAAAAATTTTACATTTCAGGCACCCTTGCCTCTGCATCCCTCACTCTAGACTTTGACAGTGCTATTCAACTACTTCTGTTACACACATGACTGAAAGTTCCATAGACTACAAAGTTTTTAAAAAAATATTTGGTTTCACAATTTAAATTACCTCTAAAAGTTAAAGATGGGAAAAACATGATAACTAGTAAGAACTGATCTTTTAGAATTCAAATCAAGAAAGAATAAAACCCAAGCATAGATTCAGATTACATATATGTGTGTGTGTGTGTGTGCGCGCATATATATATATGTATGTAGATGTATATATATATATACTAAGAAAAATGCAGATTTGGTAAAACATAATAGAAAATTGTTCAAGTGGAAATATGTGGAGAAAAAAAATTAAATCTCGGTTCTAGATTGAAATGGATTGAGATAACATTTATCATCTCAAATACTTTAAACTAGCATTCAGATTACCTTAAACTGACATTTTAAAAAGAATCTCAGTAATCTTTTTCTATTTTTATAATACATACAAAAGGTTAAAATTTAGGGGAACATGTGAGGGCAGAATATAGTAGCTATCTCTAAATATATAGAAAAGGGGGAAAAAAGGAACACATCAAAAAGTATAAGGAACAGCTTTAAATTTTTGTAAATATCCAGAAAATTGAGGGAAATATTTAATAAATACTTGTCCTTGAAATTATTTTCTCCATGTGCTATTTTCTCCAAGTACAAACAAAATATATCATGATGAAATTAGGGTCATGTTTATTTGACCAATTCATCAGAAAGTACATTTGAAGGACTGAGGATGAAAAAGTTAGATATCTACTTAACTAAGTTTGAAGGAGGCAAAATCAATGAAAGGGAAAAGATATAAAAAATGTTCTATTACTTAAAGCATGAAAAAAGACTGAGCTTATTACTGGAAAATCAAGTTTAACACATATTTCAATACATTTTGTTTTTCTAACCTATTGTGAGTACAACTTACTTAAATACTGCTGCATATGCTTGCAAAAATGAACAAAGGCAAAATCTTAGTATCCCTGGTGGTCTTGCTAGACCATGTTAATTCTGCTTTTTGGTTAAATACAAAGGAATAGAATTATGGAGGTTCAGCAACAAGTTTTTCATTAGGATATGAAATCATGCCATGAGTTCCAAAAAGGGTTAGTTGTATAAATTTGGGAAATAATCACTCATGCAAAAATCAGAAAATACCTGTACCGAGCCACCATGTCTGTCTGCTGCAAGGTGAGCTCTCAAATGATGGGGATTTGCCTGCTGGGAGTCCCAAGCTGCCCTGTGGTCTGCCGACTGCCATTTATTTAATGCATGTGGCATGCATGGAAGAAGAGAAACCCAAAATGTTAAACATCTCATCCTTATAATATAGAAAACAAACGTATAAAAGGAAATTTAAAATACCCTTACTATTCTGAGTCACAGATGCAGTTATCTTTGCATACTGAACATGGAGAGATTTCAGCTAAAATGCTACAATAATGTAATGATCAACCACAAAAATAAAATAGAATCACAGAATTTTAGAAGTGAAAGGACTTTAGATATCATAGACTCCACTCACTAACTTTATAAAGTTAACAAAAACTAGAGAGGTAAAAATGACGTGGTCAAGAAAGTACTCCAAATAAACCATGAAATGTTTTTAAAAGCTATCCACTATATTTTCTTACAGTAGAGGTCCCCATTAGTTTTCTGATGAGGAACTACTTCTAGCAAGGTGAAAAAAAAGATAGTACTCAAATAGCCATACTTAAGGTCCCAGAAAACTTTTCTCTTCTTGCTTAGTACCCTGTTTCTGATTGTGAGGATAATACAAGAAAACAGAAAAATTCTTTGAAAAGCGAGAAGTGCTATAGAGAATACCAAGAGGATATGGTAAACAATTTTTTTAAGTGACAATCTTACATATATGAATCTCTTTGCCTCCTTGATCTTTTTATCTGGTTCAAATTAAGAAACCCATTTCCATGAAATAGGCTGATAATTCTTGAAGCTTTTAGATGACTTGGCAAACTTGTATGGCAATAACCACAAACTAATAATAATCTAGTAACAGAATTAGGAGTAACTGCTTAATAGGGGTCAATTTCTATGTTTCAGGAAAATGTGGACAGCACTAATAAGAAGAGGGGGAAGGTATACAATATTTAAGTTTCTATTACATGTTTGGTTCTGCATTAGCTGCTTTATATGTGTTATCTCATTTTTGAGATAGATAGTATCACCCTCATTTTACTGATGAAGACACTGAAACATTAAATACTTCTCTAAGGTCATAGAGGTAGCAAAGAGTACACAAAGGATTCAAACTGAGAGCCTACTGCTCTTCCAAAATTACTACCTAGCTCCTTATCACAATTACATTATGTTCTAAAGACTTCAGGGCTCTTTCCTTTCTTTTTCAACCAAAGTAAGGAAAATCTTGCCAAAAAGTGCCAAGTACACTGGGCTATACGGAGCCTAAGTATATAAGGAGCCAGAGTAACCCTTTAGGGGAAGAGATGTTGAAATCAAGTGGACACAAAGAATAAATGTTCCGGCACTAAACTTCCTAAATTAAACTGTACAACGAAAAACTACATTCTGTGGCATGAAATATGTCATCAAAATAATTATGACAGTTCTATAATATCTTTTCATTAAATCTTCCAAATTTATCATCAGAATTTAGCAGATTTGTAGGTTAAAGTGAAATAAATTAGACAAGACCAAATCTTAACAAGATGAAAGAATGAAAATCATACTAAAAGAGAGTCAAAGATCTAAATGTTGCCTAAGACGGCAGGCAACATTTGGGAACCACGGACCTTTTAAGAAGACAGTAAGAGCTATGCAACCTCGCCTCAGGATAAACATTTGCGCATGCACCCAATATTTTCTGTAAAATTTCCAGATTCCCTGAACTTCAACAATTGACTCTAAGTTACAATTGTTTATCTGGGGACATTACAAAGGTTTCAGACATTTAAAGAATTAACCTTTCTTCTTTTGGGATTGTGAACTATGGGTTTATCACATGACTTAAGCTGTTTACTGCATCACAGATAGTTAAGAAATTTTTTCTAGATATACAATGTTTCTATCATGGTAAGAATCTGCATGTCCTGGTTTCAAATTCAATATATAAGCTATCCTAAAGGATTTCCTGAGAAAAAAACTGACTCCCTACATTTAGTGCAACAAGTACTACATCAACAAAATATGGTTCCCACCCTCAGTGAGCTGGCAATCGAGCTAGCAAGATATATCTGAAACATGTAGAAAGTTAAACTTTAAAACATTTAAATTTATTTCAACAAAAATTTAATTCAACAATAAAAGAAGAGTTTCACTTATTACAATACCTAACAGCTCAAGTGGAGATCTTCACAGAACATGAATTACTGATCTTCTTCCATGTACATTTGAGAAATTAACTGATTTATAAAACACAAACTCCAACTTTTGATTTCTCCCATTTCTTTCTATATACAGCATCTTATCAGAGTACTGAAGCTATCAACAAGTTGTAATTTATATTGGAAGTAATTTATATATAAGACCCTTTACTATCCCAATTTTTTAAGGTGAAATTATAAAACTAATCTTTTTAAATTCTCTATACTTTAAAGCATAATGTTAAATATTTCTTAAATGCAGCATTTTATTTGGCTATTACTTTTAATAAGTTGTTTTTCCTTTGATTTCATTTCTTATTTAACCCTCATCTGAACCCTGATGGGATACAAAAAGGATAACACACTATCCTTCTCCAAAAAGGGTTATAACCAAAAATTCTAAAGGCCCTGTTTAACTCGGTGACAGCAAAAATTTTTATGTCAAAAGGGTTCAATAAACCTTCTTTATACAAAAATGAGAAGAGTGAAAACGTTGCTCAAAAATTTCAACAGCTTCCAATATACCTTACCCAGGAAATACAAACTCTTCAATGAATCTTCTATGCCTTGTCTTGAACCTACTCTCTGCTCCAAGCCAACTGCTTATTTCTCCTTAAACACATTCTACATTTTTAAACTTCTGCTTTATATTTTTTACTGTTCACTCTCCCCAAAATGCTCTTATTCCTTCACCTGCCTTTAAAAATTCCATTCATTCTTCAGGCTCATCTCAAAAGCCACCTTTGCCATAAAATCTTTATAGATCCTACATATTCCAATGATCCTCCTTGGCACTTTATTAATGTATTTCCTATGGTAGAGTTTATTCTGCATTGTAATGTAGTTATTTGTGAACTTACTGTAATAATGATAACAGTAATACCAGCCACGAGAGTTGAGACTTAATGAAAGCTTACTATATGCTAGGAATTAAATGCATTATTTTTATTTTATAGATGAGAACTGAGGCTTTGAGTGAATGAGTAATCTGCCCAGGGTCAAGCCATATCCAGGTATGACTGATTCCAGAGGCTGAGAGAGGTCTTAGCCACTGATTACAAAATCATTTCTTACAGGTTATATGTTTTCCTTACTTCTCAATTTCTGCAATGTGGAGAATAGTAGCTTTCAAATAACAGGAACTCAGTAAATAATTTAGTACACAAAACTAGACTATAGTTAGAAAGACAAACTGCTATTACAATTCATTCCAACAGGGTATCCAAATACTTCCATTCTAACAGAATATCAAACATTGCTCAAAGTTTATTATACTAACTTATACCACTAATTAGGATTTATGATTAAACATTTTTAATGTGAACATTAGGGGAAAGAGTCTAGCTATTGAAAATATATGCATTTTCTATCCTTAATATGTGTGTATATAGTCTGCTTTATAAAAGAAAAAAATATGTATTTCAATCCTTCAATACGTATTACAAGTATGTATACACACACATGCACACGCAAATGCACACACATATAAAGCTGTCATCTGCGCATGATAAAACACCAAATATATTTATAAACTGTGAGAAGGTAATACAGAAGCAAATTAAGACATTTCATATCTAAAAGGGCAGCAAACCTGATTTTTGGATTGTTGTATCTTATCTCTGTGTTGATGTGCTTCTCTGTTTGATGACAGAGCAGGATCTTGCTGAACTGCACCCACTGGAGTAGGCTACAATACAATAACAATTAGAATCAATGCATTCTATTTCAGAACTCTTATTTAAAATTATTTAGCTACTTAACATAATCAAGAAAAAAAAATAAAAGACACTGTTAAATAAAGTAAGGCCTTAAGAAAAGATATCTTTCCTAAAATATGTTGTTAAATACAACAAAGAGATTATAGCTACTTTTTAAAGTATTTTCAAAATATTTACATACTTCATCAAGTATTTATTTTTATACCAACAAAAGACCTTCTAATACTGTCATTACTTTTAGGTTACTTTTTCATATTAAAAAATGAAAGTGGGGCTTCCCTGGTGGCGCAGTGGTTGAGAATCCGCCTGCCGATGCAGGGGACACAGGTTTGTGCCCCGGTCCGGGAAGATCCCACATGCCGCGGAGCGGCTGGGCCCGTGAGCCATGGCTGCTGAGCCTTTGCGTCTGGAGCCTTAGCTCCGCAACGGGAGAGGCCACAACAGTGAGAGGCCCGCATACCGGAAAAAAAAAAAAAAAAAAAAAAAAAAAAGAAAGTGTATTTGTTTATGTTTCTCATTTCCAAAGCCAATATATAAACAGAAAAAATTATTTTAAGAAAATTAAGGGAATAATTTTTTAAATAAGCTAATAAAATTGCTTACTGTCAATATTTTAGCTCAGAAGAGGCTTATATAAAATTTAAATTTTCAAATAATTCAAAACTTCATATAAATACTTTAATCAAAGTATTCAGATTTGCATTTTAGATATCATATATATTCAAATCACTTTGGAGTTTAGAAAAGTACAGATTAAATGCTTAAATAAGTCAGTTGTTCAAAAACACTTGAATCTGAGAGTTCAGCAGTTCCAAATTAGGAAAAAAATTTGCTAACCGTGAGCCATAATTATAGAAAATTTTGTAAGGCATTCTTACTTATTTAAAAAAAAAAAGACTAGTGAGAATACATATTTGATTTTCTGGAAGTCACCTCTTCAAAGAAAGAATTTAATGATAACTTCATTTAAGTAATGACACCCATCCCACAGTTATGATCAAGACAATTTTTTTTAACTATGAAAACTTGGTACAGTTTTAAAAACCCAAACATGCTCCAATATATAAGTATCAGTCTATTCCAAGATAACCTAAAACTGCTAGAATAATTAACACATATTTTAAAATTACAAATGTTTTGAAAGATGACTAAAGGAAAAAAACTAGCTGATCTTTTAAAAGTAATCACTAGAACATTATATTTTTAAAAAGTATATTTGACATTAAGAACTAAATCAGAAGTAAAAAGTTCAAAATAACTCATCACTCTAAAAAGTAGACTCCAAATGTAAGGTTTTTACAAAATTCAAAGAATAATTTTTATATTATGCTACCTGAAACGTCCATAAAAAAGAAATAAAATGAACCCTTTAAAAATTTATTTATTCTCAATTCTAAAATGTATATGGAACCACAAAAGACCCTGAAATGCCAAGGCAATCTTGAGAAAAAAAAGAACAAAGCTGGAGGTATCACACTCCCTGATTTCAGACTATACTACAAAGCTACAGTAATCAAATCAGCATGGTACTGGCACAACAACAGACACATACGTCAGTGGAGTAGAACAGACAGCCCAGAAATAAATCCACACACTTGTGGTCAATTAATCTATGAAAGAGGAGGCAAGAATACACAACGAAGAAAAGACAGTCTCTTCAATAAGTGGTGATGGGAAAACTGGACAGCTTCATGTAAATGAATGAGATTAGAACATTTCCTAACACCATACACAAAAATAAACTCAAAATGGATTAAAGACCTTTATCTATGAAACCATAAAATTCCTAGAAGAGAACATAAGCAGAACACTCTTTGACATAAATTGTAGCAATATTTTTTAGATCTGTCTCTTAAGGCAGAGAAACAAAAGCAAAAATAAACAAATGGGACCTAATTAAACTTAAAAGCTTTTGCACAGCAAAGAAAACCCTCAACAAAATGAAAAGACAACCTACTGAATGGGAAAAAATATTTGCAAATGATATAACCTACAAGAGGTTAATATCCAAAATTTATATACAGCTCATACAATACCAAAAAAGACAAAGGACCCAATTAAAAAATGGGCAGACAACCTGGATAAATATTTTTCCAAAGAAAACATACAGATGGCTAACAGGTACATAAAAAAATGCTCAACATTGCAAATTATCAGAGAAATGCAAATCAAAACCATAATGAGATATCACCTCACACTTGTCAGAATGGCCATTATAAAAAAGACAAGACATAACAAGTGTTGGTGAGGATATGGAAAAAATGGAACCCTTGTGCATTATTGGTGGGAATTTAAATTGGTGCAGCCACTATGGTAAACAGTATGGAGATTCCTCAAAAAACTAAAAGCAGAACTGCCATATGATCCAGCAATTCCACTGCTGGGTATATATCCAAAGAAAATAAAAACACTAATGCACCCCAATGTTCATAACAGCATTATTCACAATAGCCAAAATACTGAAGATATGGAAGCAACCTAAGTGCCCAACGGATGAATGGAGATGATACAGATATAGATACACACACATACACACCTCCACACACATATATATGAATATTACTCAGCCATAAAAAAAAGAATGAAATTCTGCTATCTGCAACAATGTGGATGGACCTAGAGTACTATGCTTAGTGAAATAAGTCAGAGAAAGACAAATACTCTGTTATCACTGATATGTAGAATCTAAAAAATAAAACAACCAAATGTATATAACAAAATAGGAACAGACTTACACATATAGAGAACAAACTAGTGGTTACCAGTGAGGAGAAAAAAGTGGGGAGGGGCAAGACAGGAGTATGGGATTAAGAGACAAACTACTATGTATGAAATAAATCAGCAATAAGGATATACTGTACAGTGCAGAAAAATATAGTTATTATTTTGTAATAACTTTAAATGGAGTATAATCTATAAAAATATTGAATCACTATGTTGTACACCTAAAACTAATATAATATTATAAATCAACTATACTTCAAAATAAAAAATTATTTGTTCTCAACTCTTTTTAAATAAAGGATCTGTACTATGAAAAAGAAGGTTAAGTACTACAAATAATCTTTTATTTTTATTATATAGCCTAGAGTACTCACCAACTGCTTACCAATCCAGTCATATTCATAATCAAACATATACCCTTTTCGATCAAACAAGTCAGTAAAAAGTTTTCTTAGGTAGTCATAGTCTGGTTTTTCAAAAAAATCTAGCCTTCTTACATAACGAAGATATGTTGCCATTTCTTCTAGAAAGGAAATAAAAATTTTCTCTCATTAAACTTTCTAATACTCATTAATAATAAAATTATAAATATCTAAAAGTACAGGGTATTATAAAAACATGAAAAAGTAACAAAATTCTAAAATTTAAAATATTGTGAACTTAATAACAATGAAATTAAAAGGGGGAAGAAGGGAAGAAAGGAAATAGGGACAAAAGATAAATCAGAGATTTAACAAACATTATTTTTGCTTCAATTCATTAGGAAAGGCTAAAATTTTTATTTTACATTATTTTTAATAGAAACCTTGGACAGTATTCAAGGTTGAAATAGAAACTTAATAATGCATAATTATTTAATCACAAAACACCATACTAAGCTCATATTTTTAAAAACTTATTTTAAATACTGATAGGAATTGATTTATAAATGAAAGCATTTGTACTACCTTGCTTGATTTCCTTTAGAATCAGTGACACTAACTGACCAATAGAAGATTCAAATTCTTAACCTTGGCTAAACGGTATTCTAATCAACTGACCTAGCAACATAAAGCTATAACAGATTCAGGAGGACAGTTTAATTCTTCTCTTAATTTCTGGTCATAAATGTAATAATTATTTTGTAATACATAAACCTTTGCATGATATTATAATTCCCAAATATATCAGAGATATGTATTTTTTTAAAGGTCATATTTTCCAGAAGTAAAAGAAAGAAAAAGCCATAAAAATCAATAAGCAAAATGGTCAGCAATTAGTAAAACAGTGTTTAACCATCAGAGCACATAAAAGCACTATCATAAGAGATGGTAGGTTACACCTAGCTGCTTTTTTGATCCAATTTATTCATGGCAGCTAATAAGAAAAGGATCACCCATAGCCTAACAGGTATCAAAGTAGCATCCAGTGACCCAGTCACATGGTGACTCTCCCACTATTCCACTTTCTAGCTAATCACCTGCCTAATTTACTTTGGCACCCCCAGTTTTCCTGCAGAAATTTGTATAAGCTTCGTCATAAGGTATAGCCAATCTGCCTACACCTAAACTGTCAGTACTATCAACCGATTTTTTCTTTTAATCTTCCAGTTCTAGATGTTATAGCAAGAAAGCAAAATACATAATTAAAGTTTACTGTCAATGAATAATAAAAGCAAACCTGAAAAAGGGCTACCTGAGATTATGCTGCTGATACTATTACAATAATAATGCCAGCACTGTACAGGAGAACCTGTAAATACTGAAGTGAGATATAAGCTCCATCTTATATCTTCAAGTTTGGTTCTAATTTAATGTTATTGCCTAAATCACAACAGGTATTTTAACACATTAGGGACACATTATTCTTATCCCTTAATTGATTTAGGAATCGTAAGTAAATTTTTGTTGATTTCACGTGAGTTGCCAAAAATCTACATGAGAGCAAATCTATCTTCATAAAGCTCCCCAATACAAAATTAGCCTAAAAGTAGTAAGGTTAGTAAGATTTTACTGTACTTGGAAAACTAGACTAAATCATACATCACATACCTCCTTTGAGCTTGACATTGAGACTCAAATGACTAATATTGGATACCAAAACTTTAGTTAGTTTTTCTAAGCACATATTTCAACTTATTAAAAGTATGCTATTGAAGAAAATATTACTTTAGCTGGTACTGGTCAACACTATTAAAAGATGAATTTTCCTCCATTAATACCATTTTACAAAAGCAAATATACACATTGCCCTGTGGTCTGTGTATCAAATGCTGACACCTTTTTTTTCGTTTTTTAAATTAATTAATTAATTTATTTATTTTTGGCTGCGTTGGGTGTTCGTTGCTTCACACAGGCCCTCTCTAGCTGTGGCGAGCAGGGGCCACTCATTCTGGTGCACGGGCTTCTCATTGCAGCAGCCTCTCTCGCTGTGGAGCATGGGCTCTAGGCGCACGGGCTTCAGCAGTTGTGGCACATAGGCTCAGCAGTTGTGGCTCGCAGGCTCCAGAGCTCAGGCTCAGTAGTTGTGGTGCATGGGCCGAGCTGCTCCACGGCACGTGGGATCTTCCCGGACCAGGGATCAAACCCATGTCCCCTGCATTGGCAGGCGGACTCCCAACCACTGTGCCACCAGGGAAGTCCTGCTGACATCTTCTGAATCATGTTTTAAGCATGAAAAAAGTACTTATCAACTTAAGCAACGAAAATGAACAGTTCTAGTTTTCTGTGTATAATAAGCACATGTATCAAGCAGCATTATTCATTACCTGGAAAATTTTCACATAACACTTCTATTGGTGTGGCTCGTTTTGTATCTCCAATTTTCTGATACCTCTCTTTTAATGTGTCAGCCTAAAACAGAAAGAAAAAGAATCTTGAAACATAATTTTAAAATTAAATACGTGGAAGAGAGTATCTTAATATATTAACAATTTATGAAATTCAATAAGGAAACACAAAAACAATTACCTTTAAACCTTGCCAAGGAAGACTGCCTCTCAGAAAATACATGAACATATGACCTAAAGCTTCTAAGTCATCTCTTCTACTTTGTTCTGAAATATAAGAGAAACATAAATTTCATTTTCCTTTCCCAGTTTAGGATGCAAGAATGGAGAAATGATTCTTTTCTTATATGTAAATTAATTCCCCAAAGCTCAGCATATAAATATAAAATACAGATCTGGTGCTTATGAGAGAGAAAAATCATGTTTAAACAATAATGTTTTACATTAAAATTATCATGCCTCTTTAAAACATGCCACTCTGATTTTTTAGATACTACTGGAGATTTATTTCTTTCCTTAAATATCTATTCATAGAACTATAAAGCAAGGAGGAAAGGGTTCCATGATCAAAAAGAGAGTCACTGTGTACTACAGCTCCATCTTAAAAGATTCAGAATGTAACATATTAAAAGTTTTGAAAATACCTAGAGCTAAAAATGTTTAACTTTAGCTCTCCATTTCCTAAACTTGTATGAGCAGAAAAATTCCATCCCACATAGTCTCTATTAATATCAAATACAATTAGTATACTGTGTAACATATTTTTAAAAGCACTGTGTTTGACACACTCCAACAGTAATAACTCCTCTGACAGCACCAAAAATATGCTGCCAGAACAAATTTCCATTTTCAAGTTGTTATTGTTGTTCTAGTAACAAAATGTTGTATAGCATATAACTGAATGATAATCACAGACCAAGACTCAGGGAGGTACTTATAAATATTTGTTGAGTGAATCATTTTTCTATTTTTTGTCACTTAAGTTAAATATTTAAGTTTTCTTAGTATTTAAAAATAATACAAAAATGCTGACTAACAATAAGAGGAGAAAATAATACTTTAATATGGGGATGTTCATGTGCAAGTTATTTCATCCAAATGAATACTCATACTACCCAAGCAGTACTAAATACTTTAGAAAAAGCACACTTTTCAAAAGATGGAACCAAACTAGGGTAAAAGGGTCAAAAAAGGTTTTAATTTTTACTATGTAATCTTACAACATTCTATAATTGTCTCTGTAACACTTGCTACAGTTTTAATATATATGTTTGTGTTTTTATTTAATCAACATCTATCTTCCCATCTGACAACACCACAGGAGAGCAGATATCTCTTTGGCTCAATAGCCTCAGGGCCTAGTGTAACTGGCTGCCACAGAGCAGGCACTCAACGCATACTACTTAAATATATAAATGACTATTTAAAAACATATAAAACTAGATTAGAATGTATCTCTTTTCTATAAGCATAGGGAAATATCTAGAAAAATATACATCAAATCATTAGTAATTAGGGGTATGAGACTGGAGGACTAGACAGGACATTTCAATAGCTCATTTCATATACTCAAAAATGTGATATAATGGGAATTTTTCTTCTATTTCATATTTTAACAATGTAAGCATATGCTATTAAAAATAGAAAACTTTCAAAATAAGTAATATAAATTTCTTCTAAAAGCCGTTAATGAAAGCAGGATGTGAATACACGTAAAAAATCAGTAATGCCTTTTAAAACTAAAATTTCACTTTATTAGGTCCTAAGAGTCTTAAGAATGAAAGTCATGGAAAGAAAAAAAATTATTTTTGAAGTCCCACTGAGAATCAGAATCACCTCTGAAACTCTTAAGAACCTCAAATGAGCAGGCCTAATGCTGAACATTGATTCTTTGGGTATGACATAGGGTAGAAGAATGTACACTTTAAAAGGCTTAGCAGATGATTCTGAAGTACAACCAGATTTGATAATCACTAAACAAGAAACTTCTTTTACTTTAGTATAATTTTACATATAATAAAATACACTTATTAAAGGGTACAGTTTGATAAATTTTGACAATACACAGAACTAAGTACTGCCACAATCAAGAATTATTTCCAACACTCCAAAAGATTCCCTTTTACCCCTTGCCTGTTATTCTCCCCCTCCCCTGTTCTCAACCACTCACCTATTTTCTGTCACTCTATAGTAAATTTGATTTTTTACAGTTTCACATGAATAGGATCATACAGTAGACCCTAGTGTCCAGATTCTTTTGCTTCATTCCTGTTGTTGTATGCATTAGTACCTCATTACTTTTAACTGCCACAATTATTTATCCGTTCGCTTATCGATGGACCTTTGAGTAACTTCCAGTTTTGAGTTAATGTGAATAAGGCTGTTAGGAACGTTCTTGTACAAGTCTTTGTGTGGACATATGTTTTCATTTCTCTGGGTAAATATCCAGGAGTGGGATTACTGCGTCATATGGAAAGTGTAGGTTTAACTTTATAAGAAACTTCTAGGGGCGTCCCTGGTGTCACAGTGGTTAGGAATCTGCCTGCCAATGCAGGGTACACGGGTTCAAGCCCTGGTCCGGGAAGATCCCACATGCTGCAGAGAAGCAGCTAAGCCCCTGCACCACAACTACTGAGCCTGCACTCTAGAGCCCGCGAGCCACAACTACTGAGCCCACATGCCACAACTACTGAAGCCCATGTGCCTAGAGCCCGTGCTCCGCGACAAGAGAAGCCAAGCAATAAGAAGCCCATGCACCACAATGAAGAGTAGCCCCCGCTCGCCACAACTAGAGAAAACCCATGCACAGCAACAAAGACCCAATGCAGCCAAAAATAAATAAATAAATTTATTTTTTAAAAAAAGGAAGAAAAGAAACTTCTATACTGTTTTCCAAAGGGGTTGTGCCATTTTATATTTCCACCAGCAATTCATGAGACTTCCAGTTGCTCCAGAGCCTGTCAAACATTTAGTATGGTCACTCTTTCAAATTTAGCCATGCTAATGTCCATGAGGTGTTAGCTCACTGTCATTTAATTTGAATTTCACTGGTGACCTTTTTTGAATGTTGTTTCATGTGTGTTACCGGTCATTCATATATCTTTTTGTCACATTTCCAAACATTTTACCCATTTTTAAAAAATTGTACTATTTGTCTTATAATAAATCTGTAAGAGCTGTTTGTATATTTTGGATATAAGTCATTTTCAGATATAAGTTTTGCAAATACTTCCTCTCACACTGTAGCTTGCTTTTATCATTTTCTTAACAGTATCTTTCAAAGAACAGAAGTTTACACTTAGATGAAACCCAATTTATTGGTTTTTTCCGTTGTTGTTTTATTGTTTATGCTTTTTTATGTCTTAACTAGAAAATCTTTGACTACCCTAAGGTCACAAATATTTTCTCCTATTTTTCCTTCAAGAAATCCTATAGTTTTGGTTCTAACATTTAAATCTATGAATCATTTGAAGTATTTTTTTTGTTTGCTTTTGTTGTGTGGTAAGGGTTTAGATTCCTTTTTTTTTCATACTGATGCCTAGTTTTCTCACAGTTTCTTGACAAGGCTATCTTTTCCCCTTGAATAACTTTTGCACCATCCTCAAAAATCAACTGAGCATCTATGTATGGTTCTATTTCAAGACTGTATTATGATTCACTTATCTATGTTGATGCTAAGACCATCCAAAATAAGTAGAAGGAGAAAATAATGACAAATCAGAAAACCAATAATGAGAAAATGGACAACCAGTAGAAAAAATTTTGAAATCAAATGCTGGTTATTTGAAAAGTTCAATAAAATTAATCCTCTCATTAGGATACAGGAAAGAAAACACAAATTACTAATATCGGGGGCAACAAGGGAACATCAGGACAGAGCCTACAGACATTAAAAGGATGATAAAGGAATATTACAAACTAACATTATGCCAACACATTCAACAACTTAGATGAAATGGACAAGTATCTTGAAAGCTACAAATTACCAAAACTGCCTCAAGAAGAAAATGTGAATAGCTCTATACCAATTAAACAAAATTTAATTTCTAATTTCTGATCTTCCCAAAATACAACCCTAAGCCCAGATGCCATCACTGGTGAATTCTATTAAACATTTAAGGAACAATACTATTTCTACACAAACTCTTTCAGGAAATAGAAGAGAAGGAAACCCTTCCCAAGTTAATTCATTACACTGTTACCAAAGCCAGACAAAGGCATTATAAGCAAAGAAAACTACAGGAAATATCTCTCATCAACACAGATGCAAAATCCTTAAAAAGATAGTACACCATGACTAAGTGGGGTTCATCCTATGACTTTAAGGTTGGTTTAACTTTCAAAAAGCAATCAATGTAATTCTCCATAATTAAAGAAGAAAAGATATAAATCATAAGATCATCTCAAAAAAATATAGAAAAAGTACTTGAGAAAATCTAACATGCATTTATGATAAAAACTCTCATCAAACGAGGAAAAGAAGGAAACTTCTTCATTCTGACAAAGGCCTTCTATGAAAAACCTACAACCGATACAGTTCTTACATGAGGAAAGGCACCCCCTAAGAGCAGGAACAAAGCAAGGGTGTTCACTCTCACATTTTCTATTCAATGTTGTACTGGAAGTTCTTGTCAGTACAAAAAAAGCAATAAAAAAAATTAAAAGATATTCAGATTGTAAATGAAGAAATGAACCTATCCTTCTTTGCAGACAACATGATTTTTTATGTAAAAAAATCCTAAAAAAAAAAATCTATTAAAACTAGTAAATGAGTTTTAGCAAGGATATCGGATACAAGGTCAACATATAAAAATTAACTGTATTTCTATACTAGCAATGAACAATTGGAAAATGAATTTGAACAGCAATTAAATTTACAACAGCATCAAAAAACATGAAACGTGGGGACAGATTAATCAATACACAAGCAAGATCTGTATATTATAGCATATGGTTTTAAAGCTAAATGCTAAGTGACATATAAATATAGTGAGCCCACCATATCTATGGGTTCTGCATCTGTGGATTCAACCAACCACAGACTGAAAATATCCATGAAAAAATGATTCCAGACAGTTCCAAAAAGCAAAACTTGAACTTGCCATGGGCTGGCAGCTATTTACAAAGCATTTACATTGTGTTAGTTATTATAAATAATCGAGAGATGATTTAAAGTATATGGGAGAATGTGTGTAGGTTATATGCAAATACCATGCGATTTTATATTAAGGGCTCGAGCATCCCTGGATTTTGGTATCCTCAGGGGGTCCTGGAACCAATTCGTGGATAACAAGGGACAAGTGTACTGAGCCCTACAGTAGGATTCTTTATTAAGGAAAATAATTCACCATAAAGGCAATTCTTTGAATTCAATCCAAGGGGGGGCTTTAGTTACCACAGTGACAATAAGCCATGATCATAAGGTGATCTTGCCTACATGCTTGTCTCAGAGAACAGTATTAGTCTCATAACCTAGACAGTATGTAAAAATTCAAGCCACAACTATGAACTAGTAAAATAAATATACTACTGAAACTCAGTCAGCTAATGCTCCTTACACTCATAATTCCTTTCTTTGTGTTCTATCATCAACTGACAAATTTGGAAGTAAATTTTGCCAAGAAATAGAAGTCATGAGGAAGGCTTTCTCTTTGAAACACAGTAACTAAAGAATACATCCTGGGCTTCCCTGGTGGCGCAGTGGTTGAGGGTCCACCTGCCAATGCAGGGGACATGGGTTCGTGCCCCAGTCCGGGAGGATTCCACATGCTGTGGAGCGGCTGGGCCCGTGAGCCACAGCCACTGAGCCTGCACGTCTGGAGCCTGTGCTCCGCAACGGGAGAGACCACAGCAGTGAGAGGCCCGCGTACTGCAAAAAAAAAAAAAAAAAAGAATACATCCTTCTGGTTTTTAACAGTTGTGTTAGATGAAAAACATTCTCCCAAAGGTAATATGGCCCTTTTTAAACCCTGTTCACATACTGAAAGCACTTAACTACAAAGGCCTGTTTGAAAATGGATGTTTTTCTCAAAGGCAAAAATCCTTAGAGGAACCTTTGCTATAAGCAACTAAAACATTAAAAAGTGACAATTTTCTTTACAACAGGTACCATTAAAGATTATTTTAAATAGGTTCTCCAATAAATTTTAAAGTTATGTAAAGAGTCAATTAAAATTTTGCTCCTCAGGAATTTATGTATCACATAAAATATACACATATTAATAGCCTAGTATGTGTCAGTGCTTCATACAGATGATCTTTTAAAACTGTAGCTATTCCCTGACATCAGACTATACTACAAAGCTACAGTAATCAAGACAGTATGGTACTGGCACAAAAACAGAAATATAGATCAATGGAACAGGATAGACAGCCCAGAGATAAACCCACACACATATGGTCACCTTATCTTTGATAAAGGAGGCAGGAATGTACAGTGGAGAAAGGACAGCCTCTTCAATAACTGGTGCTGGGAAAACTGGACAGCTACATGTAAAAGTATGAAATTAGAACACTCCCTAACACCATACACAAAAATAAACTCAAAATGGATTAAAAACCTAAATGTAAGGCCAGACACTATAAAACTCGTAGAGGAAAACATAGGGAAAACACTCTATGACATACATCACAGCAAGATCCTTTTTGACCCACCTCCTAGAGAAATGGAAATAAAAACAAAAATAAACAAATGGGACCTAATGAAATTTAAAGCTTTTCACAGCAAAGGAAACCATAAACAAGATGAAAAGACAACGCTCAGAATGGGAGAAAATATTTGCAAATGAAGCAAATGACAAAGGATTAATCTCCAAAATTTACAAGCAGCTCATGCAGCTCAATATCAAAAAAACAAACACCCAATCCACAAACACATGAAAGAATGGTCAACATCATTAATCTTTAGAGAAATGCAAATCAAAACTACAATGAGACATCATCTCACACTGGTCAGAATGGCCATCATAAAAAATCTACAAACAGTAAATGCTGCAGAGGGTGTGGAGAAAAGGGAACCCTCTTGCACTATTGGTGGTAATGTAAATCGATAAAACCACTATGAAAAACGGTATGTAGGTTCCTTAAAAAACTAAAAATAGAACTACCATATGACCCAGCAATCACACTACTGGGCATATGCCCTGAGAAAACCATAATTCAAAAAGAGTCATATACCACAATGTTCATTGCAGCTCTGTTTACAATAGCCAGGACATGGAAGCAACCTAAGTGTCCATCGACTGATGAAAGGATAAAGAAGATGTGGCACATTCATACAATGGAATATTACTCAGCCATAAAAAGAAACGAAATTGAGTTATTTGTAGTGAGGTGGATTGATCTAGAGTCTGTCATACAGAGTGAAGTAAGTCGAAAGAGAAAAACAAATTCCATATGCTAACACATATATATGGAATCTAAAAAAAAAAAAAAAAAAAGAAAAAAAATGGTCATGAAGAACCTAGGGGAAGGACGGGAATACAGATGCAGACCTACTAGAGAACGGACTTGAGGACACAGGGAGGGGGAAGGGCAAGCTGGGACGAAGTGAGAGAGTGGCATGGACACGTGTACACTACCAAATGTAAAACAGATAGCTAGTGGGAAGCAGCTGCATAGCACAGGGAGATCAGCTTGGTGCTTTGTGATCACCTAGAGAGGTGGATTGATCTAGAGTCTGTCATACAGAGTGAAGTAAGTCGAAAGAGAAAAACAAATTCCATATGCTAACACATATATATGGAATCTAAAAAAAAAAAAAAAAAAAGAAAAAAAATGGTCATGAAGAACCTAGGGGAAGGACGGGAATACAGATGCAGACCTACTAGAGAACGGACTTGAGGACACAGGGAGGGGGAAGGGCAAGCTGGGACGAAGTGAGAGAGTGGCATGGACACGTGTACACTACCAAATGTAAAACTGATAGCTAGTGGGAAGCAGCTGCATAGCACAGGGAGATCAGCTTGGTGCTTTGTGATCACCTAGAGGGGTGGGATAGCGACAGTGGGAGTGAGATGCAAGAGGGAGGGCATATGAGGATGTATGTATATGTATAGCTGATTCATTTTGTTATAAAGTAGAAACTAACACACCATTGTAAAAATAATAATAATAAAAAAAATTTTTTTTTTAAAAAGATGGAGCTCTAGTCATCTGAAGGCTTGACTGGGGCTGAGGATCAAAAAAACCCACTGTAGATATACTCAAAGTGTCAGTAATAACCCAATAAAGATACTAAGGCTCAGAATGGTTGTGACTAGCTCAAAACTATGCAGGATTTCAGACCACATATCTGGACTTTTTTTCATTTCAGAAAACAAGGTAGAACCAATCAATTAATCAAATGTTTATTACAAACCTCTGCAATCCTTTTCTATTTAAAAATTCTACTCTTGCATCTCAACATTATTTTTCTCTTTTTAAAACTGATTTTATTCCTCATTTACCTAGCACTGTTTCCATTTCAACTGAATTTCTAATCAATTTTCAACAACAGAAAAATATTCTGTTTTAAATGAGCTGAAATTTACCTCTCTGCCCCCCTCAAAAATCAAATGCCTCACTTAAAAGTAGGAAACTTTCTAATATACATGTGTATACTAGCAAAAATAAATTTACTACTGCGTTTCCCTGCAAAAATAAAAAATGAGGCCAAAAGACATGTTAGTTAACTAAATAAAACAGGCATGACAAGAGAGTTGAACAATAAAAATTCTCACTGAAGAAGGTTTAAATCATTATTTATATGTAACCAAAACAATAAAAACAAAAATTACTATAAGCAAATAGAAGTTTCACTTTATATTTCCTTCTAAAATGTTAAAAGGTACATTTCCTTGGCACCTCACAAAAGAAGAAAAAAAACTTTTCCACATGGTTCACTGAGCTTGGGCTTCCCTGGTGGCGCAGTGGTTGAGCGTCCGCCTGCCGATGCAGGGGACACTGGTTCGTGCCCCGGTCCGGGAAGATCCCACATGCCACGGAGCGGCTGGGCCCGTGAGCCATGGCCGCTGGGCCCGTGCATCCGGAGCCTGTGCTCCGCAACGGGAGAGGCCACAATAGTAAGAGGCCCGCATACCGCAAAAAAAAAAAAAAAAGATTCACTGAGCTCATTTACATTTTTTAAAATGACATAATTTGAGTTTTTTAGAAGTGAGAACACAAACCCAAAAGAAAAAAGCACTATCATGCAAGACAATTTGCAGCAATAACCCAATAATCCAGATACCTAATCTAGCAATTATCAAGAACTCAGAAAGAAAATATACATTTCTGAGCAATGGAACTCAGAACATGCATTCATCTGATTCTTCAAGAAGTCCTCTTGAAATCTAGTTCTCTTAATTTAGATATAATTCCAGTAAGTTTGGCTATCAGGTCAGAAGAAGCAAATCAAAAGATGAGAAAGTGCTGCCAGCAGTAATAACAAAAAGTAAGCAAAAACACAGTTGAATGGAAAAAAATCTGTTAAAAAATACACTACTTCAAGACTTACTGTAAAGCTACAGCACTCAAGATAGTATGGCATTGGCTGAACAGACAAATAGATCAATGAACAGAATAGAGAGCCCAGAAATAGACCCATATAAATATAGTCAGCTGATCTCTGACAAACAAGCAAAGGCAATACAAGGGAGCAAACGTAAGTCTTTTTAACAAATGGTGCTAAAACAACTGAACATCCACATGTAAAAAAATGAATCTAGACACAGAACTTACACCATTCACCATTCAAAAATTAACCAAAATGGATAAGACACCTGAACGTAAAACACAAAATTACAAAGTTCCTAGAAGATAACATAGGAGAAAATCTAGATGACCCTGGGTTTGGCAATGACCTTTTAGATATAATACCATATGCACAATACATGAAAGAAATAATTGATGAGTTGGACTTCATTAATACTTCTACTCTGCAAAAGACACCATCGAGAGAATAAAAAGATAAGCCACAGGCTGGGAGAATATATTTGCAAAAGACACATCTCATAAAAAACTGTTATCCAAAATAGACAAAGAACTCTTAAAATTCAACAATAAGAAAACAAACAAATTGATTAAAATGGGCCAAAGACCTTAATAGACACCTCACCAAAGAAGATATGCAGATGATAAATAAGCATATGAAAAGATGCTCCATATCATACGTCATCAGTAAACTCAAATTAAAACGAGGTAACACTACACACCTATTAGAATGGTATAAATCCAGAACACTAACAATACCAAATGTTGGTGAGAATGTTGAGCAACAAGAATTCTCATTCATTGGTAGTGGGAATGCAAAATGGTATAGCATTTTGGAAGACAATTTGGGGGCTTCTTACAAAACTAAACACACTCATACCACATGATCCAGCAACAGAGCTCCTTGGTATTTACACAAAGGAGTTGAAAACTTATGTTTATACAAAAACTACACAAGGTTGTTTATAGCAGCTTTAGTCATAACTGCCAAAACTTGGAAGCAATGAAGAGGTCCTTCAGTAGGTGAATGGATAAATAATCTGTGTTATCTCCAGACAATGGAATATTACTCAGCACTAAAAGAAATGAGCTATCAAGCAATTAAAAAACATGGAGGAAACTTAACTGCATATTACTAAGTGAAAGAAGCCAATCTGAAAAGGCTACATACTGTACGATTCCAACTATATGGCATCTGGAAAAGGCAGAGCTATGGAGACAGGAAAAAGACTAGTGGTTGTCAGGGACTGGAGAGAGGGAGGGATTAGGTGAAGCATAGAGGACGCTTAGAAAGTGAAACTACTCTGTAGGACACTATAATGGTAAATACATGTCATTATAAATTTGTCCAAACCCAGATAATATACAACACCAAGAGTGAACCTTAAAGTAAACTATGGACTCTAGGCAATAATAATGTGTCAGTGTAGGTTCATCAATTATAACAAATGTACCACTCTGGCATGATAGTATGATAGTGAGCATGTGTGGGGACAGGGGTAAAAGAGAAACCTCTGTACCTTCTGCCTAATTTTGCTGTGAATTTAAAACAGCTCTAAAAATAATGTTATTTTTAAAAATACACTATTATTCAAATGCATTTCCTCTAAACTTTTAAAAATATACATACTAACATTCTCCAAATGACCTTGAAGGTATCACTATATAACAGTAATCATACAAAAATTATGACACTGAAATATCAAGAACACATCAATTAGGTTTATCATACTTTGTTTCAAAAAGGAACTGTGTAATACATTTTTAAACTGTTAAAATGGAATCATAAAATGTAAATACATGTTTTTAAACTGCTGTTTGGGAGGCTTAAAGAGTAGGCTTCAGGATTGGAGCAATTAGCTGGAAATTATATGAAACACATCACAGAATGATAGCACAGAAAGAAGGCATTTTTGTAACACCATAATTCTGTGATTACTTCTCTCCCACTCTGAAAGCTTACCACTTAGGGGCTTGAAATGTCATTCTTCTATGGAATACAGATTTTTCTTAACACTTACAAAGCAAATGGCAACTTATTCCTCAAATCTTAGTCTTTTTATTCATGAATACTCAATAATATTTAAAAATAAAAGACCATTTTATTTCAAGGCACTAAAGAGAAATACATTTCTCTTATTTACTTAATTTCAAATCACTTCAATTAAGACATAAAAGAAAAAAAAAGTAATCCAAGGAAGATTATGAGGTTCAAAGCACTTGACAAAAAAAAAAGCCTTTAAAAAGATATTAAAAAGAAGATACTTGATGAGACACAATTAAAAAAAAAAAGTAATCCAAGGAAGATTATGAGGTTCAAAGCACTTGACAAAAAAAAAAGCCTTTGGGCTTCCCTGGTGGCGCAGTGGTTGCGCGTCCGCCTGCCGATGCAGGGGAACCGGGTTCGCGCCCCGCTCTGGGAGGATCCCACATGCCGCGGAGCGCAACGGGACAGGCCACAACAAAGGCAGGCCCGCATACCACCAAAAAAAAAAAAAAAAAAAAAACAAGCCTTTAAAAAGATATTAAAAAGAAGATACTTGATGAGACACAATTAAAAATAACAATTCAACCTGACAGTACTAAAGAATGCTTCCATTAAAGCAGACCAAGGAAATCCACATCTGTCACATGCAGTTTTATTGAGATTTCATCTTGATCAGTGACTTCAGGAGGTATATGAAAGGTGTACAAATGAATCACTACATCTGCCTTCTGAACAGAAATCACCTAATTAAGATCAATAGACACACACCACAGGAATAAAGATGCTAAATTCTACAATGTGATTTTGCACTATTCCTTCATATTATTATGTTAAGGGACAACTCTTTCCTTTTCGAATCTGATACAGTGTCCATCTCCACAAAGGAAAAATACATATAAACCTGCACAAATGTTCCTCTGACCAAATTCTCTATTTTGAAAAGTTCATGTGAGTAGGAAGTCCTTGAAGGCACAAGAGTGAATGAATGAATAAGAAGGCTTTAAAAGTAACAACCAAAGTTCAGGTGAAGCAGGAAAGGAAGAAATTATATATACACAAATTAAAATCAGCACTAAAAGGTCACGTTTTCACTGTTCTTTTTTCTTAATCTCTTCCTGATTCCTCACAAAGCCAAGTGCTCTAAACTCAAAACACCACTAAATATTCCATGTTCACAGCCATCTCAAACTTACAGAATACTTTAACTCTTTAGCACTCAAACTCACTCTACATTAGTTTACTCTCAATTTTAAAAAAAAGGAAATCACGTAATCTGTCAAATAAATTTTCTATTTTTACCCATCTACTCCCAAGTTCTACATCAAAACTGAGAAGCAGGGCTTTTACAAATGAGAGAAAGTAAGGATTAAAGCTTTTGTTCTTTGCAGTACTTGCCAAAGAAATAATTTTTTGTTTTCTTCCTGAAAGAAGAGTAAAAAGAGATTATTACGATAGTTAAATGCCATTTCCCAAGCTCTGAAGGCTTTTCCTAACAAGGACAAACATATCAGACTTATTTTGCCCTTTCTACAAATAGAATTCTGTTACATTTACCATTGTTCAGATAAAGAACACCAGGCCAGAAGGAAGTCGTGACTTCATGGCTCACAATAAAATGGTGGTGAACCTTTGTTAGTTGTTATAAAAGTCTTAACAACTACCATGAAATGAAAATTTCTCACAGACACTGTTCATATAAACACAGATGTGCCTGGTTTTAACAGAAGAGACAATCCTGAAAGTTGTATATCTACCCAATCATATTTTAAATCTATCAGGAAAGTTTGCTATTGAAACGCACTTGCCCAAATGCCACCTGAAATGTAAATACTACTGACTTTTCTTAAAGAAAGGCAAACCTACACTTTAAGGTATTTCAAACACCTGAAAAAATACCATGAGCCTACTATCAGGTAAGCTGTCAGAGGAAGATGCCAAGTGCTATTTAGTTCTGATTGAGACACAGAAGCAGGGAAACATAGTGGGCAGCAGATAGGTCTGGGGAGAATGGTTAGAGAAGAAGCTAAGACTAGGAGTTAGAGGTTGGATTAGATGACTTCTAAGGTTCTGGACAAATTGTGATTGTATTGTAAGGTACAGCTGAGCAGTGACAGTGGATAAGTACTGATCAGTTTACATTCCTGTCTATTCTCCCTTGTAAGTGAGATGTTAGATATAGAATCTAAAAGCAGAAAATTAAGTTATTAGACTTCCTGTGATATAAAAACCGACCATGGGTTAAGATTTAGGAATAACCTATTGTAAACACAACCTAGAACTGATTTTTTTAGAAAAAAACAAAAGTAATTTGATGGGAAGAATATGATATCATAAAAAGAATATCTCAATCCCTATCTCACACCATACAAAAAAATGAGTTCTAGATGGCAGAAAAAAACACAAAATGTTCTCATTACAAGGGGTAAAGATTTCTTAGGATTTAAAAAGCAGTAATCATAAAAGAAAAATTTGATAAATTAGACTTCATAAATATTTACAACTTTTGCTCATCAACTGTCAACACTAGGAAAATGACTAGACAAGCCACAGACTAGAAGAAAATGTCCACAGAGCATGTATTTGCCAAAGGACTTATATCCAGAATATATAAAGAATTCCTACAAATCAACAATAAAACGATGTGCACAACACAAAAGAAGACATACAAGTGGTCAATAAGCACATGAAAAGCGCTCACAATCATTAGTCACAGTAAAATACAATACCACTACACAAATTCACCAGAATGGCTAGAATGAAAAAGACTGACAACACCAAATGTTGTCAAAAATGTGAAACAAACAATTCTCATTCACTGCTGGTAGAAACAGAAAATGGTATGAATGTTTTGGGGAACTGATTGACAGGTTCCTATAAAGTTAGTACCTACAATATGACCCAACAATTCCAATCTTAGGTATTTGCCCAAAAGAACTGAAAACATATGTGTGCTGGAAGATTTGCAAGGATGCCATAGCAGTTTTATTCATAATAGCAAAATATTGTTAATAATCAAAATGCTCATCAACATTAGGATGGATAAACAATTTGTGGTATATTCATATTTATGCAATGGAAGTTGCATAGGAACAAACCCTAATCAACTTAGATGAATCTCATACATATTAGACTGAACAAAAGAAGTCATATGATTTCACTTATAAGAATTAGAGTCAGCAAAACTAACCTATGGTGATAGAAATCAGATCAACAGTTGCTTTTGTAGACTGACTGAGGAACAGCAAGAGGGAAGTCTAAGGAGTGAATAGTGTTCTAAATCTTGATAGACGTGTGGGTTATACAGCTGTATACATTTATTAATACTCATAAGTTATACACTCAAACGTTGTGTACTTTACTCAATGTATATTTTACTTGAGTCAATTTTATTTATTTATTTATTTATTTATTTAATTTATTTATTTGGCTGTGTTGGGTCTTCATTGCTGTACGCAGGCTTTCTCTAGTTGTGGCGAGCAAGGGCTACTCTTCATTGCGGTGCACGGGCTTCTCATTGCATTAGCTTCTCTTGTTGCCGAGCACGGGCTCTAGGTGCATGGGCTTCAGTAGTTGTGGTACGCAGGCTCAGTAGTTGTGGCTTGCGGGCTCTAGAGCGCAGGCTCAGTAGCTGTGGCACACGGGCTTAGTTGCTCCGCGGCATGTGGGATCTTCCCAGACCAGGGCTCAAACCTGTGTCCCCTGCATTGGCAGGTGGATTCCTAACCACTGCACCACCAGGGAAGTCTTACTTAAATCAATTTTAAAAAGCACTCTTCAATAAAATAAGGATTACAAATATTGCAATTCTAGTAAGCTTGCATTAACACGGTGTTATCAGTTACCAATTCTGAAACTACATTCTGAGTATCCTAGGCTTCTAAAAATGAGTAAATATACTAGAGTAGTGGTAGCCAGATTTCTCGGTGTTGGCAAAGGAAGATATAAATATAGAAAAGGGAAGGGAATTACAAATATGAAAAGGAGGGGATCCTACTTTGTGCTGTTAGACTGAAATTAGAAGTATCAGTATAAACTCATAGTTTTTAAGAGATAGATATTAACATATGTGTATAAGTGCATACACATGTGTAGGCATATTTGTACGTGTACATAAATGTGTGTTGTATATACACACAAATGAGTATATATGTGTATATTCACACACACAGACATATACACATTTCCTAGTTCTGCTACAGAAAGGCCTTAGAAACAATAACATACTAGGAGCAATAAATACACCTAGTGTTCCAAAATCTTGGTTTCTACATACCATTATCCAATAAAAGGAACCAGGGCTTCTTAGAAAAATGTTGTATCTGGGCTAGAGCCAAGAAACTATAAGATGAGCCTGGAACAACTTGTTGCACAAGACAAGAAAGAAGTTTTCAAAGAATCATGAGAACATGCCAAAGGAACAGCCGAACCAGCTTGACGGAGCAACCAGTAGCCAAATATGGGACAATCTGAGCATCAAAATAAATAATGATATAAATAATGATAGTAATGGACTATAATACATCCAATTAAGAATCCATGAGTCCATGAGTCCATACTGATGTAAGTCAATAAATAAGGGAAGAAGGGAAAGTTTTGCCTACACTAGAATGAAACTAGTAAATTCATAAGGAACAATGGAGTTAGAAAATCATCAATTGATATTAAATCTAGTGGGTAAAAATTTGATGAGAAACAACATATTTACATAATCTCAAAAACTGACTTAGAAAATATTTTCTAACTACAAAGGGAAAATAAGAAACTTTTAAGTGGAGAAACTTAGCAGTTACTACCCTAAGCAAGTGATCAAAGCTACTTGGAACCAAGTGACGTGTGCCTTCTGACATGATGCACTGAGAACACATCACTTCTATGATACTTGTGCTAAAACTGGATATCCAAATATAATCATGAAGAAATATGAGACAGCTTCAAACACAGGACATGCTACAAAACAACCGGTACTCTACAAAAATATTAAGTTCATGAACCATAAAGAAACGCAAGGAACTGTCCCAGATGAAAGGAAACTAAAGAGATAGGACGATTAGGTGAAATATGTGATCCTGGATTGGATCTTGGACCAGGAAAAAAAAAAGCTATAAGAAACCGTGTGAAGTTGATATTTTACCCTTTTTACAAATAAGGAACCCTCTTAAAAAGGTTAAATAATAGCTAGTACAAAGTAAACAGTACCTGTAAGATATGTATTCTCAGTAATCAATGTATTAGGCAGGTGGCTACCTCCCTGGACAGCTGTATCAAAGAGTTATAGTCTCAATCAAAAACCTTTACACACATTAAATTCAGTTAAAATTAAGTATTCTCTCACATTCTTTAATAGAAATAATCAAATGGATCACCCTAAGTGTATCAAAGTTGAACATTTCAAGTAAAATAAAAAAGATATAGTGAATATAAGGATATCTGTCATTCATTTATTTTAAAGCAACTTACTTTAAAAGACTTATTAAATGTAAATGAAAGTAAACTCTAGTTAGATGTTATAAGTAAAAATTAAAATAGAAGCGACTGTAACCTGCAAAAACTGAACCATAATAATAAATAAAAACCCACACTATTAGCGCACTGAGTTCAAACTTCCATACTTACAAAAGGTACACATACCTTTTCCTAAATGTGTGTTTATGCTCATATATCTAGCTGTTCCTGTAAGGCTCTTATGTTCTCTGTATGGTATGTGTTTCTTTGTCTCTGGATCAATATATTCCTTTGCCAAACCAAAATCTATAATATGAATAACTTGCTGGGTTTTGTTTCCTGGTCGTCCTATTAAGAAGTTCTCAGGCTTTACATCTCTGTATATCAAGTTCTTTGAATGGACATACTCCATGCGAGAAATCTTGATTCAAAAAAAAAAAGATATATTTTATTTTAGGCTTTGACTAGCATAAAATAGTATGATAGAAGCAAGACAATTTTTACAATGAAAACAACATTAAGAAGAAAAAATCAGAAATTGTTTCAACCCTTTAAAAGCAACGTGATATCACTCTATAGTTTCTTAAATATATGTCCAATTATGATTAAATATCTTTGCTTTTTACTATTTTGGTCACTTATAAAGGAAAGTTCTTGAATTTTATGAATTCCTTTCTTATCAGAAAGCCTGATTCAATCAACACTTTCAGATGATGCTACCTTATAGAATTAAAAAGCTTTACTAATACAAAATCTTGAACTCAAAAATATAAACAGATATATTCACAAAGTTGCAATTTATTCTTTCTTATCTGTTCAACAATGGAGAAAGTTTTACAATTACACTAAAGAAACTTAGAGTCTAAACTGTTAAATAAAAAGAATTAACAGAGCACTTTGTTATCTTTTTTATAACTTGTTTACTTTTTCCCTTAGGTATTAAACATTTAAAAAGATCTTGAGACTAGAAAACTTTGGAATACAACTCTAATAATAATATAATACATTTTATTCATTGCTTTACACATTCTCAAATAATGTTCATTGTATAAACTGTCAGAAAATAGAACATTACAAGTAATAAATGTGCTTCATTTACTGATATTCATGTTTGACAATACAATGTTAAGTGAACACAGTCACTCAAGCCATTTTAGTTTGTTAACAAATTTTGGATCATATAACATATACTATTCTATGACCTATACTTCTCATTAACAATATATTATGAGCATTTTCCAGGTCATGAAACATTCTTTTAACATACACTTTTTAGTGGCTGCATATTATTTTATGGCTATTAATAATTTATCCAACTAACACTGTTATTTCTGTGCATTCGGGTTGTTTCCCACTTTATTATAGACATCTTTGCACAAAAAGCTTTAAGTACATCTGAATACTTCCATTGGATAAATCCGCAGAAGTAATGAGTCAACAGATAAAAACAATTTTAAGACTTCTGCAGCATACAATTACTGGCATTTATTTCAAAACTGCCTTAAAATTATCCTCTAAGTTATTTCCCCATAGGCTCCCTGAAATTTAAATGATTTATAAGGCTTTCTCATTAGTTTGTTTCTTCTTTTTCTAGGCCATTTTAATTTATTACCAAGATTAAAAACCCATGTTTCTGAGGGTTCTCTTCTCTAAGTATTCATTTTCGACATGAAAAGAGTGCTAGAAACAACTGAATTCTCAAACTGAGCATTCTGACCTTAAAGTAGTAAGATATTAATTTTCTCATACAAATAAAATACACCTGATTCAGTTACTTTAAGTTACAGTCATCCTAAAAGGACAATGATATGAAAAGCAGACATATTTTTATTAGGTCAAATGCTGTGGAAGATAATGTCACAAAACTTTAAACTTTCAGTGTAAATTAGTGACCAAACGAACCACACAATTGTTCAAACAGCTTCAAAACATCCTGCTTTACTTACCAGTTGGATAGCTATCATGAGAACCGTTTTAAGAGAAAATGTTCTGTCACACAAATCAAACAAATCTTCCAAACTAGGTCCCAGCAGTTCCAGCACCATAGCGTTGTATTTCCCACAAGGGCCAAAATAGTAAACTTGAGGTATACCATCTGGAGGAAAAGAATAACAATAAACAATTTTTTAATAATGTTGTAGCTTCAAGAACCTGCAGCAGTATTTTTATTTTTTCCATACAAACAATAAACTTCTCCTGACCCAGCCTCCTCCCTCCGTATACCTTCTCCTTCATGTTCACAGAGTAGCCTGGTTACACTTCTACTGAACCTGCATTACTGAACTACATTATAAACAGTGCTTCATTGTTGGTCTCCACCAACCTCACAATAGAAAGGAACTGTGCCCTTGAGCCTTGTATTTCCATGGCCTACAGAAATGCTTGGCACATAGGAAAGATCTTATTTTTATTGAACAAAGGAGTTACTGCACTCTTTCATAACCCTGTGGTAGGCATAATGTTAAGTTCAACCCCCAAGATTTCCACCCTCTGGTGTATACAACCCGTATAATCCTTTTCCCCCCAAGTGTGGGTAAGATTCCCAGATTTCACTCTTGTCATTAGATTATGTTATATGGCAAAGGTAACAAAATTAAGATCCCTGTTAGTGGAGGTTAAATTAATCAAAAGGGAGATTATTCTGTTGGGCATGACTTAATCAGGTAAGATGTTTAAAAAGCAAGTCTAGAAGTCAGAGATAATCAAAGCAGCAGAGCAGTTCTCCCGTTGACCTTAAAGACACAAACTACTATGTTGTGGAAAAGGGCCACATGCCAGGGAATGGTGGGCAGGCCCTAGGAACTGAGAGCCTCATCACACAGCCATGAGGAACTGAATTCTAGAAATAACCAGTGAGCTTGGAAAAGGACTCAGAGGCTCAGAAAAGATTGCAGTCCAAGCTTACCCCTTGATTTAAGCCTGGAAAGACCCCTTAATAAAGGACAAAGCTAAGCTATGCCTGGACTCACGACCAATAGAAATTGGGAGATATAAAGTCTCTCATTCTATGTCACTAATTACTAAATAACTCCTTATACAACAACACAAAATAATACAAACTCCAAATATAAAGTCTAAATACACAGAAATCATCTGTATTTTATTTTTAGAACTAACAGACTCCCAATAAACTAACATATAATAGGGGATCATTTTATCTTAACATTGTATCTATTTATTCATTATGAGGAAATGAACAACTTCCATCTTAAATGTCTCAGTTTTACTTACCAGTATTTTTTGTTTTGTTTTGTGTAATGATTTTAGAAAGGAAAAAAACTTTCTAAAATATACTAAAACCTTCCCATCCTTTTTAAAATAAAGAGTATGGAAAACATAATTTCACTCTGTTGTTTATTTTATCATTTTGCATAATAATTATTGCATGGGCAAAACAAAACATTGAACTAGAAGCCAGGATAAGTAGGTTCTTAGTTTGGCTTAATACTAACTATTCAACCTCTCAAGCAGACTTCAGTTTATCTATATTAGTAGTTTAGATAAGACCAGTTTTTCTAAAATGTGAGTATGAGAAAGTCAGCAGAACAGCTGAAGATAGGAAGGTAAGATAATATAATCATGATAGGGGTAGGGGAAGGAGAAAAGTTCAAATTGCGTACATGGTCCGCTCCCCCAAAATAGAGATTCTCATACAACCCCATGTGTACACATCACCACCCTGTACCACCACACACACATACACACACACACACACACACACACACACACTTCCCCCGGCCACTGAGAATCATTATCTTAGCATAAGCCACTCTTACTAGAGCCACTCATATCATATTTGAGTCATATCTACCCCCATTATGAGTAAAACAGATAAAAGGCTTAGAAATAGTGGATGAGAGACTCTAACATTTATTCAACTCTGAAATACTGATTTTATTATGCTATATACATCAAGAGCCTAGAGATGCAATCAAGACTTACCAACAGCTCTCAGCTACTAAGTTTTAAAAAATATTTCTACAATGCTTTCCCCCCTCTATCCCACTGAAAGTGCTAACTTTTATGCTCTTAATTTAGCAATCTCTTAATAACCCATTTCCACTCTTTAGTTTGTTGCTTCTTGGTCATAAAGATGTTCACCGAACTCAGGAGGAGAATGGATGAACACAGTGAGAGCTTCAACAGGGACTGAAATATAGGAAAGTACAAAAGAGGTTATAACTCAATTGAAAAATATACTAAAGGAGTTCAACAGTAGACTGGATGAAGTAAAAGAATGAATCAGTGAGCTGAAAGACAAAACAACTGAACTCATCCAGACAGAGAAGCAAAATGAAAAGGAGAATTTTAAAAAGTGAAATTAATTTAAGAAACCATTGAGACAGCATCAAGCAAAATAACATTTGCATTATATGGATCCCAGAAGAAGAAGAGAGAGAAAAGGGGCCAGAAAAACTATCTGAAGAAATATGGCCAAAAATTTCTCTAATCTGGGGAAGGAAACAAATATCCAGGTCCAGGAAGCCCAGAGAGTTCCAAAAAAAATTAACCCAAATAGACATACACCAAGACACATTGTAATTAAAATGGTATAAGTTAAGGATAAAGAGAGGATCCTAAAAGCAGCGAGAGAAAACCAACTTGTTACATACGAAGTAAACTCCATAAGACTATCAGCAGATTTTTCAGCAGAAACTTTACAGGCCATTAGTGAGTGGCATAACCTATTCAAAGTACTAAAAGGAAAAAACTCCCAACAAAGAATTCTCCACCTAGCAAATTTATCATTCAGAATTGAAGAAGGGATCAAGAGTTTCCCAGATAAACAAAAGCTTAAAGGAGTTCATCACCACAAAACTGGCCCTACAAGAAATATTTAAGAGATTTCTTAAGCTGAAAAGAAAAAGCACTAATTAATAATAAGAAAACATATGCAAGTAAAAAATCTTTCTGGAAAAGGTAAATATATAATAAAGGTAGTGGATCAATGACTTATAAAGCAAACATGACGGTTTAAAGACAAGAAGTAGTAAATTTAAATTAAATTCCAACAGTTAGTTAAGGGATGCATAAAATAAAGAGGTAAAATGTGTCATCGAAAGTATAAAACATTGGGGCAGGGGACTGGAGTAGTAAAAAGATAAAGCTTTGGAACGTGTTCAAATTTAATTTGCTACCAGCTTAAAACAGGCTACTACTTACATAGGGTGTTATATATGAACCTCACAGTAACCACAGGGAAAAAAACTTATAGTAAATACACAAAAGAAAATGGAAAGAAATTTAAATGTAACACTGAAGAAAACCACCAAAACACAAAGGAAGAGGGAAAGAGGAGAGGAACTACAAAAACAACCAGAAAACAATTAACAAAATGACAAGTACATACTTATCAATAACTACTTCAAATGGACTAAAATACCCAAGAAAAAGACAGTGAGAGACTGTTTGAATTAAAAAAAAAAAACAAAACAGTTCCATCTATATGCTGCCTACACAAGACTTACTTCAGGAGAAAGGACTCAGACTGAAAGTGAAGGAATGGAAAAAATTTCAATGCAAATGTAAATAAAAAGAAAGCTGGAGTAGCTATACTCGTATCAGACAAAACAGACTTTAAAACAAAGACTATATTAAAAGACAAAGAAGGAAAAAAAAAGACAAAGAAGGGCAAACATAATGATCAAGGTGTCAATCCAGTAAGAAGATATAATATTTATAAATGTATATGCATCCAGGAGAGGAGCACTAAGATATACAACACAAATATTAACAGACTTAAAGGGAGAAACTGAAAGCAAAACAATAATAGCAGAGGACTTTAACACCCTACTTACATCAATGGGTAGATCATCCAGAAGAAAAATCAAAAAGAAAACATCAAACTTAAATCACTCATTAGATCACATGGACTTAACATATAGAACATTCCATCCAAAAGCACCAAAATACACATTCTTCTCAAGTGCACATGAAACATTCTCCAGGATAGATCATATATTAGGTCACAAAAAAAGTCTCAATATAAATTCAGAAAGGCTGAAATCATATCAAGCGTATTCTCTGGCCACAACACTATGAAACTAAAAATCAATCACAAAAAGAAAATAGTAAAAACCACAGAAATGTGGAAATTAAACAACATGCTACCAAACAACCAATAGGTCACTAAAGAAATCAAAAAAATACCTAGAGACAAATGAAAGCAGAGATACAACGTACCAACATCCATGAGATGCAGCAAAAGTGGTTCAAAGAACAAAGACCATAGCAATATAGGCCTACCTCAAGAAACGAGAAAATTCCAAAATAAATAATTTAAATTTACACATAAAGGAAACATAAAAAGAATAAATGAAGCTCCACATTCGAAGAAAGGAAATAATAAAGATCTGAGCGGAAATAAATGAAATAGACATTTAAAAAACAACAGAAAAGATCAATGAAACTAAGAGCTAGTTCTTTGAAAAGATAACCAAAATTGACAAATCTTTAGCTGGACTAACCCCCCACAAAAAAGAAAAAGAGGGGCTCAAACAAATAAAATCAGAATGAAAGAGGAGAAATTACAACTGATACCACAGAAATACAAAATATCATAAGGGACTACTATGAACAATTCTACGCCAACAAATTAGACAACCTAGAAAAAATGGAAAATTCCTAGAAACATCCAAGCTTCCAAGACTGAATCATGAAGAAATAGAAAATTTGAATAGAACAATTACTAGGTAAGGAGACTGAAACTGTAATCAAAAGCTCCCAACAAACAGAAGTCTAGTATATGGCTTCACTGGCAAATTATACAAAACATTCAAAGAATACCAATCCTTGTCAAACTCCTTCTCAAACTCTTCCAAAAAATTAAAGAGGAAGAAAACCTTCCAACATCTTATGAAGCCAGCATTACCCTGATACCAAAACCAGACAAGGACACCATAAAAGAAAATTACAGGCCAAAATCCTTGATGAACAAAGATGCAAAAACCCTCAACAAAATATGAGCAAACCAAATCAAGCAATACATTAAAAGAATCATACACCATGATCAAGTGGGATTTATTCCAAGGATGCAAGAATGTTCAACATCTGCAAATCAATCAACATGATACCATATATTAACAAAATGAAGGATAAAAATCACATGATCATCTCAATAGATACAGAAAAAGCATTTGACAAAATTCAACATCCATTTATGATAAAAATTCTCAACCAAGTGGGTATGGAGTGAACATACCTCAACCTAATAAAGGCCATATATGACAAAGCCACAGCTAACATCATACTCAATGATGATCAGGAATAAGAGAAGGATACCCACTCTCACCACTTCTATTCAACACAGTACTGGAAACCCTAGCTGTAGCAATTAGGCAAGAAAAATTAATAAAAGTGATCCAAATCAGAAAGAAAGAAGTAAAACTGTCACTATTTGCAGATGACATGATACTATATATACAAAGTTCTAATGATGCCACAAATAAAACCTGCTCAAACAAATACATGAATTCAGTAAAGTCACAGGATACAAAATCAATATACTGAAGTCTGTGGTTTTTCTATACACTAAGAATGAACTATCAGAAAGAGAAATTAAGAAAATCCCATTTACCACTACATAAAAAAGAATAAAATACCTAGCAATAAATTTAACCAAGGAGGTGAAAGACCTATACACTGAAAACTTTAAGACACTGATGAAAGAAATCAAAGAAGACACAAATGAATGGAAAGATATTTCATGCTTATGGACTGAAAGAATTTATATTGTTGGAATGTCTATACTACCCAAAGCAATCTATAGATTCAATGCAATCCCTATCAAAATTCCAATGGCATATTTCACATGACTATAACAAACAATCTTAAAATTTGTATGGAACCACAAAAGACACCAAATAGCCAAAACAATCTTGAGAAAGAAGAACAAAGCTGGAGGTTATCATGCTCCCTGATTTCAAACTACAGCAAACCTTTAAACAGCACATGTTTGAAATGCACTTACCCACAGATTTTTTTTCAATAATAAATACTAGATAGAGTACTAAAAATCTGGGTTGGTTTAATCCAAGGATGCAGAACCATGGATATGGAGGAACTGTGTATACCAAGGGCCAACTATAAGTTATACATGAATTTGCAACTGCATAGAGAATGGCAACCCTAACCTCCATAATGTTCAAGGGTCAACTGTACACTACAAAGCTACAGTAATCAAAACAGTATGGAACTCACACAAAAACAGATACACAGATCAATGGAACAACAGAACTGAGAGTCCAGAAATAAACCCACAAATATATGGGCAATTAATTGACAACATAGGAGCAAAGAACATACATGGAGAAAGAGTCGTCTCTTCAATAAATGGTGCTGGGAAAACTGGACAACTACAGCCAAAAGAATCAAACTAGACCACTATCTCACACCACACACAAAAATCAACTCAAAATGGATTAAAGACCTGAATGTAAGACCTGAAACCATAAAACTCCTAGAAGAAAACATAGGTAACTTCATTTATATGAGTCTTAGAGATATTTTTGTGGATCTAATTCCAAAAGCAAGGGAAACAAAAGCAAAAATGAACAAATGGGAGTACATCAAACTAAAAAGTATCTGCACAGTGAAGGAAACCATCATCAAAACGAAAAGGCAACCTACTAAATGGGAGAAGATATTTGTAAATCCAATAAGGGATTATTATCCAAAATATATAAAGAATCCATACAACTCAAAAACAAATAAGCTGATTAAAAAATGGACATTTTTTATGAATAGACATTTTTCTAAAGAAGACATACAGATGGCCAAAAGGTACATGAAAAGATGTCCAACATCACTAATTATGAGGGAACTGCAAATCAAAACCACAATGAGAGATCACCTCACACCTGTCAGAATGGCTATTAGCAAAAAGAAAAAACTTATAAATATTGGAGAAGATGTGGAGAAAAGGAAACCCTTGTACACTGTTGGTGGGACTGAAAATTGGTGCAGCCACCATGGAAAACAGTATAGAGATTCCTCAAAAAATTAAGAATAGAACTACCATCTGACCCAGCTATTCTACTTCTAGGTATTATCTGAAGAACACAAAAACAATTTGAAAAGATATATGAACCCCTACGTTTATTGCAGCATTATTTACAACGGCCAAGATATGGAAATAACCTAAGTGTCCATGGGTGCATGAATGGATAAAGAAAACGTGGTACATATACACAAAGGAAAACTACCCCACCACAAAAAAAGAATTAAATCCAATCCTGCCATTTGCGACAACATGGATGGACCCTGAAAGTTTTATGTTAAGTGACGTAAGTTACGAAAGACAAATACTGTAAAATTTCACTCATGTGTAGAACGTAAAAAAACAAATGAACAAACAAAATAAAACAAAAACAAACTCATAGATACGGAGATCAGATTAGTGTTTACCAAAGGGAAAGGGAGTTGGGTGGAATGGGTGAAATGGGTAAAGGGGGTCAGCTGTATGGTGATGAATGGTAACTAGAAATGTGCTGATGATCACTTTGTAGTGTGTACAGGCATATTTAGGAGCTATTTTGGGTTCAGTTCCAGACCACCACAATAAAGGGAATACCGAAATAAAGTCACACGAATTTTTTGGTTTCCTGGTGCATACAAAAGTTATGTTTACACTATATTGTAGTCTATTAAGTGTACAGTAGCATTGTCTAAAAATACCATGTACATACCTTAATACCTTAAAAACATTTTATGGCTAAAAATACTAACCATCATCTGACCCTTCGGTGAGTCATAGTAGTAACATCAAAGATCACTGATCACAGATCACCATAACAAATATAATAATGGAAAAGTTAGAAATACTGTGAAGATTACCAAAATGTGACACAGAGACAAGGTTTGAGCAGATGCTGTTGGAAAAGTGGCATCGAAGACTTGCTCACTGTAGGGTTGCCACAAACTTTCAATTTGTTAAAAAAAAAAAAATCTGTGAAGCACAATAAAGCAAAGCACAATGAAACAAGGTATGCCTGTACAGATGTCAAATTATAATGCTGCACACCTGAAACTTACATAACTTAAAAATATTATTCTGGGATTACAAAGAAAAACTTGAATTGGAAAAAGATGTAGACCACATTTATTTAATCCAAGTATTAACTATAACTAAGCAAGTATTTCTCAAACACTCTCCTTAATATTTAAAGTTACAGAACCTTACTTCTACTCTTAACTATTAACTTCATTTTGGAGCTACTCGGAATTAAGCAAAGTAGAGTTGACCCTTGAAAAACACAGGAGTTAGGGGCACTGAACCTCCATGCAGTCAAAAATCCATGTATAACTAACTTATAGTCAGCCCTCCATATACATATTTCAGTTCCTCTGTGTCTGTGGTTCCAGATCCTCGGATTCAACCAACCTTATATTGTATAGTACTGCAGTATTTACTATTGAAAAAAATCCATGTATAAGTGGACCCACACTGTTCAAACCCACATTGTTCAAAGGTCAACTGTGTACTACTCAGACTCTGTCACCCTATAAAATAATTTTGGCTTCCTCTCCCTTCCTACCATACGTCCTTAACAGAAGAAATGGATCCATTCTAAGGCTCAGATTTACTCTTACTGTTTGAGCTTTTCTAAGGCTGCATTTCAAATTTTTCTACCACAGTTCTGCTATCCAAATTGCCATCTTTTCCTTTTACCCAACCTTCAAGTCTCCTCTTTTCAAACTTGTCTATTAAGCATGACTCAAAATTCATAATTATTCACACAGAATTTCTCAGAGTTGAAGAGATGTAAGCATAAATAAATCTGCTCTGCTGTATTTCATGTAAGCCAACTCATTGTTGAATTACTGTGTACCTAACATGTACACTCAATCAAGTTATACACATAATATAACTTTGGGTTTCTAAAATAACACCAAGAAAAAGATCAATAAAGGGACAAATGAGAACTGCTTCAATTTTCTCCAAAACTTCCTTTCTTTAATGGTTTCAAAGTGTCTCAAAAATATTTATCTCTACCTTACCCAAGATGGCTAAATTCCATAAACAGCATTACATTTCATTGAGTAAATTAAACAGACATTTAGTCTCCAATCCGAATAAAAATACCTCAACTTTATCACGCAACATAATTTTACCTTAAAACATGACTCAGCACAGATCTTTGGTGAAAAAAAAGACGATCTCACTCTAACTGACTCTTTGAGATACATACTGTTTTATGAGTCAATGAATGCAAAAACTTCTTACATAACTACTAATGTATTTCAACACATTTTATCATTGAAGTATAGGATCAAGAGTCATATATTTTTTTAAAATCAAGAATATAAAGCAAACACTGTAAAGACCAAACTAAAATTTCATTTCCCAGGACAAGTCTGGGCAGTTTTCTAACACTGAGCAAACAAATTAAATTGTTATGAGTTAGGAAAAGCTGCAACTAACAAACAGGGGCTGAGAAGTACCCTAAGCAAACACCAAACAAAACAACCACACCAATATAAATATGATACACAAGAAACAGGGTTTTTGAAAGTGGGAGAGGTGAAAGACAAGAGGGCAAGAAAGAAGAGAGAGGCTCAGAAAGAAGGCTGAGAACAAAGAGTAATGAATGTTTTAAGTTACTAGCTGTGTCTCTTGATCAAAGTTTTTGGCTACTGAACTGCACGAATGCAATCCAACTCATGGGCAAAAGCAAGCGTTTTTATTTGTTTTTACACCCAGTGAATTTTCAACTATAAACTTTTACTCCACCCAATTCCAATTGTTGTAAGAGTATTTTTGAGACTACTATAAAAAGTCATTGATGGTGAGTTGATGAAAGTTAGTCTGATAGCTTCAAACATCACTAATTTTCAGTGATGCTTATCAGCATTCCCAGTATTCAAGACAAGTATATTTTTTCCCAAGAAAAGCTCAAGAATGGGCAAGAATACAAAATTCACATATTATATGAAAATACAATCTAACCATCACTCTCCCAAAATTAATTTAATTGAACACTTCATTTTATATATCAGCATTCCACTTAAGTGACAAAACAACATTAATTAATTAGTCACAAACTAACACTTGGAGGTCTAATACTCTCAATACTGCGTGGTACTTCAGTTCCTTATAGGTGGGCAACACTTAAGTATGTTATTAAAGGAAATATTATCATGATGTTTCTTTCCATTTTCAGGTCCAGTATTGTTCATGGAGGAAGGATTAGAACAACAGTATTAACATTCTTAACAGGAAATTTAAACTCTACAGATTTGATCAAGAAAAACTAAAATCTGGGACTTCCCTGGTGGCCCAGTGGTTAAGAATCCATCTTGCAATGTAGGGGATGCTGGTCGATTCCTGGTCGGGGAACAAAGATCCCACATGCTGCGGGGCAACTAAGCCCGTATTCCACAGCTAGAGAGCCCAAGTGCCACACTACAGAGCCCATGGGCTCTGGAGTCCATGCGCCACAACTAGAGAGAAGCCTGCACACCGCAACGAAAGACCCCATGTGCTGCAACTAAGACCATTAAAAAAAAAAAAAGAAAAACTAAAATCTGATTAGAAATACTAAGTACAGAATTGTCACATAGGCTATGTTCTTTTCCAAGGAAGTTTTGCTTTCAGGCATTCTTAACCTTTAGCACAAATGCTTATACTTCTAGCTCAGCAGTTCTCAACACACGGTCTGGAGACACTTAGGGACAGGGGTAGGTGGTCCATGAGACTCCTTCAGGAGGGCAGTGACATCAAAATTATTTTTATAATAACACCAAGATGTTATTTACCTTTTTCACTCTCATTCTCTCACAAGTGAAAGTCAAGTTTTCCAGAGGCTACGTGAATGTGGTATGGCAATGGATTGAAGGCAGAATCCATTGTTTTTTATTAAGCCAGACATTAAAGAGATGTGCACAACATGTAAAACAAGGCCACTTTTCTCAAATTTGGAAAATAGCATTAGTTGTGATTTTAAAATACTATTGTTGTTATTTTAAAATGAATACAGCAATATTTTTATATGTTTTAGATTCTCATATGGTAAATATCAATAGCTATAACCCACAAAATAAAAAGCTCTCTGGGATCCTCAAAAAGTTTTAGGAGTCTAAAAGGATCATGACAAAGTGAGAGAGTGGCAGGGACATATATACACTACCAAATGTAAATTAGATAGCTAGTGGGAAGCTGCCGCATAGCACAGGGAGATCACCTCTGTGCTTTGTGACCACAGAGAGGGGTGGGATAGGGAGGGTGGGAGGGAGGGAGACGCAAGAGGGAAGAGATATGGGAACATATGTATATGTATAACTGATTCACTTTGTTGTAAAGGAGAAACTAACACACTATTGTAAAACAGTTATACTCCAATAAAGATGTTAAAAAAAATAAATAAATAAAAATAAAAGGATCATGAGACCCAAAAGTCTGAGAATTACTGTTCTGTCTGATTAGGAAGCCCTGATATGAACAAACAGGTGCAATGAGTTCCAAACTTGGTAACAGTCATTCCATTAAAATACCACATCACCCACATTTAGTAATATTCTAGCAATTAACCCCAAATAAAAGGAAAAGCCACCCCACTGTAAAACAGAAGAAGAGTCCTTTCACTGATAATTCTATTTATACATTTAAAAATTAGTCTTAATTTCAAAGAACATTAAAAAGTAACACCACCTACATACAAACAAGTAATGTTTGTTATAATATATAGAATATTGAATAAATATTATATATTATTCAGTTACTATCCTCTTTAGGCATAAACAGTTAAGAAAAAATAGATTCTCTCTTACCATTTTTACCCCCAATCTACAAGCTTACAAATCTGTTCTTCTCACAATATGCTTCTTTATATTTAAATAAAAATAAAACATGAAATCATATTATTTTTCATGGCTTTATACTTCTTATGATTACATAGAGAATTACAAAAATGATGCTGTATTTCAGAAAATTAAGTCTTTCATCACCATTTACTTATACCCTATTCAAAAATAAGGTGTTTTTTATGTAAGATTATTGTGTATTAATTAATCACTGAAAATATTAATAGTATAATTACCACACAACATAAACTATCCTAATACCTGGACCATATAATTGAAACGACTATCGGTTAACCTTTCTTTCTTATATTGATAATGCATAGCATTCTTTAAACACACACATTCTCCATAAACTACAAATTTAACAGAAAAACTTTGTACACTTCTATCCAACAGTACCAATATACATATTCACATATAAATTAGTAAAAGTTTAGCAATGCATAACTTATAGAAATTCCCATACAGAAAGGCCTCTAAAAAGAGACAGAAATATTACATACACTTAAGATGTCTTCTAAATGCATTTAAGCTAATACAGAAAAAGGAAGGCTAAGAAGCTGCTACATAAACTGTTGGTTATTTATGTTGAAATAACTCTACACTAACCACCACCTCACCTGTATAGTATTCTTCATTATTTCTGTTAATACCAAAATATAACAGGTAATACTCTAATTATTTTATTCACTTAACTTTCATGGTTTTGACAATATTTTCTTTCCTTTTTCTCAAAAAGACACTTATAAGATATACAGAAAGAGCAGAATTTCTTAAATTCTTAAAACATGGTCAGAGAAACTCTAATTTGCCAACTTAATGAATAAAAGAAATTTTAGAAATTATTTAATGCATATACCCACGTTTAAAAGGCTTATACTATTATTACCTACAACTTTTCTCAAAGGTGAACAGTATGATAAAGTGTTCATACAATATGGAATCACCAAAGGCCACTTAGCTAGGAGACAGGGCTAAATACACCAACAAACAAGACATAAACCAAGAAGGCAGAAGGGTCCGTATAAAGAATGAAGAGAAGTTTTTCTAAGTCTTAGAAGGCAATACTATGACAAGTGTTAATTTTAGAAACAGCCACTGCTGCTATTATCAAATTATTCTTTAGAACTAGAAAATTATTCTTTAGAACTACATAATTCAGGCAACATCAAAAAGTCAAGCCGTGCTCGCTTCGGCAGCACGTATACTAAAATTGGAACGATGCAGAGAAGATTAGCATGGCCCCTGCGCAAGGATGACAAGCAAATTCATGAAGCGTTCCGTATTTTTATACACAAAAATAACCTCAAAGTGGATTAAAGACCTAAATGTAAGGCCAGACACGATCAAACTCTTAGAGGAAAACATAGGCAGAACACTCTATGACTTAAATCACAGCAAGATCCTTTCTGACCCACCTCCTAGAGAAATGGAAATAAAAACAAAAGTAAATAAATGGGACCTAATGAAACTTAAAAGCTTTTGCACAGCAAAGGAAACCATAAACAAGAGGAAAAGACAACCCTCAGATGGGAGAAAATATTTGCAAATGAAGCAACTGACAAAGGATTAATCTCCAAAACATACAAGCAACTCATGCAGCTCAATATCATTGTGAAAATTTGTCTGATATCAATGTTTTGAAATTTGTTTTCACTCCTGAAGGGCTAAAATCCTGTCAATATAAGTAAGTTTTCTAGATGGCTTAAAAATAATATGCAAGTTATATTATGTGATAATAAGATTATATTCATATGCAGATTATTCTTTCTAATAACCTTATTCAAAAATCCTACAGTTTCACTATTTGTTCTGTATGCCTGAAGTACCAGATTTTACAATACTTGTGTTAAATTTCTCTCTGATTTGTTCTTTCTGTTATTTTGTCAGTGTTTGCCCAATGAATTTTGAATCAATTTTGTTATTTATACTCTGGGGTATATCTTCTAGTTTTTTGTTTTCAAATTTCCCTCTCTGTAACTTTCATGCTTTTCTCCTGAAACTCTATTTTGTCAGAAACAAGAAATTTATGTTGATACATTTTGTAGCTCTAATTACATTATACACTTTTTGATTTCTGGGGTATTTTCTGTCCTTTATAAAAATCTTTATTTTAAATAATTCAAAGATAGCAATATACCCTTATAATTTTTCAAGGAACTCTTTAAAGCACCTGTCCAAATTTAATTTTTAAGCAGGACCATTTTCAGAATATACTGAATTCTATGGATCCACTTCTGGAATGGAATCTCATAAGCTTTGAGACATATTCAATTTTAAATACTCTTTAGCTGGGCTTATAGACCCTTAAACCTCTGGTTTATTGTTAACTGCTAAAGGAACATATCAATAATAATCTAAGTATCATTGGAGACAGACAATAAAAATCAACAATGTCAACTTTTGTAAAAAGGAAAACAAAACTTACAATTCATAATAAATTGCTCACATATATGAAAATTATGGTATTTTTCCATAATCTAAACTCAAGGGATTGCTATCTCGAAATACTTCAGGAGCATAAAATAACAAAATTCTTTAAATTAATGACTATATATCATAAATTTGATCTATATATTTTGTCACCCTAAATCTTTTTCTCTAGAAATATTGTTGCCTAGAACCCTCTTTATTGAAATATATCTATCCCTAATCTCTCTCAATGATTATAAAAATAAGGCTTCTAAAATTTTAATCTGTTATTTTTGACCATCATTTCTCTACTTAAAGGGAGACGCAAGAGGGAAGAGATATGGGAACATATGTATATGTATAACTGATTCACTTTGTTATAAAGCAGAAACTAACACACCATCGTAAAGCTATTATATTCCAATAAAGATGTTAAAAATAAATATTAAAAAAAGGCAAGCCGCTCACTTGAGAAAAAATTATTTAACAATTTAACATATGCACAGTCTCAAATAGTATATTTAACATCATTTCCATAGTTAGAGATCTTCCAAGAATAGTAATTTATGACAGGAAAAAAAAAAGGTTATTTGACTTTCTGTGATGAAGTATCAGCTGATAAAGAAATTCCAAGGAATAAATGATTGCAAATTAGGTCAATATGGCCTATATAAACCATCTGATGTCAAGGAAACAATTTAAGACACAGAAGCATTATTCAGAATCACAGATCTTCAAAAAACTTTTCCCCATACATTGTAAAATATGTCCCGTGCATTTTCATGAAGTATCATATCAACAATTCAACTATTTTCCAAGTAAATAAAAAAAAACTGAATTAATTCTAATAATTAAAACCTATGCTTCTCTAGAAAGTGATTATTTTTAGGCAGCTGAATTGTACAGTCAGTTAATTAAATAACTACCTGCATATGTCCTTGGTTTATCGTTTCTGATCATTTAAAAATTACTCATCACTGACTTTTTTTCCTTCTATTTGTGGATCTGAAAAATTAAATTTACCTAATCATAGGGTGATACAAGTGATATTAATTAAAATAAAATTTTGAAATTACATGGTTATGTCTATTTGTCCAAAGTGGAATAAGCTCAAAATGTAATAATATGATTTTACATAATATTAATATATCAAACTTTAAACATATGATCACAAAAGCTAAAAAGCTATAGGAAATATTGGAGATTATGTACTGCAACTTCACATCTGATGATAGAAAACAGTCTATTATTCTCATTAAACAATCTACCATTTCAACCATTTACCAAGGGCTACAATTGTCAATCATTCTGCTCAGTTTCAAGGATAAAAAAATGATTCTCACTGCCCTCAAAGAGTTCAAATTTTAATGGAGGAGAGAGACATAAGCAAATATAAATATAATATGGTATGATGAAAGAAAAATGAAGATGTATTCAAAATAATTTCAGGTCAAAGAGGAAGCTTTTTCTGGAATGAAACAGATACCAGAAAATGCACTGCAAAAGAGGAGACACTTTAGCTGGGGACTGAAGAAAGAAGAAATTCAGTGAGAAAGAAAGACATTCCAGAAAGAAGAATACAGATATATGAAAATAATAAGATCTATTCAGAGAACACTAAGTTCGGTACAACTAAAAAGTGGGTCGAGTAGAAAGAGAAAGAAATGTGGACTTTATACTAAATGACAAGTCTCTAAGAGGAATGGAGGGAAGAAGAAAGTGAGATGCCCAAAAAGAAGCCCAATTCAAAAAAAAAGGTGACAATGAAGACTGGGAGAAGAGAATGAAGTCAAGAGATCTCTAAAGAGACATAACTGACGGACCTTTTTGATGATTATCCCAAAAAGTCAAAATTAAAGGTGACTAACACTTTCAGCTTGAATGGGTGAGCCACTAATGGAACAAGATAATCCAGAAAAACAAACAGGTCTTTTGGAAGAGAGAGAAATCATTGGAAAAGTAAGGGGAAAGAAGATAGGGAGAGAAATTCTGGGTATATAGAATTTCTGATTCTAGTAAGGACATACATGAATGACTAGATTTTAAGAATGAAGGCCAGGATAAAGAATTGGAAATTATCCTTACATAGATGGTAATTTCATCCTTTCCTTCCTCCCTCCTGTTACAAAAAAATCCAGAATCATAAAAATGAAAGCCACATACTAAAAACAGAAGGAAGACTCTAGAGTGAGCCTGATTCCTTACTTCTGTGTAGCCATATCAATCCTACAATTGTCTACTTCAGGACTCCTTGTTTATTTTTCCTCACATAACATTGCTTTACTTGTTTAAGCTACTGCTGTCATGATTTTTGATACTGACAGTCAAATTTATTCCTACCCAATGCAGTGGTCATCATGGTTTTGCCTGTGCTCCTCTTCTCTTGACACTCTCTACACTCTCCTATGGGAGACCTCATCCATTCCCTTAGCTTTAAAAACGACCTATGTGTTGATGACTCCCAAATCTAGATCTTCATTTTACTCAATAAATGCTGAGTGGATATTACAAAACAAGACCATTTGAAACATTAAATTTTTGCTATCAGAGAAAGTGATAATGGTATAAAACAATATTCTAATCCTATGGAAAGCTATAAATAATATAAAGAGTCAACCCTCATATGCACACTGCAGTAAAGCTGTACAGTCCTACTGTATATATGTAACAGATTCAGTGAACAAATAAGAGAGATTCAGTGAACAAATAAGAGAGAAAAGTGGGATACTGCCAGGGAGGTTAGATAAGGAGCAAGACTTACAGGAGAATCAAAACCTAGAGAGTAGAACTAGATAAACTGTATTTCACAGATATCTCAGTAAATAATTCTAAATAAATCTGTTTTAATGTTTTTGCTGTGGCAAAATATACATAATAGAAAATTTATCATTTTAACCATTTTTAAATGTACAGTTCAGTGGCATCAGGTATAGTCACATTGTTGTGCAACCACCACCACTATTCGCCTCCAGAACTGTTTCATCATCCCAGACTGAAACTCTATACCCACTAAACAATATTTTCCCACTCCCCTCTCCCCTCAGCCCCTGGCAACCACCATTCTGCATTCCGTCTCTATGAATCTGACTACTCTGGGTATCTCAAAAAGTGGAATCACACAGTATTTGTCCTTTTGTGACTAGCTTACTTCATTTAGCAAGGTTCCTCTATATTGTAGCACGTGTCAGAGTTTCCTTCCTTTTTAGGGCTGAATAATTTTCCCTTCTATGTATATAACCACACTTTGTATATCTATTCAAAGTTGTTTCCACCTTTTGGCTATTGCAAGTCACACTACTATGAACATGGGTGTACAACTATCTGTTTAAGTCCCTGCTTTCAGTTCTTTTATACATATAATTAGAAGTGGAATTGCTCGATCAAATGGTAATCTATGTTTAATTTTTTGAGGAACAGTCGTACTGTTTTCCACAGCAGCTGCAGCAATCCACATTCCCACCAGTAATGCAGAAAGATTCCAATTTCTCCACATTCACACCAACACTAGTTGTTTACTGGTTTTTGGTTTGCTTTTCCTTTATTTAGTTAATAACAGCCACCCTAATGGGTGTGAAGTGGTATGTCTTTGTGGTTTTGACTTACATTTTCCTAATGATTAGTGATATTCAGCATCTTTTCATGTGCTTATTGGCCATTTGCATATCTATCTTCTTTAGAAAAATGTCTATTCAAGTTCTGTGCCCACTTTAAAGTTGGATTGTTTGTATTTTTGTTGTTGAGTTTTAGGACTTCTTTATATATTCTGAATATTGATTAAATATATCTACTTTAAGAAATTTATTTATTTTATTTATTTTGGGCTGCATTGGGTCTTCGTTGCTGTGTGTGGGCTTTCTTCAGTTGCGGAGACTGGGAGCTACTCTCTGTTGTGCTGCGTGGGTTTCTCATTGTGGTGGCTTCTCTTGTTGCAGAGCACGGGCTCTAGAGCGCAGGCTCAGTAGTTGTGGCACACGGGCTTAGTTGCTCCACAGCATGTGGCATCTTCCCGGACCAGGGCTCAAACCCATGTCCCCTGCACTGGCAGGTGGATTCTTAACCACTGTGCCACCAGGGAAGCCCAGTATACTTATTTTTAAAGAGAACACTAACAAGCAAGTTGGTACTTAAATGAAACTTACAATATCATAAAAGAATTATAGATTAAATTACTATGAATGCCCCACTTATGATTAAGAGCAGTCTGAAAATACAATCCTTTCAAGTAGCAATTCCAAAATCAAATCATTTTTAAGTCATCAGTCTCTCCTCAAAACAATTAAACACTCTAGTTTTTCTATAAAGCTCACATGAGTACTCAAATGTTTTTAAAATTCATGATTGAAAAAAGCACTAACAAGTAACTAAAATTCACATGATTCACATAAAACACTCAAAACTATACACACCTGTCAGAGTTTCAGAGCCACCATAACACACACCTTCAAGAAATAACACTCATATTTCAATTTATGTAAGTGCTATGCCCTGGAGTACAGGGGAGCAACCCTTATATATGCAGACTAAATGGCAGTCCCTGGAGTCGTGGGGCACAACAGCCCTTTGGCATTCAAGTGCTAACAGATGTATGTTCCACTTTATTATAACTATCCCTGACATAAATTTTAAAGTTAAAAAAAGTAAAGAATATAATAATAAAAGTAAGTGCACCATGGTATTCAATTCAATGACTCCCTAAACTCCAAATTAACTTATTCAGTCTTATCCAATTAAAGTATTCAAACCTATTTTTCCAAATGATAGTTTTACTACTTAAGTAGATCTCTTATTTTCATCTCCCCAGCATCCAATCTTCCTTCTTCTGGTAACACCTCAATTTCCCATTAGACAACACCTCTCCCCATTCTCAGTCCCTGAACTTCACAGGTAGTGCCTGAGATGAGTAAGTCTGGGCAATCAAATTCAGAGATTAAATCATTAGACACAAAATAAGACAGTAAGATTCAGTCCTAGAACTTTTGTTGAAATTTTTAGGTAACAGATACTTTTAAAATTGCTAAGCTGGGCTGTTGGTAAGCACCTTTGCCGTCTCATAAGAAGGGCCAATCAGAGAAAAAAGCTTACACACACACAAAAAGGCACAGCATAAAGACAAACTCAAGAATGTCCCTGATGACAGTATTGCAATGTCTTATAGATAAGTCCTTTCCCTGAATTTACAGTACATAAGTCAATAAACTCCTTTCTTTTTTTTTTTCCACTTAGCTTCTTAGGGCTTTCTGTCACTTGCCAGTCCTAACTAATATGTATGGTTTCACATATAATTAATTGTGTCCCCTTATCACTTACATCTCAGATGTCAGTGATAATTTTGATAAGTCCTGGAGGCCTGTCTGTATCAGACTTAAACATGCACTATACAACGTTTACAATGATAAAAACATTACTACAAAACGTCATCTTATTGTCCCCACAATGACTACTCATTCGGAAAGTATACTCTTAGAAAAAAAAAGAATGCAAAATTGTTACTGTATTAAAAAATGTACAACTCTACCAAGTAGAATGTAAACATGTGCTTACAAAAAAAACACATGAAAAAATTCCATTTTATTAAATCTGGGGAAACAAAATATCCCTACTTGATAAGAAACTGTATGTATAAAATCATTACAGTTAGAATAGTAGTGAACAGAAAAAGTGGAGTTGAGAGAAACGTTAACATAAAGTAAAGGCAACGTAAAATGGGAAATTTTCTCATTAGTTTTTTCCAATGGCACAAAATATCCATTCTCACTTAGAGTTTATGTAAAAATATACCTGTATTAATTTCCTACAGCCACTGTAATTACTACACACCTGTGGCTTAAAATAAGAGAAATTTATTTTCTCACAGTTCTGGAGGCCAAACATTTGAAATCAGTTTCAACAGGCTGAATCAAGGAGGTTCTATAGGACAGTCCTATACCAGGTTTTCATGGCTGCCAGCATTCCTTGGCTTATGTCTATATCACTCCAATCCTGGCCTCTGTAGCCACTTTGCCTTCTCCTCTTCTGTGTACGTAAATGGCTCCTCTGACTCTCTTTTACAAGAACATCTGTGACTGCATTTAGGGGCCACCCAGATAACCCAGAATAACCTCCTGACCTCAAGATCCTTAACTTAATAATACCTGTGAAGTCTTTACTATAAAGTAACATTTACAGATTCCAGGGATTATGATATGGATATTTTTTATGCAGCCATATTTCAGCCTACCACCATGTCATAAGTCATTTCAATAACTATAATACCACCAAAAAGGCTAAGCACCTGGAAACTATATGCACCTTATATTCTCAAATTAAATTTTTGACAATGTTCTCTATTTATATAAGTATCAACACAAAAAGCTCCAAAAATGTCATATTTAGAATAAAAAGGGAAGACTCTAGTAAGAAAATATCTACTAAGCATTGCCTTAAGAAGTGATTAATATTAACTAAATTTAACATACTACTCTTTGAAACTACAGAGTTATCATCATGACAATCCATTCTATTATAAATTTAAAAATTAATATAAGATTTTACCTCCAGATCCTAACTGCTTGTAGAATCTGTATTCCAAATGTAGCTGTGGTGCTCTGGATTTCATGGGCTCCTAATTAAAAAAAAAAAAAAAAAAAGCAACAACAAAAAATATTTAAGTTATTAAAATATCACTAGGCCCCAATTCCGAATTTATAAATCTTGGTGTCAACTTTTTTTTTTTTTTTTTGGTATTCCAAGCATTGTTCCTTATATTTCAACTTTCTGCCTTGATTAAAATACAATCTGAGACAGAGTAAAACTGTGTTCAACAATTTCCAGAAATACATATAGTATCCATACATATGAAAAGACCCACCTCAATAAAGCAAAATAATATTTAATATTTCAAACATTCAGAAGCATATGAATGCATTAGAAAAGGTCTTTAAAAGCTACATAATAAACCAGTAGTTAACTCAGGACAGGGATCTAGGTTTGAGTAAGGTCAAAGGTGAATTTTTAATTTCTGTTGATTTTGTTGTTAAAGATCAAATACATATATATATTTTTTTAGACAATAAATATGGTCTATTTTTGCTCCTTTCCAATAAAATACATTTGATCACTTTTTTTTATACAGCAGGTTCTCATTAGTCATCCATTTTATACACATCAGTGTATATATATCAATCCCAATCTCCCAATTCATCACACCCCCACCCCCACCCCCCCACTGCTTCCCCCCTTGGTGTCCATACGTTTGTTCCCTACATCTGTGTCTCAATTTCTGCCCTGCAAACCAGTTGATCTGTACCATTTTTCTAGGTTCCACATATATGCGTTAACATGCGATATTTGATTTTCTCCTTCTGACTTACTTCACTCTGTATGATAATCCCTAGATCCATCCACGTCTCTACAAATAACCCAATTTCGTTCCTTTTTATGGCTGAGTAATATTCCATTGTATATATTTACCACATCTTCTTT